>NW_026623409.1:1270358-1412543 GCF_030028575.1 Malurus melanocephalus | reverse complement strand
AAGTCAGGATTATGTTATTTGTATACAATCACTGGTATAGAAAAAACTTTCAACGAGGACATTTCCATGGATGCTAATTTAGCACAATTATACTTAATGATAGAGAAACTGCTTAACAGGGATATTCATTCAGTGATACAGAAATTAAATATTACAAGCTCTTAAATCAGTGTGAAATGCTGAGCTTCCATCACAGAGATTCCAGTCACAATAAGGAAATAAATACAAAGACAAATTAAAAGCTGTGAGTAATCTCCTTATTGCTGTACTTCTACTTTGATGGCTACTTTATATGTCATGGYAAGTCTTTTCAGAAGCATTTTTGTGTCTCTTTTTCAGGATAACTGTTTAATTGASCTGGCTCTCTACCAGTTCAGAGGATTCTACTGAATTAACACTCAGATTTGTTTAGCTTGAGCTAATCAGATGTGCAGGTGGGATGTTCCTGCAGGTCTTTCAGTAAGTGTATGTGTTGAAGAGTACAGGTTAGARCAATGAAGATGTGTTGCAGATATTATACATTCCTTAGGGTACCAGACTGCTTTTCYTACTTTTATATTTTATATAATTATTASAAATCATTATTGGAAGAAATCTATRTTTTGTTTACAATAAATATATATTTATAAACTGCATGTTTAGATTAAGAACATCAAAACATGAAACTAAGAAAAAAAGTACACAACAAATAAGGGAAAAGTGGCTAAATCACTATTAAAATTGCCTTGAAGCTAGGACAGCTGTTTTTTCCACTGATACACCACCATTCCAAAACACTCCAGAAATAAGGGCACAAACTCRATTTCCATCCAGCCCTGCAGGTTATCTGCCACAAACACCAGAGGAAGAGATGTCTATTTGATGGGGGTAAAAAAAAGTAAGAGGAATAAATTACTTCTAGAAAGGAATTAATGAATATTTAATAACAGCTTTACTTTCAGCAGCCCACATGTAATTTCAAGACCTAAAGGCAAAYTTAGCTGTTCCTGTGAAGATTTTTAGGATGTCCAAGAACAGGACAGGTCTTCATCTTTCTTGAAACACCTACACCTGCCCCAGRGCACTCAGGAGCCTGGATCTTGCACTGGAAGGGTGAGGAGAGTTTCTAYTCTTATGGCCAAAGATTGAGTGGCCATTGTGCAAGAGAACCCTGACTGTGTCATTGTCCCCTGCATCCATGACAACTYTCCTCATGCTCACTACAGCACCAAGAAAAAGACATGGACACAAATCCTTTCCGGCCACATTTTCTCCCCTGCTCCAGCAATTTTCTGTTTTCTCCACTGCTCCATTCAGCGGGGATCTGGGCTGTGTGCTCTACCCTGCCAGCCCAGGACAACAAAAAACAAAGAGAAGGCTTTAGTAGTAGGGTTTAATGCAGGAAAATAAACATTACTAGGAAAGCTTCCAATTTGTGAAGGTATCTTTCATATAACAAAAAAGGATTGGGAGAAAGGAGTACGCCATCTCTTTTTGATTCTTGAACTTCAGAATTCTTTGCTTCCTTCATGATAGTTTTTTTTTTTTGTTTCCTCTTTTTGTCCATTAAACTCTTGCAGTGAGAATATGGAATTTCCTTCCTACACAGSAACATTTGGCATTTTGGGGAGTAAACATACAGGCCCAGCCCTGCATCACTCAGTGAGGCKTTTAAGGTACCACTGTCTTCATCAGATAACAGCCTGTTATTGTTGGCTACATCATAGAAATAGTTTTTTGAAGCATGTCAAGACTAGTAAGTAACCAKCTTTAGCTACAAACACCTATTTCTGTGTGTTACTGTCTTCAGATGAGGAATAGGATTATTTTGTGTCTGTATGCTCTTGGCATATTTTGTCTTTCTTCCCTTGTTTTCTCTTGGCTTCTTTAGGACCCGTGCTGAGCCAAACTGCTCCTGAGATGAAATTTGCCCCTTGGCACATCAGCTCCAGAAGCTGTAAAAAGGTAACAGCACTGCTGGAAATTCCTCACGTTCTGAAGTAYACAGCAAACTGTATGCATTACCTGAATAAAAAAGATTCCAGCCTTCCCATAGTGGTAGGATGCGGCAATGGTTTTAAACTGCAAGAGAGATTTAGATTGGATATAAGGAAGACATTTTTAATGAGGAGGGCAGTGAGGCACTGAAAAATGTTTCACAGAGAAGCTGTGGGTTCCTTATCATTAGAAATGCTCAAGGCCATGTTGGATGGGCTCTGAGCAACATGGTTTGAGGAAAGGTGTCCTTGTCCATGGTACAGGACTGAGCTAGATGACTTTAAACATCTCTTTCAACAAGATATTCTGTGATTCTTGTCACTCAAATCATATTTCAGAATCCTTCCAGTATGGAAATGCTCCAAGAAGCAGAAGACCATGACCTTCCTGTCTAATACAAAATCATATAAATTTGGTAGTAAAATAGGAAGGTTATGTACAAAATACCAGCCTGGAATCTTAATATAAGCTATATAGGATCTCCTGAATATTTTCTTTGCTGAGTTTCTGAACTCTCTGCCAAGCTGTTAATAATGTAAGGGATCTCAAATGATGAACATGGTTCATGTTGTTTGCAGAAAGAAAAAGTMATTTATTATTTACAAGAAGATCTATCAAATAAGATGTCAAATCACAGGTGGCTTTGTCCATACTGACAGGCTGCTGAGTGTATACACACCAGTTTCATACTTCAGTTTATCCTGATTCAATTTCATTCATAATTGACAACAGCATTTACTTTTCTATATTTGCAATAAATACTGTGCAAATAAAATTTGTGAGTATACATATAGCAAATCTTGTATCAACACTGACTGACTGCCAGATTTGGACTCAATTTACTGATTAGGGCGAGAGTGATTAATAGGAGTGCTTAATTTAAATCCCTGGTTTAAAAACATTTATGGAAAGAGAATTGACAGCCTAAATAGCACCTCTAAGTGCTACAACTGTTCCTTCCATGGATTCTGCTTTTGTGAAATGTGTGGCTAAGTTTTCGCTCAGGTACAACATGCCATAAGGTGATGATGYTCAGATGCCAAATTTTTCAGCCCTTCTTGCAATAAGAAATGATAATTGTTAACAGGTTTTCTGAAGAAAAACTGGAAGAAAATCCACTTTTTTCTTTCAACTGAAAGGAACACTAAGCAATGGCTGAATAGGGTACTAGGGTTAAATATTTAATTATACCCACACTTGGAATTTCAGCTTGCTTTATGTATCTACTTCCAGCTAGGACATGACAAGTAAAATTGAATTTTGGGTTTAGATAATAAAACAAGTCCCTGTAGAGAGAACAATGGTTTCCTGGTGTACATATTCATTCAGCTAGAAGCTTTTCTCAGCACTGTCATGTCAGACCTGGTGCTTTCCTTCTCTGCATAATTCTGTCCTATATGGATGGGAAACACATGGTCCAGGTCAAGCCATGGTTTTCCTGGCTCRTCTGCTGCCCTGACTGCTGTGCAGTTCCCCAGGAGCAGTGCAGAAGGGATTTGATGTAATGAATGTGCCAAGAGACAATTGCCAGGGCTGACACTGGRAAAGAGGGGTTCTTGACACTAGGCCTAGTTTTCAAAGACATAATGAAAAAAATAAGACTTAACAASAAAAAATGCTCTCTTGGATAGATTAAATAAAGACCCTAGAAGATTAAATAAATTCAATTATTTCTTTTTACTAGGACACAGCTGCATGCTCCCTCTTGAACAGATGGATTACATATCCTCTTGTATCTTTGAACTCATCCASTTTTGGTTGTTTGCCATAAGATACTTCCTTCTGATCCTTCTAAGGCTCTTCCTTTCTCAAAGTCAAAATCACAGCAGCATTTTAATAGCTAAGATAAATTACTGAATGCTCTCCTATCTTAATTTATGCACATGTACAATCATTGTTTCGTTGACCCTTTAATCTATTTGAATCTGCCTGRACATGGTGGAAGCAGACAGATTTCAATGGGAAATGAGAAATGTGCCCAAATGCATTTTAGATTTTTCCCTTCTCCAGCTCTTTTTGGAAAGATTTATTAGTTAAAGCCAAYATGTGTGTAACGTTGTCTTCTAAGACCCAACATTACTGTTTTGCCCAGGCAGAATTCCCAGTGAAGGTACTCTCTTCAGAACTGATGTTCTCCTTGACAATTTTATTTTCGTGAACTACTTTTGCAGCCTACAGCAAATTCCCTTCTATTTCTTATGGACATATGCAACATGACTAAAGCACAAATTTATTGTACTGTTCTGCCTATACCTGTCCAGGTAAGAAAATAAAGCTACCTCTTTTCCCTGTTCACGGCTTCAGGCTGCCAATAAAAAGGAAAAATGGCAGTAACCACCCACCATAATTAGAAGAGGTTTTCATTGTGAAATTGCAGTCAAGCAACACAGAGTTGACCTAAAGTGGTCAGTATTGACATGGATTATATTCAAATTAAAAACTGATGGGAGAAATCCTCCAGGCCTCATCATTAGTTCCTCCAAAGCAGCTCCACTTTATTTTGGAGTGAATTGAACCCTATTGGTATGTATGTATGTCCCTATTGGAGTTGGTATGTAGAATCAGGGACAATGGATTCCAGCCCTTTATAGCCTTGGGCTAATGGAAAAAAATATATAAAACTATATATTTTTTGACTACTATGCACACACAATAGTGTGATTTTGTCAAACATATTCGCTGTTCTTTGATAACAAAAAAAAGCACAGGTACTGTTCCATTAAAAAAAAAAAAGAAAAAAAAAGAAAAAAGAGAAATTGCTCTGCAAAAATCTTTTCTTCATCTTTTGAAATAAGCTCATGGTAATCTATCTTCATTTAAACTGTAAGGGATCTGGCTTGGGTCCTGGAATAGACTCTGGTTCCTTTTAAAACAGGGAAATAGCTTCTAAATACATTGAGCTGCTTTTTAGAATTTATGAAGTAGAGCACAAATCTAAGAGCTGGCAACATTTAGYGGTAATGAGGCAATTCTTACATGAGAGAGTTCATTACAGGATCAGCTCATGTTATTTTCCAGCAGCTGGAAAACAGAATCTTTTGCAGGCTGGGAATGAAAAATCTCACTTTAAAATTATCTTGTGTATACCCTAATACACAATTAGTATGAGATGGAAGCATAGCAGAATTCATCCTGCTGTTTCTAATGCAATGGGGTTTTTACTGAAGGAAAAACGGGTGTTTCACTGAAGGAAGAAAAGATACTTTCCTCATAGAGTGCTGTTGTGCCAGCTGACCAGCAGAGCATGGTGGAGAGTGGGTCTTGGCTGTGCTTTGCTCCTCTGCAAATGTTTTGAGATGATCAACATTGCTCTTGGATGAGGCAGAACCTGTTCCTGTAGTCAAAAAACACAAAGACAAGGAGCATGCCTGGCTGTGTGGCACAAAGAAGAGGCATTTCCTTACACAGGCACATTCCTTAATAACCTGCCATAACTCCCCAAGTGGTCTTTCCTACCAGCAGCTTCACAGAAGAGGCATGGCCCAAAAAGAGCTGGAGGTCTCTTCCCAAACTCAGAGTTGGAGCAAATTTGCCAGCACTGAGCCATGTAGATGCGATTTTTACCCCCAGCTCATTCTTACTACTCTTTCACTACTCAGATTTTGACCAGGATGAGTTGCAATAATGCTGTTTTTTTCAAAATGACTGCATTGGTCAGCTAGTGGATGCTACTACAGTAAAAAAAACCCAGCTGTTTAGCTCCTTATTCTGCTTTTTTGGGGTTTTTTTTTTCTGGTGTCATGCATGCTGAGAGATTCTAAATGACCCAGGGCTGCAAATACAATCATCCTCAAACAGGGAATATTTTCCTTCTAAGTTGCATCCTGATGCTCTTCAGAGTATTTTCAAAAGATGCTAAGATGATTATTTCACTTCACTTGCCATCCCAAAATGTCCCCAGGTTTAAAAGATACTTAAATCTGTTGAAAACAACATGACAACAAAACATCCCACTCGTGTTGTTTAAAGGCTGCAGAAGCCCAGAGAACAGCTGGAACTTAAGAGGAGTCCAGTTATCCCAAGTCAGCTGCAGTTCCTCACCAGTCACTGAGCTGGCTCCCACAATCAGTGCTGGTGCAGAAGGGGATGGTGGGGACCAAGGACAAAAACTGATTCCCCAGTACTCAGTTCCCCAGCCAGCTAAGGCAGCTGGCTGTCATCACTCTTTCCCTCCTCCCCAGTCAGGCATAATGCAARGCTCAAACATGCCTTAGGAGTGAGGCCACAGAAAACACAGCTAGGGAATCAGGAGGGGCTGGGGAAAGGATGAAGATGGACTGAAACTTATGAGGATTTTTAAAAGAAGGGCATCTATAAGAAGCTTATTTTCTTGCAGAGGCTTGCAAACTTTACATTAACAGCCTGATGACATAAACAGTGAGTCAACACCAGCAGTTACCACTATAGTTGTCTAGCAAAAAAATGTTACAGAGAGCTACACAAGGTAGGTAATAAGCAGTATTTTTTAAAAAACATGTGGATTGCAGTGACAAAAGTCAAGGAAGCTTGAAAACTCTTGACTGGAGTGCTGAGAAATCACAAAGTGCAGTGTTAGACTGCTTAACGAAGATATTTTTTTTTGCTTCAGACACAAGATGCAAAACCAAACCAAAATGCAAACCAAAAACAACAGAAAAAAAAACCCCAAAACACTTAAAAAAAAACCTGGCAGAAAAAGAACCAGGTATCTCAGCTGCAAACAAGGCCAAACTGTAGGCTAGAAACAGATTGCTGAAGGAAGATACCCAAGCAAGTCAGCCAAGTATTTATTTTGATTTATACCAGTGCTTGGCCCAAAGCCCCAAACATTTAAAACATACTACTAGAACAGTAAGAGTATGAGTGAAATTGCAACTTCAGCTTCAGATTAATTTTTTAGTTACGTAAAATTACTGTTGATCTTTAAAGAACAACTATTAATGGTTTGAATTACTGAGACAAGTGAACAAGCTCTGAACGAGACATGAGAGAGAGAGTGACAGAGAGTAACTACACTCCAATAAACCAATTCCAGTAGCTTTCCTTGTAAAAGTTAGTTGTAATTGAGACAAAGAGACTACAATTCTTGGCCTACAGCTCACCCAGGATCTTGCAGCAAGTTTCCAACCAAATTTTTGCCTCTCTCTCTATGAGAATTCAAACTAGCTGGTAGCCAGTTCTGTCCTGAAATCCAGTCTATAGTTCTAAGAGACTATCATGTTGTCGTGGCTCAGTGAGACCCAAAAAGAATTTCACTGTTGTTTGCAAACAGATTGATATGGCTGAAAGTCAGGGTATGATCTTCTGTGCTGGACAACATATAATTTAACACTCTTGGACCAAATTTTACCCTAATTATAGGCAACTGAGAACTTTGCAGTGAAGTCAGTGGGCAGAAATCAGACCTCTTACTGTAGGCTGACAGACAAATAACAATCTGCGGCACAGGAGAATGTAATTTACCCTGCATGCTAAAAAATTACTTTTAAATAGTTCTGCAGTATCAGGGATTCTTCCAAAATAGAGGACCAGTGGATTAAGATGCATAAATGACAATGCATTGATATGAAAAGAGCCAAGACCATTTGGTGAACACCCTCCTGCTCCTGGATGCATAAGAATCGCATATCCTGAAGCAGTGAACAGACAACAGCATGAAGAAGTACAGCCKGAAAATGGGGGAAAGGAAGCAGAAGGAGTTTCCCCAAAGATTAATCTGCTATTATATTTTTAAGACCCCTTTGTTATCACCAGCTTAATTATAACTGCATTTGCCTTGCTTTTTCTTACTCTCTTGCTGTGGCCAGAACTGGCTGCAACATTGCAATCCTTGAAGTAAGTGCTGATAAAAGCARAATCTGCAGGGAAGCCCAGTGCGTTGCTTTCCAGGCGCTTTGCATGCAAGGAATGAAGCCGGGTTAATTACCTGCCCCCAGCCACTCCTTAAAAGCTGAGAGCTTTTCTTTTTGTATGGCTACAGTAGCCATGGCAGCTGTTCATTTATTAGTCGCAGCACACATTAGGGCAGGCTGGGTAACAATGCTGTGCGCAAGGTGAAGACGGCCTGCAAATTTTTATTTAAAGACAAAAAAAAAAAGAGGCCAATAATCTGTTTACTGAGAGCAGGTAATGAGGGTGCCAATCAAAACCAGAAACTATCATGCATTTCACCATTAGGGAAGAATGACTAACAACTGAATATTGCACTGATGTACATAATTATGTTCTRATCTGTCTAACTACCCCTGGCATCTGATAATAGATCCTTCACTAAAGATGGGCCTGAGTCCATCATTTTTCTCTCAAATTTGACAAACCAAAAACCTTGACAATATTAGTTGTATTCAGATGAAGATTAGAACTAAACACAATCTGACTGCAACAAGACTGAGATTCTATCAGTGAATTTCCCTGATATTTCACTGTTTCAGTGGGGAAGAGTAGAGAAAAAAGGGCACTGTTTGATATCACAGTATAAACATTACTGCTTYTGTCTCTGCCAGAAAGTTGTCACTKAAAGAAAAAGGTGCAACTGTTTTTAATGCTGTATGTCCACAGGAGAAGATCATGAAGAGCAGTGATCCTGTTCTCAGTCCCTTCTCCTGGGGACAAACCCAGTATCACAGTGGTTGCTCTCACAAATGGGCCATACTCACTTATGGGACTGACCATTWCTATTTTACTGTCCTCTCTCCTGATATTCCCATAACAAACACCACCGACCAGCTGGATATTCCCAGCTCGGCACATCACCTCCCCAGATATTGCCATTCCAATTCTTCGGTCAGCTGTGTGCCAGGCAGGTTTAACACCTGAGTTTTCTCAGTAGGTTTTCTCCAAAGTGAACCTGTTCCCAAATAGCTCACTCTCATATCATCATCTCCCTTGAATGGAGGAATCCCTTTTAATCGCATCCAGATTACACACCAAATAGCACCTGTTTGCTGTTTTTTGCTGGGAAATTTTATGTTCAACCGCAGCTCTGTGCTATCTTTTGCCTCTATAATTCCAGCAAGCAAGGACATGCATTTGCAACATTATAATCAGCCTTTTGCCAGAAGATGCTTTGAACAATCTCCTCTACATCTTGGTAAAATTATTTCCTACTGAGACAGGGACAAGTGGRGCATGGGAAACCAAAGCCCTGGAAATGGGGAGTTATAATTGTTTTGGGAAGGCATTCGTTTTCCATAAAAGCTGACTATCTAAAACATGTTTCCAAAATGTGCCGGCTCATTTAGACCCTCATTTAGACTCAGTTAGACCCTCCCAAACTCTCATCAGCACACAAAATAAACAGATGAAATACAGAAACCTCTCAGCTTCCAGCAGAGGCCTGCTTCCTTGGAAACACTTGGCATTTCCGTGGGGTCACTGAAACAACCGAGTATGGATCTGGCAGAGAGAAACTCATTTAGAGCAGGGATGGTACCTTTATTGAAGGTRAACATGTTAAATCTTTACMCAAGAGCACAGTTTGGGATTTGTAYCCTGGATTTCAAAGGAAGACTAAATWGTCAYTTTGTAAAATWAAAWTAAATTAAATTAAATAAATAAAAGAAACCAAACAAAATAACAATAAACAAAAGAAAATTGAATTAAAAATCAAATTTAATTTAATTAAATATATTAAGTGTTTGGCATTGGAAGTTAGGCTAAACTAAACTAAAATACAAGATAATAAAAATCATGAAGTGTTTGGTACTGGGGCTGACTTAGTCCAATAAAAGATGATTGTTAGCTGACTTGTGGGTAATACAGAAGAGCCATTTCTGAGTCTCAGGCAGAGGAATAAGATGTAGGAGAGGGGAAATTTACATAGTTTTGTTCCTGAGATTAAAGAGCTACCCCAATTTCATCTGAAGCTCAAAACAGAGCAACGTYTTCCTCAGTGAATTTCCATAGTTCTGTAAGAGAAAAAAAGCAAAGCATCCTTCCTGCTCCACTCTCCTCCCTGCAGGGGGGTTGTTATAAGTAYTATCCACAGCTTGCAGGTATGTTTAAGGCTTAGGTTTTTAAGGTATGCAGTAGAGCTTGTCTCTACAATTTCCAGCTTTCTCTTTTTAATTCCCAAAGTTAAAAATGGCTGCAGACACAGAAGAAAACAGCACCAGTATAACCTAATGGTGGGCATGTGTGCTAGTGCAATTTAACTCACTGTGTGTGGCAGAAATATAAACYTGGTCTGAATGAAACATTAATAGTGTATGAAAGCATCACACATGACTGGATCCTTCTGAGTACATGRTGTGGGAGTGCAAGGAACTGACATCTACAATACAATGTGTTAGTGACTGAAATCAACTTTGTTTAAAATAAATACCATTTTCCCCTTCCATATGGTCTCTTGCTGAGTTTTGTGTAATTAATTTTTTACATGCTGCTTTGGTAGAAGGATCCTGGAGCAAGTGATTCTCATTCCAAAACAAGTAGCACATGACTAGGGAACAAATCTGTCAGGACATCAGTCTGGAGACTAAACTTGAGGCAGTTATCCTGCGTTAGGTACTTTTAAAGAAAAAGTATTCTAYAAACCACTTCTCCCACCCATTTAAGTCCCTGGGATCACTGCCATATTGCACGCAGTGAAGTCTTGCTATATCAGCAGGACAGACTGTCACAAGATGTGATAGCACAGAATGGTGCTGCAGAATTTTTTTTAAATGTACACACATACTAATCAGGGGTGACATAGACAGATTTTGAATCCCTTTCCAAATTAGAAATTTAAAAAAGCATCATTCCTAGAAAGTCAACTGACATATTAATGAACCATTTTTAAAGCAAAAAATTGCCCAAATTGCTGGCATAGASAATCATAAGAAATTAAAACCTTCCAAGTCCTTTTCAATAAACACACAAATTTGAGCATTTCAGAAGCTTTGTTCTTATTCCAAGATGCTTTAGACTGAAGATTCATTAATCTCCTTTCTTCTTTCAAARAAGTTTTGGTTTCACAAAATGTAAATATTTCCATAAACCCTGGAATAAGTGAATAGGAATAAATTCTTTTTACTGGGTCAAGACCATKAGAGATCCATAGGACACACCACTGAGCACTGTTTCCAGGCTATTTCCAGTCCTCATCCGTGATTTAAAGGTGACTTCTGATATGACAATGCTCTTTTGCTTTTCTATTTCTTAGCTCAGCTCTGCAGAAGCAGAGGAGTTCTGACATTTTCAGGAAATGATGAAAGGGAAAGCATTTTCATAGAWACCCAAGGATGTTTGCTTTAGAAGGGAAACAGATTTGGGAGACAAAGATGACCATGTATTCAGCAGCTTATATTAMTTTCTGTTAACTTCAGCATGGTCAACAGGTACCACTAAGTGTCTCTTTATTCTTTTGGTATACTTTTGAATAAATGCTGACCAAAGATGCCACAGTGAAATGACAAGTTTTGGTGGGTTTTTTTTTTTTCTTCGTTTTGGAGGAGCACCTAAACAGTGCATGACCTAGGAAGAGGAGGAGTTGAAGGAGAGCATATACACGACTCACTCTTTTCCATTTTATTGCCTTGCAGCCACAAATGCACCTTCTCTACTTGTTGTGGCCAGTTTAGCTTAACTCCAATACAGGGCATGAAAAGGGGCGGTTGTGTCTCTCTCAGCACCTATACCCACTCACTGTACACCTGGCAGAACGGTGGAGGCTTCACCCTGACACAGAAGGCTGAAAAACTGCCTCGAAGCACGATTCTAACCCAGCAGAACTGTGTGCACAGGCAGTAAATGCCTTAGCTCAGAGACAGCAGCTAAAGGCTCAGCTCGCAGCAAAGTCTACCTGCGGCAGCTATAAAGAGCCCTGGCTATGAAAAAGCCCTACCCTCTTTTGGAAACAGAACCGACCTCCTACGAACAAAGGCAGGAGAGTGCAGATGAGCTGCAGGGGCTGATAGATGCAACTGAGAAAAATCTTTCTGCTTTAAATCCATTTACTTTTTCCATTGGTGAGAACAACATCTATGTAACTGTTCTGCAGACAAGTCCACGGAGATTTTCTGATTACCCTTCTAGTAATTTACAAGGCAATCAACATCCAGCYTAGCCACAGACTTTTAGCAGCCACTCAATTCTCTCCTTACACAGCTTCCTCCACCCACACTATACCCTAATGCGAAGGAATGAAGTTTTAGATGATTAGGAGCAATCAGAACAGAGTATCACTATATTGCTTTCTGTTTCAAAGTCAAAAAGGGAGCACAAGAGTCACCACCCACATTCCCTTCCTTACCCACTGTACCAGGAGCTAAACAGGGCTGTTTACAGTCTCACAGCATGAGGCCAACCTGGCAAGCTTCTAGCAGAGCAGAAAAATGACTTATTTATCTTCTCTTCCAAATTTCTCTAGGCAGCACTTGGGGCCTACCCTGCCTGCCATCCAGGTAAAGGTCTTGTGAAAGGAAGTTATGTCCAGACTATGGGATTCCAAATGGGGAAAACAGCACGACAGTTATGACTGTAGAAGGAAATGTGCCTAAGCACCAGTCTAATGCCTGAAAGCTCCCTACTTCTCACCCTCCTCACCCTAATCCTAGCCCTAACCATAACCCTATGCCTGGGCCAAGCCTTCTGCCCTGGGACAGGCTGACTCTCCAGGTGTCCACTGCTGGTGGGAGAGTCTTGCTGGCGAGAAGCCCTTACTAGCACAACCCAAACCACTTTGAAGACTGCGTGATTAAGTGACTTCACACATGGCTGGTGGCAATCTTGTATAAAGGAAAGTTTTGAGTACACAGGCACAGGTCTATGATCCAAATATCACATCTTTAGTAATCCATCACAAGTAGCAAAGAAACCACATGGCAAAGGGAAGGATGAACAAACTCAGCCTTGGGTTCCTCCTGGCTCTCAAGCACTTTCAGATTAAACTGTGACAAAGGCAATGTTTTTCTTTGCCATAAAAAGCCTTTTYCTTGAATTTCGGATGTACAAAACCCCGTCAGGACAAACCTGATTGTGAAGGCACCTGCAAAAGCCTTCCCCCTACAGGCACCCAGTTCTAAGCACCAGAAGGAAGCATGGCACCTATTCTCCTGTTTGCTGAGAGAAGGTCCTGACTGATGCTCCTGAGCCCGTTCCACCAGCACCCCCCATCTCCTGCAGGCACCTTCCGACCCGCACTGCTGGAGCTGGCTCAGCACCAGGCTCACAAGAGACGCTGCACCGCCACAGCATTTTCCTGACATGGCTAAACGAAATAGACGAAAACAACTTAATGATGGCCCGTACACATCACTGGAACGCCACCGCCCTATCCTCTTCTCCTTGCACAAGAAGAAACCCTTCCAGGGCACGCAGCCAGGGGTGAAAACACCCCCGTAGTTCATGCGGAGGCCAGGAGGCCAGGTGGCGGCGAGAGCCGGAATGGCGTCACCGTGCAGGCAGTCCCGCGGGGACAGCCCTTGGGGACAGCCCGCGTCCCGCCGGCCGGGCAGGATGTGAGCTCACGGCGCCGCCCCTTCCCCGCCCACCCCGCGGTGCCGGTTCCGCCGCCCCGAGTCCCGCCTCGCTGCCTCTCGCCGCCTCCGGGGCCGGGGGTCCCGGCTCCGCCTGGGCCGGTGAGTGCTGCGGGGGCGCCTTGGGGCCGGCCCGGGCGGCGGGGCCTGGGCGGCAGCGGCGGCCGGGCCCGCTCGGGGCGGGGAGCGCGGCCCGCGGGCCCGGGCAGCGGGGCGGACCCGGGGCTGCGTGAAATCCGCGCTGTGTTTGTCCGCAGGAAGACGCGGGAGAGCCCCGGTGCCCGCGGCAGGAGGAGGTACCGCCATGGGGAACCAGCTGGCCGGCATCGCCCCCTCGCAGATCCTCTCGGTGGACAGCTACTTCTCGGACATCCACGACTTCGAGTACGACAAGAGCCTGGGCAGCACACGCTTCTTCAAGGTGGCCCGAGCCAAGCACCGGGAGGGCCTGGTGGTCGTGAAGGTGTTTGCCATTCAGGATCCGACCTTACCCCTGACGAGCTACAARCAGGAGCTGGAGGAGCTGAAGATAAGGTTACACTCGGCGCAGAACTGCCTCCCCTTCCAGAAAGCCACCTTGTCCGAGAAGGCTGCCATGCTTTTCAGGCAGTACGTRCGGGACAACCTTTATGACCGAATTAGTACCAGGCCGTTCCTGAACAACATTGAGAAAAGGTGGATCGCTTTCCAGATCCTCACTGCGGTGGACCAAGCGCACAAATCTGGAGTCCGCCATGGGGATATTAAAACGGAGAATGTCATGGTGACCAGCTGGAACTGGGTGCTTCTAACTGACTTTGCCAGTTTTAAACCAACTTATCTTCCTGAAGACAATCCCGCTGACTTCAATTATTTCTTTGACACATCCCGGAGGAGAACGTGTTACATCGCTCCCGAGCGCTTTGTYGATGGCAGCATGTTTGCCACCGAGCTGGAAAACATGCGGGACGCTTCGACTCCTTTGGTAGACTTGGCGAATAGCAATCAGCGAACAAGAGGGGAGTTAAAACGTGCAATGGATATATTTTCTGCAGGTACTTGGACCTATCAGGAGAGACCAGTGTGTTGTTTCTGACTGTAATGCAGTGGAGAAGAGCTTAATTGGGGTTTTTGGCTCCCCTTTTTTCCTTTTAACAGCGTGCTTATAGAACAGCATGTTAAAAAACTTGCTTATTTTAAACATGAGATTCAAACCTTTTTCATTCACAGAAAAATACACAACACATTAGGCTACATAATTTGAATGTAACACTATTGTCTGAGGAGGGAAATCAAAAACTATTCTTTTATGGCTCAACTATGCTCTGGGAAAGAGTTGGTTCTGCAAGGCACAGATCATCATCTTCTTATGGCAGAGAAGCATGTGCTTCACATGGGGCCTGAGAGGACAAACCAGTCAGTAGCCCAGTTCTGGGGGGACTGAGACAGTTTTTAGGGTAATTTAAATACTGACTTTAGAAGCCCCTTCTCATTTCATTTTCCCCACAGGCAGGAAGTGGGAGTAAACTCCTGTCATGGTTGACTGTGGGAGACTGCCTTGAGTCTTGGCCTTRTCTTGGGCAGTTTGAAAGTCACAAGTTTAGCCCTTGTTTTTYTTWTCTTTTTTTCCCCTTTAAAGTGATTGRAAATATGAATTTAAAGGAAATGGTTACTTCATTTTACAAGTTGCTCTTATAGTCAAACTTCCAGACACTCAGCTTATACTAGTGGGAGCAAACTGCAGGAGTGAGTTCTTTGAAGAGGACTTGTGTCATGTACACAGTATAGGGGTCTGTGTTTGGCAGTCGTGTGAGTGAATATATGCTGTCTCCCAGCATCAGCTGTGGGAGCAGAATTTATGTCTTTACCTTCTGTAACAGGGCAGCTTAATTTTGACCTACTGCCTGCTCTATGCTGGCTTACCACACTCTTCTTCCACATGACAGTGATGTGGGTTCCTTTTCTAGTGACGGATTTTCCAGCTGGCAGGTGGCTGAAGTCTCTGCCTCATGTTTCCTAATTGTTAACTCCTCTGCTGTTGCTTGAAATAAATTACTTGGGACATATTTCAGGGATGAAGTACAAAAGCCACAAAAAGTACAAAAGTTTTGGAGCTTGAGATGTTATCTCCTTCCTGCAAATTAATTTGACAGCTCATTTACCTCATTTCTAATTGAGCAAAGAGTTGTTTAGGGTTTGTTCTTGTCTGCATATAGAAAACAAAGTTTAAATGTCTGTTTATAATCCTCTGACATCTTTGACTTCTTTTTTTCTTTTTTTTTCCCAGGCTGTGTAATAGCAGAGCTCTTCACAGAAGGTGTACCCTTATTTGATTTATCTCAGCTTTTGGCTTACAGAAATGGCCTCTTTTCCCCTGATCAAGTRCTAAATAAAATTGAAGATGGCAGTATCAGAGAACTGGTAAGGATGGMCTACAGAATCAGAACCTTCTGTGTGTTCTGTTTGTAGTTTATTTCACCTAAGTTGGTGACAGATTGCTTATCGTTTGGGTTTGGGTTTTGGGGTTTTTGTATTACAAATGTCTAAACCTTTAATCTTTCTCTCCCACTCCCTGCTACTTCTGCCTTTCTCAAGGTCACTCAGATGATCCATCGAGAGCCAGATAAACGTTTAGCAGCTGAAGATTATTTGAAACAGCAACGTAACAATGCATTTCCYGAAATATTTTACACTTTCCTTCAGCCTTACATGGCCCAGTTTGCCAAGGAAACGTTTGTGTCAGCAGATGAGCGTATATTGGTCATACGTAAAGATCTGGACAACATCATTCACAATCTCTGTGGGCATGATCGCACAGAGAAGGCCGAGGGAGAGACAAAAGAGAATGGGCTGGTTATTCTAGTGTCTGTGATAACTTCCTGTTTACAGACTCTCAAATACTGTGATTCCAAACTGGCTGCTTTGGAGCTGATTCTTCATTTAGCACCAAGATTAAGTGTAGAGATTCTTCTGGATCGTATTACTCCTTATCTGTTACATTTCAGCAACGACTCTGTGCCCAGGGTGAGGGCAGAATCTCTGAGGACACTAACTAAAGTTCTTGCTCTCGTCAAAGAGGTGCCACGCAATGATATTAACATTTACCCAGAATACATTCTGCCAGGCATTGCACACTTGGCCCAGGATGAAGCCACCATCGTCAGACTTGCTTATGCTGGTAAGAGAGYATCCAGTCAAAACTCCAAATCTTGAGCTTTTTTGTATTCCCTTAACTGTTTCTGTCAGTAAAACTCATCAGAAGTCTCAGAAGTGACTGCAGGTAAAGACACCTGTACTCACATTTCATTAACTCTGATTGTTTACCTAAAATGTTCTGGTGAAACTGAATAAATACAAAACTAAGATATAGCATCAGTGTGTTGCTGGGCTGCAGTTTTTTTCCCACAAAATGGAATTTGATATGCAGGGGCTGAAATTAGATTATTTTTTATGTAATAGACTGGCTTCTACCATTACAGATGTTTTCTTTATATGTTATTCAGATATATGCGTTCTGCATGGTTCAGAAGAAGCTTTCTAGTCCTGCACATGTTTGCTATTTACTATGTAACCTTATTTGCAATGACTAGCACATTTTCAGGTGTGTTGCTTTAGTTCTGGGTTTTGAATTTTTTTAGTTGTAAATGTAGATTTCAGTTGAAAATGTCTCAGGTGATGTTTTTCCTTCGTTTACTCAGCAAACTGATAAAACCAGTTATTGTAGACTTTGTATACTTAATGAATAGAACCAATTGCTTGTGGTCACTGTGATCCATTTAAATTTCAAATACATTGTTATATTTAAAGACAGTCAAACTGCGTTAACTTCTGTTACTATAGCACACTTTTGGGAGTGGTCAGACTGGTGACTTAAGAGGGTTTGGTCTGGGCTGTGGACYGGCTCCATTGGCATGTTGCTGTTGTTTTGGATGACACTCAGAACAGCTGTTTAAGTGGGACTTCTGCCTTGGCGTTATTGTTCTGTGCCAGCAGTGGCCTGACCCATGTAGCATAGCCTGAGTTGCTTCAGCAGCTTCCAAATGTTGGAGAACTTTGCCAAATCGTCTGGATAGATACAGTGACAAATATTCCAAAAGTGGATTCCAGGGTAACAAGTTGTTATTCCCTAGGATACATATCCTGGTGTGGTGGTTTGTTGTTATTTTATTGCAGTCTACCATAAGGCAGTGTTGGTTAATTTGGGCTAATTGGCCTTTAAATTCTATCAAGTTAGTCACTAAACTCATATTAAGTGGCATTTAGGGCTAGTTCTAGAAGAATTAGATTAGTCTTTGTTACACCTAACATCATAACATCATTAGGATTTTTCCACTTGCTTACATGACAAAAGTGCTGTGTGATTTGATGTACTTGGTAGCTTTGCTGGGGATTGACAGAAGTGGGTTGACCAGAGTAATTTYTGTGGGTTGACTGTATAATTTCAGTCCTCTTTGCCCATCATGACTGGTGGTGTCTGTGGCTATAATCTCTTCAGGGGGATCATCAGACTGATGTAAATTGGCAAAGTAAAACAATTCTTAACCAAAGTGTTTTCTTTTGCAGAAAACATAGCATTGTTGGCAGAAACAGCTCTGAGATTTCTCGAGTTAGTACAGCTGAAAAATCTGAATATGGAGAATGAACCATATGGTGAAGAAACAGATGAAACATCTCACCCTAGTGATAACTATGACACAGGTAATGATCTATCTCATCTGTCAAAGCTCAGCCTTCCTATTAAAAGGGAAAAATGTTTTGCTTTATCCAGTATCAAAGTGTGTATGTTACAGCTTTCTGCAGAGACAGACAACTCTGTTCTGAATGTTGTGAGAGACAAAAAAGTATAAAAATGAGCATATTTTTCTTCTCCAGAGGTCCTCAAGGTATTTGACTGTGATGCTGGCTGCCTGGTTGCATACCGGCTTCACTTCTAGAATGTCTCATAAACAAGTCAGCTGCTAAAGCACACCAGTGTTCCAAATACTGCTTCTGTTGGAGTGGGAAGCAGCTTTAACTTTGGAAAACCTGTCGAATTCTAGCATAGTCATAGTACTGTATTTTTCAGTTATTCTTCCTTTTCTGTCCCTATGCCTCACAATTCTTGTCTTTTTGCCTGGCAAACCTAAATGTGTGGATGCCATTTGGCAGTAACATTACCATAACTTTGTATTATAGCTAGTACAGAGAATGAGTTAAAATMTTAAGGCTGGATTTTCTTTTTCTTTCTCTACGGAAGGACAGATGGTAATAAATGMTCTGTGTGTCATCTCCAGAGCCTTTTACTGTTGCATAAATTCCCAGAAGAATGCTGGGCAAGTCTTCTAAGCTGAGAAGAGTTTGCGGTTAAAAACTGTCATTTCTCTTCTGGCCTAAGTAGATCAATCTGTGACTAATCAGAGGTGGTAAACATCCTGCACATATTCCATTTGGGGAAAGGCCAATTATCTCTTAACTGGTTGCAGGATGTTACTTTATAATAAAACAACAATAAACMTACTAAAACCAAGTATAAAAGATCCTCTTCCAGTTCCTTCAAGGTGGGGGGTACTCAGAATTGCTGAGGAGTGAGAGAAAGCTCTATCACATGGGCTGTATTKCTAAGAAATGCTGTCCCCTATCCCTTGAGATAGCTTGGAGATGAAGGAAGTAACACAAAGAAGAAGAAGCTTGTGTAGTTCTGTTCTTTTCATCCTTTTAGAAACCAAGCATGAGAAATTTGAACCCAGGAGGCAGATTTTTCATGTGACTGGTAGACAGGGTCATGATAGAAAGCAAATTAGCTGGACTTCTGACTGCAGGCAAATGATAATCACCTCTCAAAACTGGTACAGCAGTAACTGAAATTTTTGTGTTACTTGTTTGAGATCGTGCCTTGTAGAGTTTTCATAATAGCCAGTGAATTAACCATCTGTTATTTCCATTTAATAGAAATACTTTTGAATTGTGTCATGGAGTAGAAGCCATAGGCAAGGTCRTTTTCAAATTTTTCACCAGTATTGTTAGGGCAACTGCAGAAATTTAATGAAATTGGAAGCTCTCACTTTTTCAAGTGTTCTTATATTCTTCTCTGTGTGCTTAATGAAGTGAATCTATCTACCTAMCTGAAAACATACTCTTGATCTGTTGTCGGTTCAAAAATTTTGCAACCCATAGTCAAATAAATATATCAAACCCAAATYGCCTCAAATCATTGTGTTTACTGTTGCAACATTGCTGCTGACTCATTCTGATGCTTCTTCACRTCTGCATATCACCTATATGCATAAAATAAGTGGAATCATCTTAGTGAAAGTTGCAACAAATTTAGAATAAATTGACCTGGGTAAAAATGTCTGGGTAAAAATTTCTCTTCTCTTTGGTTTTGTCATCACCTCAGGCTTAGCCTGAAGTCTTTGGTAAGCCCCTGTTGGAAGTGTTGAGGTTCTGTTGYATTGCCATCTTACCTAGTTGGGTGTTCTTCAGGATGACCAGTCACTGTAACTCCTTTAGCAACATGCACATGCTGTTCCTCATCAGCCAAAATGTTCATCCTGTTGTCCCTTGCAGAGTTGCAAGCCTTGCATGAAATGGTCCAGCAGAAAGTYGTGACTTTGCTAAGTGACCCAGAGAATATAGTGAAACAAACACTGATGGAAAATGGAATAACRCGTCTGTGTGTCTTTTTTGGACGTCAAAAAGCCAATGATGTTCTTCTGTCTCATATGATCACTTTCTTAAATGACAAGAATGACTGGCATCTTCGAGGAGCTTTTTTTGACAGCATTGTTGGTAAGTGTTTGGTTTCAGCCAAATGGAGTAGAAATAAAATAATGTAAAYAAATTAACAGTTTCCAAGATATGGAAAATGTAAGTCATATTAAAGTCCTTTCTTATAAAGCCTTCTAGAATTTATAAGAAAATATTTTTCTTAATTATTGGGTGGAAATGTTTCTTTAGGGAGTGAAGACAAAACAATGTAAATACAAATGTATACTTCTTTTAGTCTAAATATTTAATATAAATGAGACTGAGGTGTTTAGGTCTAGGGTAGGTTAACATTAAAAAATTGGGATTTGAATGCTTTTTTTTGCTTTGAGTCTCTGCTGAATCCAGTAACTTAAAAAGTTAAATTACAGCAAGTGAATACAAGGATTTCTGCAAGCTCTGTAGTAGATGCATCACTTCATATGTGTACATGGTGCCATTAACTTCTGTAGAACTGTTCATATGATGAAAACTATGCATTGGTATGTGTCAAGTTATAATTGGAGAAGTTTTTTGAGTGCCATAAAACCTCACCTAAAGATTCCTGTTGCTTCAGAAAACTCAATAATGATTTAAAAAATCTTACTGATAATGACATCAGCTGTTAAGTATATCTATTCTCCATATATGTTGAAAATTATTYCACATGACTTGCTCAGGATTTGTGGGTCAAGAAAACTTTCCCAGTTGCAGTACCTGAGGGTGAAAATGTTTTTTTCAGGTTCATGGGAAGAAAAACAATGAACTTCGAGSAGGGCCATTATGGTGGGGTCATATTCTGTTATGACTGGAAGCCACAAAATACTGGCAAACCCTGCCAAGTGGTGGTGTTGATAATTTATCAGAAGTTGTTTACAAGTAGTAATGTAGTAGCCAAAGCACAGGTCAGAGTGTCCTGGCTTCTTGCAAAAAACATAGAGATGTGAGGCAATTAAGGATAAAAGTGAAAGCATGTAACCYGTTTTTAACTCCCAGTGTCTGTTCAAAACATCCACAGTAGAATTCAGATGACGATCTAAAATTATATTTTTGTTTTACTTGAAGCTTTTGCACACCTTTAAAACTGAGCTCTCTGAGTGGTATTTAAGTATGTGCAGGCACTGCTGCCTGTGGCTGTGARCAATTGCCCTTCTGTAACAGTGGCACTGAGGGGATTTCTCTTGCCTGTGCTATTTCTCTCTTCTTCCTCCCTTCCTTTTAGYAACTGGATGCAAAGTCCAGTGTTAAGACATGAAAAAGTATATTGATTATTACCTTATTAGATTAGGAGTGATAAAGTAATTTTATGTTTACTCTCAATTCTGATGGGAGTACATAAAGTTTTCTGGTGGTTTTCAATCTGCTTTGGATTTTTATGTGTTGTTTTTATGTTTCAGGTGTCGCTGCTTATGTTGGCTGGCARAGCTCATCAATACTCAAACCTCTGCTTCAGCAAGGTCTCAGTGATGCTGAAGAATTTGTCATTTATAAAGCCCTCAATGCTCTTACTTGCATGTGCCAGCTGGGGCTYTTGCAAAAGCCCCATATTTATGAGTTTGTTTGTGACATTGGTAAGTTGGAATACTGGAGAAWACCCTGTTTTCCTAGTAAAAAAAAGAAATCACAGTATTACATAAAGCTACACTGTCAGCTTAGCTGTCCAGAATATAAACCTGTAGTACTCTTTTAGAATTCAAACAAATTGTGGTAAGGAGCTAGTTGAACCATGTTAGTGCTCAGAACTCTAAAATAATAATTTTGGTGGAACAAATTGGAAGCATCTTCTCTGATTTTACATAGGGCAGCAGCAAGCAACACTCAGTCCAAATACTTTCTGCCTTAAGTGCTTTCCTTGTTCTACGTGCCAGCCTGCTATAAAGAAAATAATCTGGTTGCTTCTGGCAGACCATCAGGCACATAATTTGCAAACTCTTACATATCAGCCTTTGAAGATGAGAGAATTCAGACAATCATGATCCTTTCTTATCCTATTTCTGGCACCATAAAGACCCATTAATTTAATACACCCTTGGTGCAGAGTTGATCTCTCCTTCCTTATCAGGCTCATCAATTTAATTTAGATGAGCCCAAGATTTACCATCTATTTATGGGGAAAAAATCGAAACAAATGATATTTTGAGATGTAGTCTCAAAATACTCTCAAAATACTTTTTCAAAAGCACTGAGAATTTGGGGCAGATGATCTGTGATTGTATCTCATGATTAGATRTAGTGCCTTGACAACAACTTCTTAAAGCCCACGTAAGTGAGAGGGACTTCTGAATCTCATAATCTTAGACTATAAGTAGTGACTCTTCAAGGAAGAGAGAGAAAGCAGGAAGGAATAAGGTATTACTTGAAAAAAATAAGTCACTGGTATTAGGATTCTCTGTAATTGCCTAGAATACAGTTGAGATTTATTTTTGGATTATTCTCCATTGCAAATCTGTAGTTGACAATTAGGGATGAAATGAACAAACAGGAAAAATATGCTTTTTGGCAAGAGCAAGGAAGTTGAGCAGCATGAGCRCAGTGAAATCCATGAAATAATTTCCTTTGTATGAATGTTTTAACCTTGGAGGAGAGAAGGCTCAGTGTGGCAGTAATTTTAGCTGAAGAAAATTACATCACAGCCTGCCATGTGCAGGATGATCTCTCCCCTATATGAATGATATATTTTAACAGCCTGTTTATCTTTCAGCACCATTCCTGTGTCACCCTAATCTTTGGATATGTTATGGTGCAGTTGGATTTATCACTGTGGTAGCACAGTATTTGAATATTGCTGATGTCTACTGCAAGCTAATGCCATACCTCCATCCTTTTATCACACAACCAATAATACAGGTAATACTTCAAATAATATTAATGGAAATATGTCTTGAGTAGCCATGATTCTTAAGTTTATCTTGGCCATGGTCCTTGCTATAAGAATATTAGATTACTTTTTTTTCAGTTAAGGTTACAGGCAATTACGGATTTTTGATCTCTGCTGGTGGATTGATAGAATGGCCATTGCTTTCCATGTTTTAAAGACTGTTGTCTCAAATTTGTTGCAAAATGCAAAACAGTTTACAAAGCCTAAAATCAACAGGTATGATTCTGGTTCAGATATTTTCTACCTTGTTTATAATAAAGTATTGCAATATCATGCTAGTTTATAGGAGTYTAAAAGGCATGAAAAATTGGCTGTGAAATAAGTGGGTTTATTTTCTGTGCTTTCATCTATAAGACCACCCTGTTAGGTAGTGATTACTGTGCTCGTGATTTCACCAGCACCACTCCTGTGTTTCAGTGCTTTGCCAAGGGTCAGGGTGTAATACTCAGCATGAATGAATTAAATAATTTCATATCAGTGCATGTCCAGGAATGACCTGTGCAATGCTGGTAATATCATCATATAGGCATCTTTGCATACAACTTCAGGACCTGTAGACTGCACCACTCAGGTGTTTAAATAGATAAGAAATAGTTGCAGTACATACGTTGAGAAATGCATTCTGTGTTTAACATTTTGTTGTAAATCTTGCAGATGGGAACTTCACTATAATAACACTTTTCCTTGTTTACATATTCCTTGTGCTGTGTTTTAGGCATTGATTGATAAATTTGTCTTGTTCACTTCCTATGCCATTTTAGTATATAAGYCATTTCTGCTTCATTTTAGTATATAAATCTTTTCTTTGCTATGCGACATTATTTTTAACAAGCAAGTAGGGGGTAACATTAAGTTAATAAAGTTCTTGCTCTGGACTCATTTTGAAGTTGTTTTTCATATAGACAGTAAGGTGTGAGAAACACATTATAGGAAAGAGGGAAAGAGAATGGAGAAAGTCTGATATAACTGACACAAAATCTTCTTTTCAAGAAAGGAGCCCAGCTGAATCTAGATGGTTTGTACAATTTATATGGATATCATCATATTGACTGGTCTGTTGTTTTAAATTGCAGGTAGACAAAGAAATAGTCCTGTTAAGTGTACTTAAGGAGCCTGTCAGCCGTTCCATATTTGATTATGTCTTAAGATCAAAGGATATTGTGAGCCTCTTCCGACACCTTCGCAATCGTCAAAGAAAGAGAAATGGAGTTATAGCTGAGTGTCCGCCCCCAGAGAATCCTGCTATTGCACAGCTGTTGAAGAAGCTTCTTTCACAAGTAATTGGATTTTATTTGTAATTTGAAAGTCAGACTTGAGATTCTTGGGCTCTGTACACCTCCACAAACCATGACCTTGCAGCTGATGCTATAAGGGACTCYGAGTCTGAGGTTCTGATCCTGCCAGCCATTAATTTCTCTGATTTCAGTATATGCTTGTGGGATAAGTTGTTCAGAACTTAAAGATTTTTTTTTAAAGATTTGCCAGATRTAGGGCAAATACAACCTAAGTCTTTTAAAAATGGCTGTAAGCCTCAAACCTGGTTTATCTGTGATGCGGAAGCCTTACAGAGCATAGCTGTGCATTGTGCTGGATAAAGGAGTATGTATTTGTCAAAATGCTAGCTAGGCATGTAGCATCAAAAGCAAATGGAGGTGGAAAGTCTTAGGGCTTGTGTGTGAAGAGGGGAACATAAAGAATCACCCACCCAAAGTAGTGAGAAARGGGAAGAGAAAGGACTGTAGCTGCRTGGGGKYTTTTTTCCCSTATGGCTTGTGGGCTGTAAGCATGGTCTAGGTGGCAGCTAAGGACACTGCACCAGGTAGTGATCCACCATTAAATTCTACTCTGCCCTTTCACTATTCCTAGCCCCATTCCTTAGGAGGAAAGATATTCTTACACTGCAGCAGCTTACCTTATGTTTTGTATGAGCAATGGACCAATGCTAGAATTCTGGGGATGTGCTTTCTCCTACCACTTCTGAGCCAGTCATTAATTTTACTGCTTCTTAAATCTTGATGCCTTGATGCATGTTATTGTTAAAAGTGAGTAATATCATGTTTTCTTTTACTCCGTAGGGGATGACTGAGGAGGAAGAAGACAAACTGTTACAACTGAAGGACTTCATGTTAAAATCTAATAGAGCTAAAGCCATTGTTGTGGATCACAGCCACCTGCCTGACAGCTGCCCAATAGGGGCAATTGACTTGTTATCTCTGGGAGTAACTGGGAGACAAGTGGATCTTGTTAAAACAAAGCAGGACTCTGATGACAAACGTGGTTAGTATATTTTGTGATCTATATAGATGAAGTATAGCCTTTCTTTCAGAGTGTTCTCAGTAAATCAGCCAATATGACTATCACCATCCTCACTGAGTTTGCAACAGGAAAATTACTGTTTCTCTTTGAAATGTGAGCTGGTGAAATGTTCTCTGATCATTGAAAGATGGGGATTATTTTTTCCCTGAGAATGTTTTAAATTATTTTGACTGCATGTGCAATTGTTCATCTGGTTGTGACAAACAGGACTCTAGTGACTCATGGCAACAGTGTAAATGTTGAAGGCTATATTTCTGCTCTCTTTCCTCTCAAGAAGTGCTAAGCTCTTTGACTGTGAAAATCTTGGATGTTTTCTTGAGGTAGCCTGGAAAAAACTGGAAACTCCTCGGGCTGGCAATGAGGAGTTGCCAACTGTTGCTCAMCCAAGTATACACTTTTTGGCCTTAGGGTTCTTCAGCTTCTCATCCACTCCCATTTTACTTTTTTGCCTTCTCCTTCAGCTCAAAAAACTACTTACATTTCCTTGTTCAGGGTTGAAATCCACTTGCTGCTGTCTATTCCTCAATATTCTTCTTTACCAGACACTTTCACCTTCCTCTTTTACTCTCTTAGGCTTGTAATTCCCTCCTCTATTACATCACTGGTAGGTTCTGTGTTTTACGTATAAAAATATAGAAATATCTGTAAAGCCTCTGCAATGGTTATTGCCATCTTATTTCCAGAATTAGGGGTATTGCATATAATTTTGAAGGAAAGTACAGAAGTATAGTTTTTTCTTTTTTTTTCTTTTTTGCATCCTTGAATCAGGAGTCAACATGATTTAAAACTCAATATATATGAAGTCTATATTTGGACTAATTTATTTCACCCAAAACTGTTACCCTTGAAGTTTTCATGCATTTAACTTTTCTTCACTGAGTTTATTCAAATAGTCCCATATTTTTATTTTTCTGTTTATATTTTASAGTTCTAAGTGACTCTAAAGAATGCTGAAAATAAATACATTTCCTATTTAAAGAGATACCATACTTGACTATACAGAGGGTGTTGCAGTTGTGATGGAAAAGTGATGGTGTTTGACACTAGCARTGATTTGCATACTGTGCTGTTACAAATGTATTCTTGATGTCCCTGCTCATTGCAGGGTAGTTGGGCTAAATGACCTTTGAAGATCCCTTCCAACYCAAACCCTGCTATRATTCTATAAGAAAAATTTATCATAYAGTGGAGTCTAACCCTGCAGCCTTTTAGCTGTAAACTTTCCCTCTAGTGGAATGATTTAATGCATGAGTCAGCTGTAGCATTTAGAGGATGTGAACACACGTGGCAGGTGCTTTGTTTGGATTCCCTCACAAATGCCTGTAGCTGACCTCAACAACAYAGCAATAGGGTTTTCTCTGTACATGAAAAACAATCTGGCATATAAACATTAGGCTTCCATGTAGTCACAAAGTAGGGACAATCCCAAGTTAATCTTGTCATGATCATGTTGGGGACTGTTTTTATTTTTTTGTTCTCCTCCCACCTCCTTTCTCCCTCCAAACTACTTATAGCTAGAAAGCATGTAAAACAAGATTCAAATGTAAATGAAGAATGGAAAAGCATGTTTGGGTCCCTGGAACCAACAAACATCTCCCAGCCGATATCCAAAGGACATGGGCAAACTACTGATCCTGAAGCCATCCAAGCTGGGAAACCACTTCGTTCAGAGTCCTCAGCTGGCATTTGTGCCACTTTGTCATCCTCTCCACAGGTATGCCTGAAAAAATACTCTGTTTTCCTCTTAAACTGAAATCATTCAGTTGATTTAAAGTCAAGTGGCACTATAGGGATRTGATGTTCTTGTTTTGTTTGGAGGTTATTTGACACTGGCCATGCTATTGCCTGGTGTCTTCTTCAGCAATTGCTGACTTTCAAGTTCTTATTTTTAAAATAGAAACTGAGAGAGGATTGAAGTAAGTTTAGTCCCTTGAAAAGAAGAGCTTCACTAACAAATAGATATTTGCACAAGCAGATGGGGCTTTGTGSATTAGACATTTATTAKGTAAGCTTTTCTAGCAGGGAAGACWTTTCCTCAAATTKCTTGCCCTGATACGTGTTGTGAGGAAGAGATATCATGATTCTAACTTGAAAATAACAGCTTAATTTAGACATCCTGTACTTGTAGTACTTAGTACTGGCTAGAGAAGGGTGGGCTGGGAGCTCTGGAGGCTGTGGAGGCATCTCTTGACMGTGAACACTGTTTTCTGTTTAGGTTCTAGTTGGAGATTAACTTCTGCTAGCTTTAAATGAGTGTGTCTAGTGTGAACTATTCAGGAAAYGCTTCACACYTTTGTTTTTAAAGCYTGATGTAAACAAATTTGAGARCTTACCTTTAATTCTGTCAGTCTTGAGAGCAGTAACTGCCTGTGTAATAATCACATTAAGAGGTGTGCACAGCACATTGCAGTTCCTTCAGAGAGAATACAGAACAGAGTAGACAAACAGGGTAGAATAAGAACATGGTAGTCTTTTATATGAATAATAATTTCCACTATTTTTAATTGTCTTCATGCAAGCATGATTTTTTTAATGCTAATTCATTGCTAATTGATTCAGTAAAAAAGATTTTTCTATTTTTATTCACTTTGTGAGACCCAGAAATCTTACAAGGGGGGATTTATCTGTGTGTAGAATGTAAGGCATATATTTTTAAGGGCTGGTCTCTTACAGGCATCTGATGGAGTAGTTGTCCAGCCCAGGAAACCGACCCTGCAGGCCCTGAGCAGCACAGCATCCCCATCTGCACACCAGCTGCGCATCACCACCTGCAAAACTGAGCTGCAGCAGCTCATCCAGCAGAAGAGAGAGCAGTGTAAYGCAGAGAGACTTGCCAAACAGATGATGGAGAATGCTGAGTGGGAGAGCAAGCCCCCACCTCCAGGTGCATCACAGGCCACTGTCATTATATAAAAAATGATATATAAATACAAAATTTGAGTCAAGGTATCATCGTTTCATGGAAAAATACAAAGGATGAGGAAAAGAGGAAATCACTAGTTTAGGAAATCACTAGTTTAGGAAACATGTTTATTATGAGGAACACCTATAACCTATTGTCTAATTTAAAGCAAATAAGCTTTTGCCTTTAATATTTAAAATGCCTTAACACTGTTTTCAGTGCCCTCTGTGCTTTGTAGCTGTAGTGATTGTATAATGATACAGCTGTCAGTGGATGGATCTGGGGCAACTTACATATTACTAATTAGGTTGTGGTTTTGCTTTTCCCTGTAGGATGGCGCCCCAAAGGGTTGTTGGTAGCCCACCTTCATGAACACAAGGCTGCGGTGAATCGCATTCGTGTCTCTGATGAGCACTCCATTTTTGCCACTTGCTCAAATGATGGCACAGTGAAGGTCTGGAACAGCCAAAAAATGGAAGGAAAAACCACTACAACAAGGTAGCTTTAAAATCTGTGGTATTTGGGGCTGCAGTTTTAGAGTGAAAAATAAGGTAAAGCAGGGAGCAAAATACAAATCACTTGTAGATATGCTGGAAATATCAATAAGGAGATATATTGGTGTTCTTCTTGTCTTGCATCTATAGTATTAAATGCTGTTTCAATTAGTTAATCAAAGAGAAAATGCAAAGGGACAGCTTTGTAACCATTAACATTACAGGCTTTTTGATTTCATTTCTGTACATATATATATACGTTCTGTTGTTGTTGTTTAAGGCCAACACTGGCTTTGTTGCTTTCAGATTTTGGACCCGCTAGGAAATGTTATTTTCAGAGCTCTCTCAAGGGCTATTGATTTTAAGCAGATGTTTAAGAGAAGTAGCTTTTTTTTAAGTGCCACCAAGAATAATCTCTTTTTTTCTCTCTTACTTCTCTCTGTTCTGTTTAGATCAATTTTGACATATTCTCGGATTGGTGGACATATAAAGACACTTACCTTTTGCCAAGGCTCACATTACTTGGCTATAGCTTCTGATAATGGTGCCATCCAGCTTCTTGGTATTGAAGCTTCAAAGCTCCCTAAATCTCCCAAAATTCACCCAATACAAAGCAGGTATGTACTTAGAAGAGTTAAATCTCACCACACAGAGAGTTAAAGCTGCTAGTAAATTCC
Source organism: Malurus melanocephalus (assembly GCF_030028575.1). Taxonomy (NCBI): domain Eukaryota; kingdom Metazoa; phylum Chordata; class Aves; order Passeriformes; family Maluridae; genus Malurus; species Malurus melanocephalus. Next base: position 1,383,159 of record NW_026623409.1, on the reverse strand, counting down.
TTAGATAGATCCTTTAATTTGCTCTAGGCTTCCTGCTGGCTGAGCCCAGGCTGTACTGGAAGGCTGTAATCCATGTTCYTATACTGCTTCATAAAGAAGGATTGAAAGGCAACTGTGCAGAGCTGACCGTTCTTAGCTGTAGGATATTTGTACCTTCTGTGWCATTGAACTCATTATGAGCTTGAAACAGCCATTCTGAATAGTTCTCGGTTGTTTCATTTATGTACTGGATTTGGTTAGTTCCTTTGTTACAATCTTAATGCTTGCAAAGTAATTTTGAAAGTTCTTTGGCAGGTCATTAGATAAATGTTTACAGATGTACAGCATGTGATGTGGCCTCAGAAATGCTATTTTTCCTCCCAGGCTCTTAACGTGATAAGGTGGTAGAGATATGGGTAATGGGATGCTGTTAAGGGGACTCTTCGGGCTTGGTTTAGCTCTTCCTTACCTCCATATGAGCAGTGTTTGGACATTTGGCACTGATTCTACAGCTTAATCTTCCAATTTGAGTGAGAGATTTGTCCAGGCCTCAGAAAGTACTCACAGTGCTGCAGGTGGGGTCTCACAAACAGTGGAGCAGAGGGGTAGAATCACCTCCCACAACCTCTGTCCACATTATTGATTCTTTTGTTGTGGGTGGCTTTTTTGTCTGTCAGCACACATTGCTGGATCATGCTGAGCTTCTCATCAASCAACACCCCAAGTCTTTCTGCTCAGGACTGTGCTCAGTGTATTCTCAGCCCAGCCTGTATTTGTGCTCGKGRTTGCCCTGACCCAGGTGCAGGACTGAGAGGCTGGGAGCACAGAGCTGTGTTTATGTTTGCAAGGAGCTGCTGGCAGCTTTGCAGGTCCTATCAGCAGAGATTTGAGAGAGCATAAACATCCATTGTGCTAAAATCAGAAAGTTGTTGTTTCTGGCAGATACCTTGAGAAGTGAGAAGAGGAAAAAGCTGCTCAGCATAAGCTATTGCAAGGAGTCTAAAACTTGAGGGGAGTCATACCCRTTTCTAAATGAGTTTATTCTTTTAACTCAGGTCATTAGATCTGAAGGATGATGGCTGTGTGGTAGATATGCATCACTTCAATTCAGGAGCCCAGTCAGTACTGGCTTATGGTACAGTTAATGGATCTCTGGTTGGATGGGATTTGCGATCTAGCAGCAATGCTTGGACACTGAAACACGATTTGAAGTTAGGCCTCATAACTTCATTTGCTGTGGACATACACCAATGCTGGCTGTGTATTGGTAAGCCTGAATTTCATGTTAGTTTCTCTGTTTTCCATGCCYCCCTCTTCCTTAGGATTTTCTCTTACAGTAACTATAGCTGAATCTTTTGCTTGATCTGATTTTACTAGCATATGCTTTTCTCAAACAAGATAAGAGAAATACCTTCTCATCTGTTTTTGGGAARCACTCTTGCCTGCTAAGTACTTGAGGCTGAAGGCCATCTCCCTAGGGGCAGAGCACAAAGATATGGGCAAAACCTCGTATATTTATATTTATCCCTTTGACTAAGGGGAGCTTTTTCTCACCAGGAACAAGCAATGGTACCATGGCATGCTGGGACATGAGGTTTCAGTTGCCGATCTCCAGCCACTCTCATCCTTCCAAGGCCCGAATCAGACGCCTTCTCATGCATCCTGTCTATCAGTCCTGGGTCATTGCAGGTAAAAGATGTCTTAAACTTACCTCATAATTGCCAGATTRTGATTAAAGCAGCTTTTGTTTCAACTTCTGCTTCAAGCCCTCGTAGGGAGTTGAAAAGAAAAAAGAATTTAGCATTGTGAAAATGACAGACAGCYTTTACAATTCTCATCTTCTAAGCATTGCAGCTCTCATGAGGGGCCCTTCCTGTGTGCTGTCTACCCCATCCCTTTCTAAGGACAAAATGTTACAAAGAATAAAACTTCAAGTCATGGCATACATTGAAATTTATGCGAAATCTGTCACCACCTTTTGCAGAGCAAAGAATGAAAGTTCAGTCARTTCTCCTCAGTTCATTTCAATTCCCCCTTGAGTCTAACCCAGCTGTGTCATGGGTTAAAACTTTTGGAAATCTCCAAGATTCCTCATCTGATATGCTCATAGCTGCTTCATCCTCACTGCATGCAGCACTGATAGACTTTTAAATGTTTGTGTCAGGAACACATTTTGAAATGGACCRGTATCTTAAACTACTCCTACAATAACWAAATTTATTAAGTTGCTGTAAAATTACAATGATTTGAGTTTCACRTTTTACTTGCTTCTTAGGCTTCATTTCCTATTTTGAGTTATTAACCACCCTGGCATAAAAAACAAATTTCTTGAAAAAACATACAAATAAARCCAGCTTCACTGTGCTTTCTAGTTTGTTTCTGCCTGTAAAAGACTAAATGAGGGCCAAATTTCATAATTTTGGATTATTATTAAAAAGTCCTTGCCTGCTAGGTTGCTGCCAGGCTTGTAAACAATTCCTTTAACAGAATTCTTTACCTGTCCACATAAGTGTGGAACTTCATTGTAGCTACTGAACTCTGTAACTTTGTTTTCTTACCTGCATATAAGTATTCTCCAAAGTCCSATGCTGAACAAACCATCTATCCTTCTCAAAGAAGGATGAGAAGTTGTCTAGGGAGGAAAGTGAGGGTTTTATACATTTTTAAAAGTCTTGGGGATTAAATCAGGTTTTCTTTAAACTCTTTTAAATTTAATTATAGCAAAGTTATTTCCAAGCTGTAAAATCAAACTGCTAAAGCAAGACTAATACAAATGCTGCAGGGAGCAAACAGAGAGTGTCTCTATGTCATACCCTCTATGTGATGTCAGTACTTTCTGTATTGGCTTTATCTTTGCTGTAGCTGTTCAAGGCAATAATGAAGTCTCCATGTGGGATATGGAAACTGGTGATCGACGCTTCACTCTGTGGGCCAGCAGTGCACCACCTCTTTCAGAACTGCAGGTCTGGTCTCTTTCTTTTCCAGTTTCTGTTGTGTAGTCAGGCATAGAACAGCCTTAGACCCTATGCTGTGCATCAGGGCATTACTTGTCTCTACAGCTATGCCGCTTTGGCAAAAGGAGCTTGCCCTGGGATTTATTTTGGCACCCTAATTGTTTTACTTGTCAGAATTAAATCCCTTTTGTAAAATAGCAGTGTAGCCTGAATCTTCATTGGTACCTTCCACTGTCTATGGAACGTACTTGCAGCACTCACTTTTATACCCACTCATGTTCTTAGAAAACTGGTGAGCTGGTCAAGCCTGTAAAGGTTATGAGAAAGCCAAAATTCATGGTGTGGCATCTTGTACTTATTTTYACTTGCTGTTCCTTGGACTGTGCATACTTCTGTAAGCATCTGGTCTTTTACACATTCTTTCTGTAMTATAATGCCACTACTACACTTAACTGCTAGTTTAGAGCATGAACTGGCTCTTCTTCAAGAGTTAATTGGGGAAGGAGCAGTCTGAAATATCATTCTTAAATCCCAGATACAGAGACAAAAATATCTACAGCTGCTTCTGTAAATGTTGTACATGCATATCTGGAATCTACTTACRTTTGTGCATGTTACAAAGCTTGCAGGTTGAGTTCATTTCAGTCATGCCCTTCTCAAACAGGGAGCTCTGTGACCTAAGCTAGTTTTCTGTTGTGTATCTGTCCCTTAATGCCTTCATAGCCTAAAAAATTTAAGCATCCATGTGCTTTTCAGTAGGATTTGACTACCTGATTCTGTTAGAAATAGTCTCTGTCATTTGCTATCATTGAAAAAATGATACAATGTAATTTCCAAGATTCAAAAAGAAGRCATTATGGAGAGTTAAATCAGTTGCATTGCTCTGCAAAATTTAAGAAAACAATTTCTGTTAATATATTAAGATGTAGCCCATTAAAGTGACTTGGCAATTGCCAGAAAGATTTGGAAACTGGGTGGATGAATGTGGCAAGAAAYGCATTCCCTTTCTGAAGCTATTTGTGATAACTTATTTTTATAAATCCCTTTTCCCTGTTAGCCTTCTCCTCACAGCATCCATGGAATATACTGTAGTCCAGCTTCTGGTAACCCCATATTACTGACAGCAGGCTCGGACATGAAAATAAGGTAATAAAATTAAACAACTTTCTTGTTTGTCAGYCTCCCTTCCACCCCTGCTGGTGCACTTTAATTTGCCAAACATTGCCTATGTAACTTCTAAGAAGCCAAAACAATGCTGAACATGTGTTCATTAGTAAACATCAGTGAGCTGAGGAAATTCTTCTCTGCAAAWGTACTGCAGAACTTGGTGCTTCTCTGAAACACTGCTTGACAAAATACAAAATGGTAACTCATGTGTGAGATTGATATGAGTGTCGATTTTTCTGCATCACTGTCTTCCACTAAGTGTAGGCAGCAGATAGTATTTGTGCCCACTCATTTTCATCATAAAAGCAAGACCACTTTTAAGCAGCTGTTTTATGCTGATAAAATTGAACATCTCACCTTGATTTTGTTTCTTTGTGTTTAGGTTTTGGGATCTAGCCTACCCTGAGAGATCATATGTCGTTGCTGGAAGTTCTAATTGCCCGTCTGTTTCCTACTACAGGAAGATAATTGAGGGCACAGAGGTGGTTCAGGTATTTTAATTTGTTTGAGASACACCTATTCTGCTTGCCTTTAGGATGGCCCTATGGATTACATTCATTGCATGAGGTCTTTGATTATAACTCCCYCGCTCTTTTTGTGGATGGTCTCAGCATTGCATTTTCGGGCAGTTGGGAAGAAGTTACTTTAAAGAAAAACATCATTTGTTTTTGACAGAATCAGACTCACCAAACACTACTTACATGAAGAAGCCAGAGTCATTTGTTTCTTTTGGGATAGTGAAATCTAGAGTTTTAAGACTTTTGCCTTTGATCAGTGTTTGGAATGTCTTTTGAGTAGGATCTTAGYAAAGCAATGTGAGATGTACTGACACCAGGATAATACAGTAGCTGAATGCTGCATTTTTATTACATCCGTCAAAGTGACTTTTGGAACTGGCAGTGTTGCTAGTTGTTAAATGGCACAATGTTTTGTTTCAGTTCAACAAATTTAGTGCTACTTCAAAGGTGACTAAAAAAAGTCACTAGGGGTCTACCCAATGTATTGCATTATTTTACTGCTTTTTTCTGAGGTTCTTAAACAATTACATTTGCACTATTGAACCAGCTTCTATAAAAACCTTTGGGAGCTAAGATGTATGTGTTCCTGTATTGGAATATCAAATCTTAGTGCCATTGCAATAAATATGAGAAAAAAAAAGCCATTGTTTCCCTAATCAAGGAGGTGTAATGTCAGTTCAGAGTGAGACTTCTGTTGTGTGATGAAAAGAAATGAACCAAGGAGTAATCTTGAGAAAACTGTCAAAGGGTTTGAGGTTGGGTATTTTTCGTTGATTGTTTATTTGAAGAGGTTTTGTGGTCTTCTTACACTGACAGCCTAATATGGGTGACAGTTTCTCTTTGCAAATGCTCACCCTGTGAATAGTATTTACTGTCTGTAAATAGTATTTCTCACTTTGTTTTTATGCAGGAAATTCAGAACAAGCAAAAGCTGGGGCCCACTGAYGAGACCCCTCGGAAGGGTCCAGAGTCTCTCCCAGTTGGACATCATGATATTATCACAGACATTGCAACTTTCCAGACCACACAAGGGTTTATAGTAACTGCRTCAAGGGATGGGATTGTTAAAGTGTGGAAATAAAAGTTGTACTAATATATAGTATGTAAATAGTTGTAATAAAGAAATAGTGTTATAATGAAGTTTTCAAGGACTATTTCCAGTTAATGCAATGGAATGAACTTTAATAATTATAAAAGTGATGATAAAATGAATTACCTGTATCCGACCACCCTGTTAGCACTTCCTAATCACTTGTTATATTAAAGTTTTGATATCCATAGCATTTCCTTGAGATACCAAGGAATCTATGAAGAAATCACTTAGCSTGGTTTTGACTACATTGTTCTCAAGAATATTTCAGAAAATTATTCAAGGATGTCTCACATGACACATTCTAAATGTGCAMAAAGCAAAGAGCTGGTGTCTAACTGCTCCTGTGTTGAACCTCAGAAATTAAATAAGACCTAGTGCACTAATGTCCCTGTACATTTTAATAATTATAATAAAGTCCACTTGAGCTTCCCTCTKTGGTACTTGGGTTTCTTTACATCCATGGTTCCTCTGCAGTGATTCYGCAGTCTCAGCTGCCAGGGCCCTTGGGCTGTTAATTGTTATTTGAGATCAGCTTAGCCTTGTATCAAATCCTCAACTGTCCTTTKACAGTTTTGTTATTGATCCTCAACTGTGCCTTGCATCCAGCTTGCATAAACTTGAGTCTAAGGCTGTCCTGGGAGCTGAAACCAGCACCACCTGGATGRTGTTGTCTGCCATTCAGTATGGATGTCAAAAATAGCCAAAACATGGCTTACAGCAGGAAGTATTTTTTTTTGTTATGCAACATTCATGTGAGAGGCARTTCAAAATGTCAGACAAGGGCAATAAACATTCTCACCACTCTTCCACTGTCTGATCCAGTTTCTCAGATTTCCAAATCCTTTTCAGTCTTAAGCCTTACTAACTTGTTCCTTACCTGCAGTTCCAGATTCTGCTTTCCCTCCTAAAACAAGTGATTCACTCATGCACCCCTTCTCCCTGGATAGACTCTGGTAGAAGAAGGTCACTGGTAACAAACAGCATTAATTTGACCTGCATTTCTTTAGTGTAGCTGGAAAAAAAAAAGGACCCTTACTTCTCTACAGAATACCTGATGGAAGCAGGGAATGCTCCTGTGAACTCAGTTTTCTGAAGAGACAACACATTAAATAATGACTTGTATAAAAAGTCTCAGAATTCAGTGGAAAAAGGTACTGCCTGCTTTTCATCAGGCAGTGCATTACTTGGATAATTTAGTGTAGTAGGTAGACATTGCCCCAAGTGTAATAAGTTCAAAAGAGGAAGTGAGCTCAAGAATAACGTGACATTTCTTTGTAGACCTTACAATTTCTGCTCCCTGTTATGCGGAAAAAGGATTTTTCTTTGCTTTGTACAGAGGAGCTGTTGCTGACCCTTTATATTGTATGAATTCAGGAATAAGGTAGATTTCATCAGTCCACTTGTGTCGTGGAGAAGCAAGGAAGAAGGTCGCAAAATGACCTTGTTCCTCTGCTGTACCCATTTGGTGTGCAGCTCTAAACAGGTCCTTATAAACCTGGGGAAGGGAATCACCTCTTTGGCTGCATTGCTTGGTTAATGGTTTTGCCCATTGACAAAACAGTTTGATGGAAGAGGCAGATCAGGTTTTGTTTTCAGGTATTACAATCCACTAACACCWTGTGAAGGTTATAAGACATTTTAAATAGTATGAACCACACAGGGCTCTTGAATGGTGGGTATAGTATTGAAAAGAATTTGCAATATAAACATATCTCCACAATGTTAAAATAATTTSTAGTGATCATTAAAAGGTCATAAACCAGGGTAAGCAATGAACCATCATAACCAGTTAACTATGTTTGAGTGAGGCTTTTGCCCATATRTAGTAATGTTGAGGAAAAAAATAATAATGTCTGTTTTTACCATAGATCTCATTAGGCTTCAGTGGAACCACTGAAGGGTAATGTAGGGAAATGAGCTTTGGCCCATCTTTGAGGAATGTCAGTATTKTCAAGCAACACAGTGCTTACATTCCAGTAGTTCCTCTATCTGTGATACTATAATACACCTTTGTTGATTTCTTTTTACTCTTAGTGTTTATAAAYAGCTTGGAGGTATTTTGCTTAAGAGATGGCAGTGTGTTAATAATATCTAGATCAAATATGAAGGGTTTTTAATATATTTTAGGTGAATGTAGACATTCTTGATTTGAATACCTGCTGTAATTRAATTTATGTAAGTGAGCTACTAGAATCACAGAATCAATTAGGTTGGAAAAGACCTCTGAGATCAGAAAGTTCAACATTTGWCAAATCACCACCCTGTCAAGCAGACCATGGCACTGAGTGCCATGTTTAGTCTTTCTTTAAACAGCACCAAGGATGCTGACTCCATCACCTCCCTGGGCAGCCCATTCCAGTGTTTAATCACCCATTCTGTGAAGAAATTCCTTGTAATGTCCAGCCTCAACCTCCCCTCATGCAGCCAGAGACTGTCCTGGAGCTACCAGAACTGATAGCAGCTTGGAGWTGTTCAGTTCTTCTAGAGAAAACTGTCTCTGCCTATCTTTGTAGAAAARTATTATGCAAAAGTGCATATTCTAATACAATCTCCTGCTCAGTTTCAACCTTATTTGGTAATCTCTGTGAGTCATATCTTTGGGGTTTCATTGTATACAAATTTTTCCTAACAAATTCTGACCCAAACCCCACGCTATGCACCCATTTAATCTTATGTTSAATTCCATGTTTGCCCAGTCACATTATCTAGGAGGAATATATTCCCCAAAGTTTATAAATTCTGTTTTAAAATACAGCATACAGCAGATGTTAGCCTTTCCAGGTGCTTTCATGGAGAGCATGGATACAAATGGAATAGGAAGCAGTAATGTAGAATTATTCTGTGGGGGCAGAGCTCAAGGTTGAAAGAGAAACAAATGTAATAAAAGTCAGAAAAACACTCACTTGGTGAAGAGTCATGATTCCCTTCAGGACTAGCACAGCCAGCAATTCAAGGGAGTAATTCAAATTATGAGATAGTCAGAGGACACAGGGATTTACACAACACTATAAGAATTGGCAGGAAGTTGTTAAAGGCATCACTTGTGAAAATACTTTATAAATTTGCTGCACTTCAGGACTGCAATATTTAATATGATATTCGTGGTGGGATCTGGCTGAAATACACAGGTCTTCTGTTAGAACCTTCCAATATTCACTTGAAAAAGTTTCTGGCAGCATTCTCACTGCATTGCCAATATTATGTCCACTTGAGGATCTTGGGTAGTTCAGATTTTTATGAYCTCTGAGGCATTTATTGCTGTTGCMRAACTTTGAGAACCAGATCAGGCTGTGGACAGACAAGGTGTAGAAGACAAAAATGGCTGGCTCCTTTGGAGAAGTAATCGTGTCTGATTTTGTTGACATTGCCTACAACAATTATAATTTCTTCCATTATTACAAATATTTGAGATGCATCTTCTGAGTAAGAGTCCCAAGGCAAACATCAAATCAGTGGGAAGCACAGGGCATGCTGGCATACCTGAACCAAGAGCAGAGTTACAAACCACAAGGATCACTAAAAGTAGCTATTTTTCTCACATGTTTAATACCATTTTGATCCACAGGCCTAYAATAAACTGCACTGAGACTGAACACATGGAAAAATGTTGCTGGCTCACAGTCCAGGAAGACAGTAAGATCTTCTGTTGTGTTGCCTGTAGTCCCAAACTTTTAAAATCAGAGCTGGATTATTTGAGCACAGGAGCACCTTTCAGATAAGGGTAAGGAAAAGAAAACTATGCTGTGCTGCTGCACTGTAGAGAGATGCAAAAGGCACGGGGAAAGACAACTGTAATACTAATCAAAACTCTTACATCTTATAGGATACTACTCTATTAGTAACAAGGATTTTTCACCTACTCACTCTTCCCCTGTAACAAGGAAGGATTCTGGCTAAAGTGGAAGTGCTGATTTACCCAGTAATTCAGGACCTGTCTTTAATTTTAATTTTTCTCAGAGTAGCAACATTGGTTCAGTCCCTGTTCTCCCTCCCAAACATGGAGAAACAGCAGATAAACTGAGCAGATTTCATCCATGTTTCATCAAAAGCATCTTAGAGCTCAGGAGCTTGGTATTTCACCCACTGTTCAAAACACATTTCAAGCAGCTAGCTAAGCCAAACACAAAGCCTGAAGTGCAAAACTGTCTTAGGAATTTTGCACAAAGACACGRGATATTATGACAGCAGAATTAACCTTGCTTAACTAAATAGAAGTCATTCACGGCTTATCAAGGCAAGCAGCCTTGTTAGGTTATCTTTGCAATAGGAGTCTTGCCATTTAGGTAACTGTGTGAGCCAGAGAATTCCCATGGTCCAGGTAAAGTATAAAGTGAGCCAGATAAAACCCTTCAGTGGGTAAAGGGCAGTTTAACTGCAAGGGCAAGGAGCTGGTGTTGTCACCATCCTTAGGRGCAGAGTTGAATCAAAGCAAAAAAGCTCAGACAGGTCTGGAAAGCAAAAAGACAAACCAACACAGATGAAGCAGGATTAAAACAGGGAATGAAGCAGGGAATGGGGATCCYTGCTGGTAGCATTTGACAGGTGACAGCCTGTTTGTAAGGCCACGAAGTAATAGAGGATGGCTTGTCTGGTTTATTCTGCAAACATAGAACAAGGTATTTAGATGGAATCTCTGGAAATCTGGATAGTGCCCACTTGTTTAATTTAAGTGCCCACTTGTTTAATTTAAATTTAATTTTGTGGACAGGTATCACAGGCAAAACAATGGGCAACATGTTATGGAGCCAAAACTTGAGCTTTTAACAAGAAGATAAAGGGCCAATTCTGTCACAACATTTTTTTCAAAATAGTTTTCCAGAATCATGTACACTCCTGAAAAGAGACAACGTCTGGCTGGGGCAATGGTGTACAGAGACAGAACTGAGATTCAGTGAGTACAGGGGATTCATTTATAGCTCTTTCAGGAAAGATGGTCTTAAACTAAAATTATACCACATTGCTGACAGTTAAAATTAGACAAATTTTGATGAAATATTTAAAGGGGAAAAAAAGGGGAGTGGAGAATGGATGTGAAAGGACATGAGATTTGCAGTGAAGTTTCCTCTGCGTTCATGTCAATAGAAGCTTTGTATCCTCAGATTGAGCCTGAAGCAGAGCTTGGCAAACCTCAAAAGGGAAGCTGAAACAGCAGAATCCCATCAAAAGAAGACATAGATTTTCTTTCCAGAAAGGCAATTCCATCTGTGCTAAAGGAAATTACAGAGGCTGCAAAGGTAGAAAGCACAATCACGAAAGGTTCCATTTAGCTGCCATGATGATGACATCCTACTGCTGTGTGATATTTAAASAAGGATAATATTTTCAGATAACACATTCACAGTAGCATGTTGAAGACTATTATAAGGCAGAGGAAACCTTCCAAAAGTCATAAGTTACACTAAAATGGWAAACACAGAAAAATAAACTTTGGAAACTGTATATAAAATACAACATAGAAAAGCAAAACATATTCTTTGGAAAACAGTCTGCAAGACATTAACTCCTTTCCAAATATATCAGGAACGAGAATCTGACAGTTTCTGTGTGGCAAAAAAATTGGGGAAGGTGTAAAAGATGATTTTTTTAAAAATCAAGTCCATGACAGATAATTAGAGTACTTTGCCCCTGAGCTCACCATGGAGTTCTACTGTTCTAGAATTCTGTCCCTTTCCTGTGCACGTACGTGATGTGCCACAGGATCTCTCTGCCTGAAACCTCTGCCAGGCTGGTTAGAGAGGTTTCAATCAGWAGCAAATTGCCAAGGGCAGAAAGTTCTCATTTAAAGATGATGAGTTTTAAAGGGCATTAGGAATGAAACAGGCAAACTGCTAACTGTGGTTTAGAGCCTCTTGCTTAAAACTGCTCTGGTATTAAAAAGCTTGAAACTGGCAGAATTCACACCAGATCTTAAAGAAAAATCCTGGGGAGTTTCAATACCAGCCTAATGTATGCAGTAGGCAAACTATTATGAATTATAAAAAAGAGCAGAATTGGTAAAAAGATCAATAAATGTGCTCTCAAAAAGACATGTAAACGGAAGGAAGGGTCAACATGTAAGGTGGAGTCTATTATCATAAGCTTATCTTTGAAAGAATTGCTAGCCACATGAACAGTACATGTCTGGCTGATTTTCTTGCTTTTCCAGAAGGCTTTTAACAAGTTCCCCAATGAAAGCCTTCCAAAAATAATGAATGTTGTTATTTTATAGCAAATATTCCCACAGATTAATATTGCATATGGTTGTTAGATTAAATACTATTTAAAACTAGTTAAAATACAATATKTGGTGGCATGAATGGATCTGTTTTCCCAGTGTAGTAAAGCTRTCAGTAGAGATAGATGACCTGTGTTCTCATAATGTTTATCAATGACTTAGAAAAGAGAAGGAACAGCAACATGCCTAAAGTGACTGAAGACAGTAAGTTACTTGGGGCAGTAGGAATGGAAACTGTAAAAATTTTATGTAATTGTTTCGTCATGGTGAATGGTTGAATGATCACATGTAGGTAAAAATGGTGTACATGGGAAACATAGCCCAGCCTTAACTTTGTGTTTATATTGAGCAGTCCTGAATGAGTCTTGATACATAGTCCTATTCAGGGAAAAAAAACCAAAACTGTTGGAGTTATGACAGACAGTCCTAAAAAAAAAAAAAAAAAAAAAAAAAAAAAAAAAAGAGAACTCAGTACTCGGTATTGATCCAGAAGTTAAAACAAGTGTTAGCCATTATGAGGGAATGAATAGGATAATACACCAGTGAACAAATCCATGGTGCCTTCTTATTGTGAACAAGGTGTGCAACACTTCCCCTTACTAATGAAAATATGTATAATACAGCTACAGGCCCAGAGAGGTCTATTGTGGGTAAAGAATGGTTCCCATATAAARAACAGTTAAATAGACTCAGAGTCAGCATCTGGAAAACAGAAGCCTGAAGAGATAACAGATTTATAAATAAGCAATGTCASGAAACAGTGAATAGGCAATAACTGCTTGCTCATGCTCACAATGCAAGAACTACAGAGTATCACATACAAGATGAGATAAAGACGTAAAAGAGAAGGTACTAGTCCATAAAGCATGTAATAAAACGATGAAGCTCATTGTTTTGTGCTGTTGTGAACACCAAGGTTTGCCTGAGTTCAAATAATACTTCATAAACTCAGAGCAAAACAGAATCCATGAAGGGCTACTAAACACAAAACYGCTATTTACAAAAATGGCATGTAGAAAATTAAAGTTGTGATTTTGCAATAACTCTGGCATGAATTTTCTGATGGGGTGGCCTGTAAAAAAAATTCTATATGTGTGCACAAAGGTTTCTGTAAAATGGGAGAGCTGTTTTTTTGTTTTTTTTTTTTTTTTTTTTTAACTTCCTGGATGGAATTTAGTTTCCACCAAAATAGAAATGGTTTGATGTTATTAACTTCCTGGATGGAATTTAGTTTCCACCAAAATAGAAATGGTTTGATGTTAACAAGACTGTTATGAATTACCTGACTATTCAGAGATTTTAAAAATCCAGCCAGAATCACAAATCCACTTTCCTTCCAATTTTAAACTCTCGTGGAATAGTATATCCTTGACCACAGAAAAAGCAAAGACTTAGCTCTGCTCAGGTAATTTATTTCTCGTCAAAATTAGACCAGCTGCCATAAGGCAGCAAGGTGCCATGGATTCTGGAAGGCAGAAAACCATTAGCAGTACCAGTAAAGTAAAACTGGCAACAGCTGTGAAAGTAGAAGAGAAAGTTCTATTTTTACCTGTGGAAATAAGAGTCCAGATTTTCTTCTCCAATAAGGAGAGGGAACAGTAAAATGTTAAAAATCACTGGTTTTCAWCCTGCACTGTACTGAGTTTGTGTTGTGCTGGCTGGAGCCTCCAAGAGATTCTTCTATTTCAGCTGACACCACTTTGGCAGTCATCCTCTAGAGTGCAGGGTAGGGACAGCAACTGAAATTAAGCCCATTTTCTCACCTTAGCTCATTGATTTCTTCAAAGTGTCAGCTTCAAAGGAGATAATTACACATAAAATCATCATCTACATGTATCTGTAAAAGCTGGGTTTTGAACAGTTGAATMAGACACTAGAAAAAAATGAAAGAGAATATTATTACAATACAATTACAGCAGTATTACATAGAGGTGATTTGATGAGAAATGCCAAGTATAATCTCTTGGGAAGAAACTATATCACAAGAGACCTTGGTAGCATAATTAAGGAAAAAGAAGTTAATGTTCTTAGATTCACAGAAAATAAAGRGACTGTCAAAGAAATTGGTCTTTCAAGGTTGGAAAGCAAGGACAAAAAGGATATGTCTAAAAATCACAGGGGACACAAAGACCTAAGATTTATGCAAGCAAGCTGAGTAACAGCCASAACTTGCTCTCAAATCCCAAATCAAGGATGGTTGATGTTACTGTTGCAGATGATCAGAAGGAGAATATCACGTCTTTGAAGGCAACAGGATCTGCTCGGCTAATCTACAAATGAAATTGACTTTGTCCGTGTGTAGACTGTATGAAAAGGTGATCTTGCAAGAAGAAAACACCTTTTTATTATTTACCTCATTAAAATTATCACCACTGAATCTGAAATGAATTAATAAATACACAAATCAGCATGAGTTACTGTAAATTGTAGAACTTGCAACATCCAGATATGGTGATGGCAAGGACAAAATCATCTATTGTTTTCAGAATGTCAAAATTTTTCATTAAAAAATAGGAGCTTGGCCTTCCCACTAATCTCTTCAAGCTGAGATTTTAACTTARCAGTTCAGTGTAAATATCACATCTGCCCATGAGATGCAGTTTAGAGAGTCCATTTCTGACACAGTTTGTATGATCTCAGTGGAATCTGTGCCTGAGCCAAAGAAGGCAGAATGCTTAGGAAAAGGTTGGAAATGAAAGTCAAGCCATAACCATCTGCCAGCAGCAGCCAGCAGAATGCAGTTTGTTCTTCTCTGCTTCACTCCCCTRAGTACATTACTAACCAGGTTTGGACATACCCTTTTTTATTACCRCTTCTTGTAATTTTGAGGTACATGAGCTAAGGCATCTATTTCAAATAACATTTTTTAAATCCTTCTTTTTGATAYCTTGCTTGTGCATGATTTTAAAATGGCTTCTCAAACAAAAAATGCAAGAGTGCTTTAGCATCTGAAAAGGAAATAAATCAAGAAAAAGAGAGCAGCAAAAGTGAAAGCAGAAATAAAGAAAATGTGTAAAGTCAGAAAAATCTCCTGGATGCAAAACAAATTTTGAAAAGAATCTATTTCTAAATGCCAGCTGAGTTAACTAGGCAGGGCAGAATGAAAAGTGTATTGCCAAGGGAGACAGAACACTTGACTTTTAAAATTCATAAATCCTCATCTTGCAATAAAAATGTAGCATGCAGAAATGTATAGCTTTGTATTAACTAGCACAAGCCGGAATTTTAATTTCAGACTGAGGCATGAAAAGGCCATTGTGTCTTAAGCCATAAAAAGATTGAGTGAAAGAAAAGGCCCCTGGCATTCAACATCTTTCCATCACACACAAGCCCCATTCACCCCTCATTCTTAAAAATAATACGCGTCTTGGAAGTCCACATCTATCAGTGTTTCATACTACAAGACAGGTTGTACTGGAGCACCTCTGTTTTTTGCTGTTTTGCTTGGAGAAAATGAGCAATTTATGCTGTATTGTATTTTGTGAACATTTTCCCAAAAGAGGAAAAAAGAGCCAAAAAGCCAGAGTGAGTTAGTCACTACAAACCAGCCACAGGAAATCATGCACAAGCAGTGTTGTGGTTACCTTCACAGCAAGCACAAAGGATTCAGGATCCAGAACCACAGGCTTAATCATGTATGGCAGAAATTAAGAAATAAATTCCTGGGCCAGCTTTTATTGGACAGTTTAGTCAGAGAATATTAGCTGGAAATCTACTTCTTGCTTCAACTCAGGTTTTATTTTCAGTTTTAAAATATGGCATCCTGTAAAATCCTTCACAATCTGATAACCTGGGCTAATTTTAAAAAGAAAGTTTTTGGAAGCAACTTTTCCACACATATAATGAAAATCTGACCATTTAGAGAAGGAGTGCACCAATCCTGTTTTTCCACAGTTCTTTTCTATTCGCCTTTCCAATGAAAATGAGGCTGATATTGTTACAGTGGCTGTCTGTTTATCTTGCTACAGTAGAATTGTGAACAGGTTGGCCAATTTCAACTAAATGTGACAGAAATGTAGAAGTCTCAAAGTTGTGAAGTTCCTGCAGACTTCACAGAGAAGACCAGTAGTACAGAGATTAGAGACTAATTTAATGATCTGTTAAGAGGAAAAGCAGGGTGTGAGCTCAGATGGAACCTGAGCTGTCCAGGACACATATCACATACACCCAGCCATGGCAATGGAGGATTCTGTGCATCTTGTTCATTTTAGATCTTCCTTGCATTTTACAGTGCAATCATTACCAAGACAGTCCAAGCACTTCTGTGCTAAACATATTAAGACATGTGAAGCAAGAATCAATGGTAAACTTCACAAAGATAAGGGCAGAGAGATCAAACAAGTTCAGCTGTGTCACAGAATTAAGATGTCTCCTAGTATTTTGATGTTTTTTTGTTTSGTTTTGGCTTTTGTGAAATAGTTAAAATAGATGTAAATTTCTTACTACAAATGACTTTTTTTTTAATACGTTGACTGTGGGTAAGAAAGAAGAAGGATTTGAAAGAACAAGAACTGGTAGTAGAACTATGAATGGATTTCATTGTTTAACTGTGCTGTGAAAGAGCAAGGAGAGAGAAGAGGAAAGGATGCTGAGATACCCTTAAAAGCAGAATCAGRACAGCTGGAGTGATGGCAGAAAGCAGAGTGGGAAAGTTCCACTTTCAATTCTTTTCCTCTTTACTTGCCCAGCCAGGCCAAGGACCCACCTGTTCCAATCAGAGTATTAACTTCCCTCCCTCCMCTCCCAATTTGAATGAACAAATAACAAATAGTTTGGAAAAGACTTCTTGAACTATAGAATGGAGAATGTGTAGTTTCCTTTTTCCCCCATACTCACTGTATAGCTTAATGAAGGAAACAGTAGCCAGTCCTTTATGAATATCCAGATCCAATTCTTCTTGGATTCTGGATTCCARTTCTTCTGTAAAACAGGTTCAGTAGCTTGTATTTAAGAGAAGTTCAGATCAACAAGAAACCCAATATTATATTACATGTCTAAAGTATTTTTACTGGCAATTCTGATAGTTAAAATATTTTTTGTTTCGTAGCACAATTCTTCCATTTCATATTGGACACAGCAAAATTCCAAATGAAAGAGTTAAATATGCGAAGTGGTTAGTAATTTTAATGATATCAGAATTGACTCATCTGTAAAAAGAAGCTGATATTCTGTATTGAATGTGTTATAATTAAGAAACTATAAAGAGTTATAGCACATGCTCATTTCTTGCTGTTAATTTATTAAAATAATTATCTGAAGCTTCATGAAATGCATAACCTTTGAGTAGTCAACATGTTTTTCACTTTTATGATGACTTGAAATTACATAACCCAAATGAAATGACAGTGTTGTCTCCCTACAAATCTCTTCTAGTTTTCCTGTATCAGAACTCCATTATGGTCCAGCTCTTCACAAGGTCTCTTGAAAGATAAAGAAAACTCTTTTTGCCTTGCACTCTATCCTTACATTTCCTGGATTCCTATATCTGGGGGGGACAATTCCATGTTGTGAGGCATAAATGAGGCTGGAAATTGCAAAGGGGATATACACATGCTACCTCAYAAATATGCCAAATTTAATTTTTACTTCACAATCCTCTTTCATCTGAAAGAAACTGTCCTGTGGATGAGTTTTGTGCAGAACATTCTAATAAGGAAGGATATACATGCTATAGCAAAGCCATCAGGATAAATGGAAATCTAGCAATGTAGTTTAATAGCAGCAACAGCAAAACAAAAGGTAAGCCAAGAAGTTCATTGCACCTTGCACTAAAGAACCCAGATGGACAAATACAGTGGTAGGATGTAGCTTCTCAATAGTCTCATCAGTGCAGTACAGAGGCTACATATTAACATCAAAACTACAGTGTATTTCCAAGTTTCTGAAAGCAATGGAGAAATTTTATGTCTCTGAGGCATGAGGAACAGATATTATAATTTCAAAAACAAAATATCTTTCTAGTGACCTTGGTCTCTGTAACTCCTGGAAACATTGAAGAGAAACAGACATCTCTCTGGAATGCAGTGTACTTCCAAAGTAAAATCATGAACTGCTTCTGCCAGTCTTCAGGATAGTGTGTCCTTTAAGGAAAGCACATTCCTTCTCTCCTTCGCAGACATCTGACAAGCAAAATAAACACAAACAACTGCTTATGAAGACAGCAATTTATTTCTTTGCTCATTTGTCCCCATCTTCTGCATCCTCTTTGTTTTCCAGATACCAAATATTTTGTTGTGGAAATCTGTTCCAAATTCATATGCTTGACTGAGYTTACAGATTTAGAGTGCTCCTGTAYRAGCCTGTGTTGGAAAAAGATGGGAATGAAACATCTCTCATCACTGTGRAGGACTGTAGTCCCAAACAGCAAAGCATAACCCACTTTCTCCTCTTAAAGATGCATGAGAAAATATGAAAATGCTAAAGATATGGAAACTGGAGAATCCATGTATTGCAATTAATTTGATATACTCTCTCTAACTCTCTGAAGGAGCTGAAATCTGTGCATTCTGGTCTCTTTTTTCTTAGCAGAAGAAAATGATAAGAATGGGTTCTCATCTATGAGTTTTTGAAAGAGCCATCATCAGATCATGATTTCAACTAACACTGCTGRTGCATTCTGAAGGGACAATGGATAGCAGAAAATTGCAAGGAACATTTCCATTACCATTTCAATTCTTTATGGTACTRGCAATTTTCTCCTTATAACATAGTATCTATGTTTGGAATTCACACCTTGGGGAAGGCATGAAAGCTAGAAAGAATTCTGAAAAAAAGTTACAAAAAAGTTTCAACATTTGATTGCAAACYCTAAAACCCATTCCCAGAAATGCAATTCAAGAAAAAGCTAAGAATGATTWGTAGGACATTTTCTTGTAGAAGATCTGCTCCTTTTAGCTAAGCAGCTATTGACTACTCCGATATCTACTCTGCAGTTCAGTTTTTATTCACCTAAATCTTAGAAACAGCATGGAGAGAAACCAAAACACATCCTTGTACTTTAAAAGGCTAGCTCACAGCAGGTGAGTGAAAAAGCATCAGGCTTTTTGTCCCCCTTTGAGAGGATTCACTCAGAAAATGGACGGAGGTTTATGTGAATCATTCACTTGCAAATAGAGAAAGAGAAAAGCAATGAAAAGAACAGCTTGAAGCAGGGGCAAAAGCAAAGTTGATTTTTACAAGTCAATAATAGTGCTATTATTAGCCATGATCCATTGTAATGTGAACTGCTGCTAGAGAAAACTCAAAACAGGGTAACTGCAAATAAGAGATGGTGTTTCTAAAGATAAGAAAACTGAAACAAGGACTCTCAACCAGCTGCTCTAGCYATTTTTTTATAAGAGAAGGCTTTCAAAATCTTTGAGTTTGCTCATTATTARCACCATTTTTTGTAATGAAAGAATTCAAATTCTTTTCCAGGTTCATACTACAGCTGCCTTAACAAGTAGCTGTAAGGTGGCAATATGCCTGCCTACATAGCAGAGATCCTACTATATAGTAGTAATGTTAATGTGGAAAATGTTAGGAACTTTCACACTATTTTTAGTCGTGCTTCAGGGAAATAACCCTGAAGACAATGGCTTGGAGACTTAATGTTTCATAATGTCTTCATCTTTTTTTTCTTTTTTTTTTTCTGATCAGAACTCTGGCTTTGTAGTCATTTAGTGGCACTTTCCACTGTGTGTCCTAGTGGGCAGTCACCCAGTGAATGTCTGCATTGAAACTGAGCCCTGTGCACTTTGATTTAGTTTCAGAATCAACCAATGCTTTTGGCAGAAGGAATCACAAAACTGTCTGCCACCAGTGACTGATTTCCCCAGTTTGGACTTCTCTTTTTTCATTGTATTTATGCCTTCATGGAAGGCATAATCTTACAACAACAAAAACACAGCATTTTAATTAAAATATCATGGCACTAGAAAAATTTCAGAAGGGCACAATGACTAGTTYCATGTGGCTGTAAAGGTGTATTTAAAACACAGAAATAACACAAGGGATGTCATTAATTATGCACAACCATTTTCGACCTTTTTAAACGTGGTATGATGTAAATTTCTAAAGTGCTTTTTATAGTCTGGTTCCACTCTTTCTGTCTGCAAATCAAGCAGAATTTTACCAATCAGACAAAAAACTTGTTGAAAATACCCAATAAGGACAGTGCTTTGGAAGCAAATCTTATCCACTATTAACCCCCGATGTCCAAATAATTATTTAATGGACTTACACAGCTCTTTTATTCTGAAAGTGSAGTCTATTACACTTTTCCTTGGGCTCTTCTGGTGGGTAGTTGACCTGTTCTGAAAACAGTAATAAAATTAATCAGTTTTATTAATCAGTGGAATTTAGAAGATTTTGGCAAAGTTTTACCCTTTATCAAAGAATAGCAGCAAATTACATGACCTCATTGATTTTACACATGTAACACAAACACTATATATATATGAATGCTGTGTGGTCTGATTCTGCACTCACTAACAAGAAAACTTGAATGAAAATTGAAAGACCTAAATTAGCTTAAATTTGGATGAAAGTGAGGATTATGTTTATACCTTACTTATTTATTTCCTTGTTCTGACTTTTTGTTCAGTGTCTTTTTATATTCAAAATATATTCACAATTTAACACACTTTGTAAAGGATACAATCACTAGACTGTTCTCATTCTCATTTGACAAAGTTTATATTTTTACAGTAGTAAAAAAATTACATGCTAGAATGAATTCTGTACTCAGTCCCATTTACATTCTCTGTACTTAAATAACCCTGATGATGGCTGAATTTCCTCTCCAGCTATATGATGAATATACAATATATGATCAACAAAATATATGATCCCCAATATCTGACAGGATAACTTTCAGGAGTTATTCCAACAAATCTTCTCTTCAGAATAAACCAAAGTAGGATTTTTGAGTTCACTACCATATATACAGGGAATGTAATGACCAGAATATCACCTGTCTGGCCAAAACCCCTGTGAGGCTTCCAGGTAAATTTGTAGCAGGCTTTTGGTTCACTTTCACCCCTGCTTATGAACTTTGTCTCCACACAACTGCTGTTTATCCTTATGGAAAGAACTGAAACAGCAAAACTGCCGTGCTCTGTCTGTGTCTGGCCTCACACCACTGACTCTGATCTAGCAGATGCAGCTTGAAATTAACTTCTTTACATTTTTACAAGAAAAAGAAMGACAGTAAACTCCCTACCTGCCCAGGATGTGACACAGAGGAAGCAGCAGCAGCAGTGATCATTGGCATTTTGCAGTGATTTTGCAAGGTGAAAAAAGTTTAAAACTGTGCTGGATGCCAGAGTACACAAAACTTAACCAAACTACATAATCTTTAATTGTGGCATTTTAAAGCGCTGTTTTTTTTATTTTTTTATTTTTTTTTAATTCATTGGTTTTAGAAACAAGTCACACCTTTTTGGATGAAGACAAAAAAGTGCTTTAGGAAATAAGTAAAATCTAGTGAAYGTTCAAAAAGTGGCAGGTCAGATCCTGCTGGACTTGCTCTCCTGAGGAGGCCTGAGGCATATGAACAAGAACAGAGATATTCGGTATCTTCACTCTCTCATCTGTTAACCTCTAAGCTGAGCATGACACTGGAGGAAAAAGGAAGAGGTTTCCATTTCAAATAACTCATCTGCAATAGAAACCACCAGAATGGGACTAAATAATTCAATCTTAATGAGAAACACAGTTCCCCTTTGGGGTTTTTCTCACGAGTTCTTCTGAATCTAATATAGGCTTTTCACAGACTATGCGTGACATGGAAGTTTTTTTCCCAGACAACATTATTTAATTATGCCAGTCAGAATGAAAACCTAATAAGCTAAATAATCTTGGACATTGCTCCATGAATTTCAGCTGCATCCTAGATAGTATCTACTAGTATTTACTCTCTAGTAAATTTTAAAAGAAGAGTTTTTCTTTATAATATAGGGCAAAAAGGTATAAATAGATCCTTTAAATTCTTAAAATCCTTCGTATATAAGGAAGTATTATTATAAGTTATTATAATACTATAATATAAGTTCTGCAAGGTCACACATTAACTTCAGTGAACATTAACAGAACCTAAATCAATAACTCAATTTTCTTACTGTAGGAATCTTCCACATCCTCCTTACAAAAATTATTTCATATATCCTTTTACTCATTCCTAATCAGACAGAATAATAATTTACTCTCAATGTGAAATTTATAGTTATTGAACATTATCTTAAACATTTTTTTCATAAAAATACAACCTCACTCCACAGTATGCTTTTTAATGGCAAGTATATGTTATTATATTTGGTCTTTTTCATCAAAAATGAAATTACATTATTTCCTAGGGCATTTGCAGATTGCATTTCCCCATTGGGCCACTTGGCAATATTAAATTAACCACTACAGCTATGAACTCCTTCCCAACATTTTTTACAACATGTGACAGGATTATAAAAACCTTTCAGAAATTAAAGAGAAAAATAATAAAAAATAATCCATACTTTCCTGAATTTACAGCATGTAGCAATTTATTTTTGAAGCAGAGCCTACCTGTAATAATTCTACAAGATGCCCTGATAATTTTAACGACTACTAATGATTTTGAACTTTATTGCTTAAAATTTTATAAAAAAGGTACAAAGCACCTCAAAAGAGGTTTTGTATGCTCATTAGGGGCTCTATGGGCACTATTGATTCACCTCAAACTTTGCAAGGGAAACAGTTTGTTGGCTTGAGAATTTTGAAGTCTTCAGTGCTAAAGGGCCATCTACCTTAACAACATAACTAACTGCATTTTTTGCAACAATGGATAGGAAAAATTTGCAATGTGGATGACAACATCTGACTAAGTAACCAGGCTGCTCAGCTGGACCTTGTCTTTCAACTCCAAACACTTGCTATGCTCACGCTGTTTCACAGTTTCTCTTTTGCATGAACTGTGTCAACCTCACTGCCTSACAGGGAGCCTTTTCCTGGGGTAACTTCCCTGCACTGTGCTCCTAAAGCAAGATGGAAGAAGCCCAGTTACCAGCCTTCATCCATTTTCTTTGAAAAGATGACAGAGAATGGGAAATAAWTCACAAGAGGAAAGCACATCAGGTGGCAAAGTGCTACTCACATTTCTGAGAACTCATTTTGTAAAGTGAATCTGCATTCACTCATAGGTAAAAGTAGGTCAGACACATCTACATGGGAGAAGATGGCTCTGCACCAGAAGAGACAAGCAGAGGCATTTTGCAGTTTTTTCTCATGAAGCAGAAGCTCCACTCCCATTCCTTCTTCATTGCAGTCCTTCAAAACAAAAARCTTCATAATAACTACTGGAGTGACTTCCACTGCACTCATCTCCATAACAGCTCTCCACAACAGCTCATTTAACAGAGCATGCATCTGTGGCTGGTCCATGGCTGTAAACAACAACTATTTTTCTTACTCAAGGGCCTTGTAGAGTTCTCCTGAAAACATTCATGGCAATAAATTTCATCACACATCCGGTGTCCTGTTCACTAGAGGATCTCTGGTGAGTGATTTTTTTTAGCGCATTGAGTAGCTTAGCGCATTGAGTAGCTTATTCTTTTTTATTTTTTAGCGCATTGAGTAGCTTATTCTTTTTGTGAAACTCTCAGAAATGGATGAGGTGCTGGTAACAGAGTTGCAGGAAACAAAAAATACCCCCAAATTATTTTGCTGTCTTGCATCTCAGACACAGAGAGTATTGCACACACAAGGCATATAACACGATGCAGAACTACATCCCATACTGGACACAAACACAAAAAAAGGGGGTAGCTAGACAAAAAAATCTGCCCAATGTATACTGAAGTGAAGCACAGAAGAGTAAAAATCGCTTGCTTTTATGAAAAGATTTTACAAAGTTATTTGAAAAATAGTTATAAATTTTGCTAGCACTATTTACAGATGGATACGCTGCAGCAGAGAAACATATTAGCACTGSTAAACTGGACAACAGGAATAGAAATTATCTTGGGTTTTGTCCAAATTGGACCCACATTCACCTGCACTCTGAACCTGTGACATGCAAACCTGCTGCAAACTGTGCTCCCTTGCTGAGTGTGCCTGCAGGGGAAGAACCTGCTCTACTGACCTCAGGACGAGCTTGCAACAGTCTGCATTGGCGAGTATTGCTGTAYCCTGCAATTTCAGCGCACAAAATTCCCTTTCAAAGCTCCTCTGTGGCTCAGTATGAGCCTACACTAATTCAAGTACAGCTGTGTAGCTCAGATACTGATTTGATGCTATTATTACTGCATTATTACTAAGAGAACTGTTCAGGTTTCATAATGAATGTGACATTTCCATAGTAAAACACATTTCATCTTGTAATTACTCCAGCCATTGTATTAAACATAAAAGCAGAAATGGTGTTGAAGAAAATAATCTGCAGTATCATGAAGAAAAATATAATTTAAAAAATCACAGGCTACAGCAGGCAGCAAAACTGCAATAACAATAAGATCATTTATCTAGCACTCATGAAGAGAGGAGATTACTGACTCACCATTCCAGCCAAATTCAGTGTAGCTCATGTGTTCCTTTATCATTTCTTATACATAACTGGTACAAACACATTTGGGCATGGAACACGCCAAGTACTGAGGATAGTTAGGGAAAAAAACCCACAAAAAGAAAACTAAAGGAGAGCAGTATTGAAATCAGAATAAATAAAGAGGAGAAAGTTTTAAWTTAATAGGTGTGATAAAGTTATTTGACAGCTCAGTGTGAAGCAGTGGAGGAACTGGTGGCAGTGAAGTTGAAACAGAAAAGAAGGTCAGAGAAGGGACAAGGGAGACAATCTGCAGTGCTGAAGCTGCAAGACAATTAGAATTATGAAAGGTCAAAGAAGGATAATGCAAGCTGTATCTCTCAGGGACAAGTAGGAAGAAATAATAAAAATAATTTGCACAGGAACATAGAGAATAGGGGGAAATGACAAAGGAGGAACTCATACTATTTTGGTCTTGCCAGCTATAATCTTACCAATGGGGTTTAATCAAGTATCCCTGAAACAAAAGATGCATGGCTCTAAGATGARTGGTGAACCTTTATTGTAAATAGAAATTTATGATATATAAAAGATTTGTTGAAACTACATGCAGTTTAAAATGTTCTTTTTCAGTTCATTTATTCCTTCCTACAAACGGATGAGCAAACTGAAGCTGCAGTTCGGTAAACCCGACTCAAATAAGGATTTAAGCCCTGTGAAGGAAAAATACAACTCAAAATGTTTGGTTAAGTGGACCCTAACATACATAGGCAACRTAGTTGACAGCTTCTCAGATCTCTGCTAGGTCAATTTGACAAATTAACAGCATTGTTAGCATCAGGAACATAGGAGTAAGAAGTACACACCATCCCAGAAAGCTAAAGAAAGAGAAAAAGAAAGTTTAATTGAAAAATCTTGCATCTAAAAAATTTCAAAACAAAAGGTGAGATCACTGTTGGAACATACACTGAATTTATTTGCCATAGCTCTACAGATTTTAAGGTTTTCCGTGACTTAAGACACATTATTGTCTTCCACTGCTATGTATGCTTGCTAAACTCCTTTTGGTTTTATTGGAGAATGGAGTAAAAGGACATGCAGGACCTGGGCCTGCTCCACACCAAACATTTTCATTGAGAGGTTTCTCTCAGGGTTTATAGATATAAGTATACTTCTTATAGAAACTCACACTATTTGGCACAGTCAGTTCTGAAGGAATTGGGATAGATAGACCAGGAAAGATAATGCAAACTTACCTCATGGTAACTGGAACTGCTGGATACAAAGACACTCAACATTTCTAATAAGTTATGCTACAGTAACTTCAGTAAAATAACGTCATCTAAACAAGAAAAAGCAACCTTTTTCATTCTCAAACCTAACAGCATTTTTCAAGCACCTGACTGCTAAGACCATAAATTCACAGGCATGCTGAATACAGAACCAATGTGATATTAATAAATCAGGGAAGGAAGCAAGTGATTGCTCAGGTTTACAATATTGAAACGGGATTGAATGCTTATAGTCAGGTTTGCAGATGTAGRTAATGAGTTCATGTGGCTGTGGGCAAGAACAAAAAAGATATAAATGAGGACATGACTACTCAGTGAGGTGGTGCATTGTGTGTGTCTGTAACACGGACTTTGCTTGAGATATGTACAGAAAATCAGGATTGCCCATTCAACCATTTAATCCCCAGAAAAAAGAAAAAAGAAMAAATTTRTGGTAGCATTCTCTTTGTCTCAATTACTCATCATGGGGAAAAAAATCAAGCAAAGCCAAGGGCTGCATTACTCAACTTTACATATTTTATGTAATGTCTACTATGATTTGGGGATATTRAAATTCTACAGTAGAACTGAAGGTTTCACTACCTGTTATTTTAATATGTTTATATATATGTATATATACATATATAAATACACACGTATATGTGTATATGTTATTTTTATTCCATTTAGGTTGAGGAAATACATGTTTTTTGTTTGCAAGAGCAGWCCTCTAGTGCTTACAGGAATTTTTGAACATAGCTGTTGCAATTGATTTAATCTTTAATTCKATTTTGAAGCTGTAGGAAATTCTCAGTATATCACCTGTACAGGGAAGATGTACAGGGAAAATACACTTTAGCAAGAGTTCCAGACTTCTTTGCAATGGTAACAATTAATGAGAGAMAAATGAACCCAATCTGTCTTTTACCCTGTGTTGAACTTGCAAACCTGAAAGTCAAAGAGGTGAGCCTCAAATATTCCTAAGGTGAGCCGCTTTCATTTGAGACTAAAGATACASACTGTTGAATGCCACAATGGTAACTCTAAAGAGTTTGTTAGAAACATATAATTGCAAATTTTATGTGCTACTTATGACCAAAAGTTACAGTAACCATTCTCCTTTGCATTAGTTAAAAGGAGAGGCTCAAAGTACGAGTCAGGTACAGTTTTTAAACATGCACAAATCATGCATTTAGATGGTGACTTCTGAAAACTACATTTATAGGTATGTAATTAGCCACTTGCATTCAAAATTACCTGATTTGTGCTTTCATACAGATGGATTTACTATCTTCTTTATTTTATAAGTTTCTGATGTTCACAGCACAGGACAATCATACAATTTACAATATACGAGCAACACATCGTTGGAAGTTATCAGAACATTGTACATACAACCACTCCAGGCCACCAGAATAGGAAGAAAATGTTTTTCTATTCCTAATTTTCCCTTAAATTTCCACTGAATTAATTGTAAATGAGAAATAAGARAGAAGAGTATCAGGTCTGACACCATTTTCACTTTAGAGAGATGAACAACCTTAATGGATAACATCGAAGCACCMATTTTCTTCTAGTAGTTCAGCTCATTTTTGTTAACTGAGTTATTCATCCAATATGTTCAAAGTCCAYTTAAAAATATAGTCCTTAAAATAAAATTAGCACATGCTTCAGTAGGGAGCAGCCAGCCCTTGTCAGCCCCTGTCATAGCAGAGAACATCTGAAGTTACTATTCAGCTGTGGAAAATCTTGTGAAGAAAAATGACAAAGAAAGACATAAGAAGGCAGAAAAATCAGGACAAAGGAGTTAATGGGGAATAAAAGTGATCATCACACTACTCTTAAACCAGCTAATTTCTTCTACAGCCTAAAGAGCAAAAAAGGAAAGTGAACTGGAGCACATATAGGATATTCAGAGAGGATCATTGCTTCTGTTTAGTGTGACTTACATAGGGACAGAGCATKAACAGCTTTTGCAAATCAGAGACATAACATTTAATAATCAATACAACTCTGCAATCAGCACATATAAGGGAAGAATCTATTAAAAATCCATTTAAAATATCAATGATGTACTTGTTGTTCTGCCTCTATATCATTTTAGTCCATGTTCTCCTGCAGTCCCTTGTTTCCAGATTTACCCTAGTTAGTTGGAAAAAATGCAATTAAAATGTGACAAGTTCTTCTGACAAAAATGCAAGATTCTCAAGAAATTATGACAGCATTTTCCCACTGAAAGACAAAGATCTAAACCACAAGAAATTAGTCATAGATTCATGTATAAAGCTCAAACCAAACTTGCACAATCACCAGTCAATGATTTTTTACTGGGGAAAAGGAAAATGAAATGCAGATGGTACTTTACTGCAGCATAAGATAACAAAAGACTTGCAATATCTTTTTCCACACAACTGAAAGTACCCCTCCTTTTAATCTGCCACAACTATCCTGTTGACTGTGATGTATTTTCTCCAAGTAATACTGTCTGTGGCAGAAGTGGGMTGCTTCCAAATGTGATTTATCTACTTGTTTACTGGAGTGCACACTCATTTCCCACGAGAACAGTGATGAGCTGTCAGTATAATTTATTTAACAAAACTTCTAATTGCTTCCTAATTGCTATGTAAGTAAAAATACTGGAGAAAATATTAACAAGCAATTTCTGCTCACATAACATTGAAAATGTCCAGTGATATCAACAAGAACAAGCCCCTGGCAGATTTTCTACATCTATGGGAGAATGTATATCAGTCAGCAAACTGTGAGAACATGAGGTATTCCTTCCTCTTCCTTATTCCTCTACAAATGACAACTTACCAGAAAGCTTTGGGTCAGAGATTTGTCCACAGTATCACCAAGCCGTGGTGTTCAGCAGAGTGACTCTGCTTTTTCTGTGGCAATAGCTCTGCATCCACAGAGATGTTAAGCACTCTTATTAGCTGAAGCTTAAGTGCAAAATTAATTTCACAGCTAAGTGCTATTTATGCAATTTTCATTGTTTTGAGAATACTTTAGATTCAGCCTGAAAAAAAAGTTTCAGTCTTTTGTCTGGCTAAATTATTCCTCCGGATTGTGAAAATCAGTTGATTTACTCCGTTTTTGAATTAAGTATTAAACTACAATTAAACAGAATATTTGAGAATGCAGTGAAGGCTGTAGGAAGTGTGAGCATGAGCAACAAAAAGGTCACTACACACTTACAGGACATCCAACTGCTCTTGAAAGCAAGTCCTTATAAAAGCCCCTGTGCCACAGCACTTGGAACAAGAGATACAGACAGAAAGGAGACTAAGGAGCAAAGGCAGAATACCTGTCTAAGAAAGGTTTTCACTAATGAAAGAGCTAGAATTCCTAGGAACTAAAATTATAATTATTAGATTAATAGCATCAATTCATACTTGATAGTTTCTGCATGACCAGGTCTGTGACCTTTCTTCTTGTTTTCTGTCTTAGCTTGCTATAAAAACCTGTCAACTATTCTGTTAATAGCTTGTTACAGATAACTACAGCAATGTATTAGGTATAATTGCAGAATTTATCACATCTTGAAAAAAATACTGGTGCAGAACTGCCTTACACTATCTCTTTTTTCTGCATTATTTCTAGGAAGGTGGCATTATTCGAAATTTAATACTTCATTCATAATAATTAAGTTTTATAGATTTTGTAATTGCTTTTATCTCTTAACAATATGTACCTCATTTTCTGTCAAAACCATGTACTGATAAGAAATTGAAAAATTTCTGCTATGAAAAATGTTCAGATTTCAATTCTTAGCTGGTTACGCATCCAGTACCTTACAATTAAACAACAGGTCATACTTTCGGTATATGAATTACTGGAAGACTCTTACTTCCTGCTTTTCTGTCCTTTTTGACCCTAAAATCAACATGTACAAACACACAAACCAGTAATGCTGGGGATTTTTTACCTCTTGTGAATATTAAAAATGTTTACCTGAGGTCCTTTGTAGCCCTGTTTTCATTGCAAGCCATCATGACCACAACTGTTCACAACTGATCTGTTTCTAAATGAAAACAAATCTTTGCCTTGTTAAGGCTTTTTGATGTGATCTAACAGACAGTAACATGTTGGCATTCATGGTAYCGAAAAGGTTTAATTTTTTYYTTWWTTTTTTCTTTAATTTTTTCTTTACATCTTCTTCCTATGTATAACATCCTTTCTTGTATTTACAGATGTGAATGATGATTCCAGAGGATCTACCTAACCAGTCTGGTTTCACCACTGAACACTGCAGACACAGAAGGAACTAGCAATCAACACAGCAAAAACAATTCAAAGAGTACTCCTGAAACCATGCAGTGGTGACTTTCTTGAAATAAAATCTTGTGTAAGGGCACTAAAACATCATTTAATACTGTAGTCACCAGAAAAGACTTGCTGAGCACTAGGCCTGGTGGTGGAAGCTGATACAAATAAATGAAAAAAGAAATTTTACATATCTAACAGTACTTACATGCAAGCGACAAATTCCTAAAGCAAAAATTCCTGCAGTTTTATCTGTGCAATATTTGGAACACATACAGCTCTGYGTATCCTTGGGCACTTCTATAGGAACAGAAAAAGTAAAAAAGTTTTATCTGGAAGTGAAGTACCAAGCAGTTCTTTTAAAGCAATGTACATRTGTTCAAAACCACCTTCTGATGAAGACTATTATGACAATCTTGTCTGTTTGTTCCCCTGTCCTACGCTGGCCTCTTCTACTGAATATATAACCTGTTCCCAAAATTAACCACTGGCTTTTCATCAGTAGTTTGGTTTTTTTTTTGTTTTTTTTCAAAAGAGCAAGAAGTATTTTAAGTCCTATAATATCTCTTCTGATAGAAATTTGAACAAAAAGAAGAGCAGATAACTTTGTGGTACAAAGTTGTGCTTTGTGCTTGAGAGTTTATTAAAGACATTTTTCACAAGGACAGTTTCATGAAATAGCCATACTATTGTTCTTAAATCCAAACCCTGACCAATAAAAGAAGACTAAGTGTTACTGATATCCAAAGCCACCCTTTCCTTCTTTCTTTCCAGGAAYCCCAAGAGATCTCATAGAGACAAAATATGGTACATTATTTCATTTTTACCACTCAGTAACTTTGAGGTCAAGAAGGCAAAAGAAAGAAAATAATGAACCTCTTCTCCTCTAATTCCATCACTCTCATCTTCCCCATTGTTACTGAAATAATAAAAATGCATGTGAATTTTTCACATAAACAACCAACCAACAAAACAGAAAAAAAGGAAGAAAAAAAACCCTAAACACAGGAATTAATGCTTGYTGTTAGATTTCCCACGTGTTTCCTAGACAAAAACACAAACTGGCCACTGCAGCAGATATCTGCACACAGCTTATAAAAAAGTAGCTTTGACTTAACATTCACTGACATCTCTGCAAAACTCTCAAAACCTTCAATTATTGCAATAGAGAACCCTAAAGAATACTGCATTCACACATTCAGAATGTCAAGAGTAATACTGTACCCTTTCCCCCAACAAATCCTTGCCCCCATGAAAAGAAAAATTATGGCAAAAGTTAGAAAAACATGTAATAAAAGCATTGAAGAATTGTTCTAAATCACAAATAAATAGTATTTTCTGAATTTTTGTTTAATCTTTAAACCTCTTTTACCTGGATGTCATGTTACATTGTCTTCCTTTTGGTCCTGGCAATYGTCTCTGAGCATCCTTTCTGAGGGAAGTGAAAAGAATGGTCACAGCCAGAGAGTCGAAGAAGCTGTTTTTTAACCATGCATGTGTACCAGGAAGAGCCATCTCTGTCGAAATCCAGATGCATCCTGCTTCTCTTTTTCCAATTTTAAGGAAAATTGAAAACACTTAACTAGCCTCCTATTAATCAAATGGTAACTATTTTTTAAAATGTGATTTGAGCAGTTATTAACCTTTAATAAATGGGCATGTTTGTGATTTCAGGAAGGTTGGGTATCTTAGATTGACATACCACTATTTTCCATAGAAGGTTTTCACCCTGTTTTTTAAAGTAATATGTGGTGAAAATCTTTTTACAAAATATTGAGTGGTGATATTAGTTCCACTAATTTTAGTGAGAGCAACACTGCACCCCGAGGTTTAATTTATGTGAATTGTAGTTGAGAGGAACTCATTCCTATTATTYCACTGATGACAGAACACTTGCTGCAATAATACACTTATTTTGCAGGATTATTAGCATACTATTTACTAAATATATGTGTATAAAAAGACATATATGTGTATTCAAGTCGTTAGGAAGCAATTGTCGGTGCAAACTACTATAAAGCAGTATTTTCGGACCTAAAGTCAGCAGCTCTTTTAAGAACTCAGCAAGGCTACATCCAAGCACTTAACTTTTCAATGAGCTCAGGCTCTGCTGATCCGAGGACATGGGAAGAGTCTGCTGCACTCCATTACAGATACTGGGGGCAATTCAGACACAGCTGAGATAGGGAAGCAGGACCAGAACAGGGATAAGATAACTGTAACATGGCCTTCCACCACTAGAACATCTTTTTTTTTTTTTTTTCCTGTGATGACAGTTCTGACTTTCAACTTCAATTTTTGTAATTATAGAATTAGCTTTTGAGGGCCCTTCAGACATGCTCTTTCTCGGGGCTGTGGCTGCTAGCACTGCCTTGCCTTGGGTATTCTGTGGCAACTCAGAGTTTTCTAGTCACAGAAAGTGTAAAGATAAGAGAATCTCAGAACTTGAAGCTGTGGATTAAATTAGACAAGAAAACTAATTAAAGAAGTTTGAATGACATGATATTTCCCCTTTAGATCATGCTAGAGAACACTTGATGTTTTCCTTCACATMTCTGTTACAGTAAAAATTTGACCTCCCTTGCTGTAGATCGCAGTTAATTGATTTTTCCTGTGTTCTTAGCTGTTTCTACAGGTTAGCAATAAATATCTGGAAAGGTGCAATATGCAGCTTTCTCTTAACAAATATTTTAATTTGAAGAAGGTATCAAGCAGTCCCTGGTTTTCTCAATCAGGCACCATATTTTTTCAGATGAAACAGATATGATCTTCCATTTGACACACTTAAGAGCTAACAGTAAGATTTTTTTTTTTATTCTTTAATTTATTTGCTTGGTTTTTTTTCAATACACAGGAAAGGGATTTGGAAGTAAAAAGATTTTCCTTAAATCTTAACCCTCTTAAACCTTAAGATCTCAAAAACTGCAGACAGACATCCCTGGGATATGAAACATGTATTCATCCAGAAAGAAAGCAATCTGGGCAGAAATGGGTCATACAAAATGCTTCAGTACGCTACGTGACTCCAGGTAACAGAGGATGTACAAAGCTAAGGAACCTTTTGTCCAGAAGRTGCATTCAGGTTTGATGTGAGATGGACTTATGCCAGCTGCCTCTGAAGCAATTTGAATTTTTTTTTTTGCCTCAGTGAGAGACACAGAGATGTACGCCTGCTAACAGGCTGTTCTGCAGAGTTGTTGGAGAGGAGCACTGCTATGAGGCTGCCAGAAAAGTTGCCCCAAAGGTTCAGAGACTGCACATTTCTCTCTACTTTCATCTCACAGAAAAGAGCAGGTCCCAAGAGCAGAAGACATACCATGTGGAAAAGAGCATAAAGGAAAGAGCACAGTCTGGGAAGGTCCAACATTCAGGGAACATTGACCTTGGCAAAGCAAAGGTGATACCAATGAGCAGRAGGTGTCACCTGGATGATCTCGTGTCTGCAGAGAAACCTCCTTTGACTAAAGACTCCAGAGTTGTGTTACTCTGTCAAAACAGTTTCTCAGCTCAAGAAAATTTTTGGATTTGTCATTGACAGCCTGATACAACATTAAAACCACCTTCGGGCACTCGGACATGCCTTCACCTGACAGGCCTGATGGAGATCTAGACTGTGACCATCCAAGCATGAAATGAGCAGCCTTTACAAGGCTCTATCAAAAACTGCCACCAGATTTCCACAATAAYTCAAGCTTTGCTCAGAGATTTGGCCTAGTCAAGGGGAAAAGGTGAGACAAGAAAGAATGGCTGACAACAACTATAACATAACCCATTGACAGAAGTGCAGTTTTATGTAGGGCTATGAAAAGAGCACAGAGAATCTATTTGGTGCAGAAATAGACAAAAAATTTGGACATATAGAAATTTGGTCCTTTGGAGAGAGGAGTCCATGTTGAATAAATTTTTCTGGCAGAACTGGGGACTCTGTAGGGGTCCCTTGCTGAAGCAGACTTTTCCCAAAGGACTGCAGTCTSTGGGAGGGACCCCACACTGGAGCAGAAAAAAGTGTGAGGAGTGACTTTGGTGGTGGGCACCTGGCATCAAGCCATGGTCAGCCCACTTCCCAGAGGAGTGGAGGATGTGCTGGTGTTTGTTGGCTGGGGCAGTTCATTTTCTTTACAGCAAGTGGTGTGGAGGTCTGTTTGGGTTTGGGATGAAAACAGTGTGGATAATTCAGAGATGTTTTCATTATTGCAGCATAGTGYTTGCACAGAGTCAAGGCCTTCCAGGTTTCTAACCTCACACTGCCATCAAKCAGCCTGGAGAGGCATAAGCTGGGAGGGGACACAGCTGGGACAGCCAAMCCAARGGRTATYCCATACCAYGGCATCATACTCAGCATAYAAACCTGAGRAAAAACAAAGCAGATGTTCAGAGTGATGGTGTTTATCTTCCCAAGTTACAGTTACACATGTGGTGGCTCTGCCTTATGGGGGTTAACTGCCTGCCCAYGGGAAACAGTGGATGAATTCCTTGTTTTGCTTTCCTTGCATGTGTGGCTTTTGCTTTACCTATTAAACTGTTTTTGTCTCAACCCATGAGTTTTGTCCCTTGTACTTTTCAGATTCTCTTCCCAAGCTGTGTGGGGCTTAGCTGCCAGCTGGGTTCAAAACACGACAGTCCTTTCTATCTGCTGGGACCAGTGATGAATGAGTTTGCCTGTGCCTGAGACAGGAATAACCCAGTTTTCCTTAGCACATTTGTAGTATTCAGTACAGGAATTTTATCCTCTTCTACATTATGTAAAATTTTCATTTCAGGACCAGTCCARCTGGTGGATTCCCCAGTGTTCACTAACCAAGTGGCCTTCATTAAATGCTAAATGCCCCTGTTTAAAGGTCCCATGACCCATTGTTCTTAGTCTTTAACAGTTCATTACATTGTTCCATCTTTCCAGAGGCTGGTGCATGATGGGGATTGTGATACATCCACTCAAATGCCACGTTCTTCGGCCCAAGTATCTATGACGTGGTTTTGGAAATTAGTTCCAGTGATTAATTTCTTTCTGGAATACTGGAATACCCTATCCTGAGTCCTAAGCAGTGTCACAGGGCACAGGATATGTTTTCAKCCGTCTGGTGGTTGCTTCTACCATTGTTAGCACATGACTCTTGCCATCAGGGGTTCAGGGGAGTGTGACATAATCAATCTGCCAGACTTCTCCATATTTATGTTTCAGCCTTTGTCCTCCACACCAAAGGTGCTTTAAAAGCCTGGCTTCCTCAATCGCTTAATTGCAACTTTACATCCGTGGATAACTTGYGTGACAGTGTCTATGGCTAAGTCCATACCTCAGTCACAAGCCCACCTATACATTCCATCTCTTCCTTGATGTCATGAGGTGTCATRGACCCACTGAGATAGAAATAATTCATGCTTACATTGCCAGTCCAAGTCTACCTGAGCCACACAAGTCTTGGCCGCTGCTGGTTGTTCTGGTGTTCTTCAGAGGCCCGACTCTTGGGTAAATGATGTACTCATGCAACCAGATTCTCCACCCAGGCAGCAATATCTTGCCACAATGTGTCAGCCTAGATAGGCTTAGCCCTGCAGTGCCAGTCATTCTGCTTCTATGGCTGCAGCCAGGCCCGCAGAGCATTTGCCAGCATCCAGGAAAAGTATAAAATATTGACCATTTTCCTATTCAAAAGCATATAAAGCCAGCTAGGTGGCTTTGACCTCTGAAAATTGATTAACTTTCTCCTTCAGCAGTTTCTGTGACTTGTAGTAGGAGACTCCCTACAGTAGCTTTCCACATCTGATTCTTTCCCACAGGATGTCAGGATCCATTAGTAAACACGGCACACCACTTCTCTCATTCTGCTAATTTATTGTATAYTGGGGCCTTTTCAGCATGTGTTACCTCCTACTCTGGTGACATTCCAAAATCTTTGCTTTCTGGCAGTCCATGATCACTTCCAAGACTCCTAGATGACTGGAGTTTCTTATCTGAACTCATTGTGTGATCAGTGTGGCCCATTGACTCCATGTAGCATCAGTTGCCTGATCAGTGCAGAGGGGAGTGTCCCTTTGAGCATCCAATCCAACATGGATRATCAGGGTGCCAGGAGAAGCACCTAAAAACCTGGATCTTGTATGCAGGTCCCTTCAGTCTACTTTGCTTTATGGGAAAACTGGCTTTTGAAAGGATTTGGACAATTTTCTTCCCTTTGTCAAAAACTTTTTCTGCTGTATTGCCCCACACAATGGTGTCATCAATGTACTGCATGTGTTCTGGAGTGTCACCCTCTTCCGGTGCAGTCTGGATCAGTTCATGGCAATAGAGCTTTTTTTCCCACCCCTGGGGCAGTTGATTTCAGGTGTACAATCATCCCTCCAAGTGAAAGCAAAGTGTGCCCTGCACTCTGCCACCAAAGGGGCTGAGAAAAAGGCATTGCAGCGTCAATTTTGGCACAACACTTGGCTGCCTTTGCAGCTTGTGTGGAAGTTCCAGCACGCCCAGTCCAGTAGCACTGAGCAGTGGCATGACTGCATTCAGGCCACAATAGTCTGCTGTCAGCCTCCATTAAGCTTTCTTACTGACCACATGGGGCTGTTYAAGGGTGAGCAGGTCCTGCTGATCACTCCTGGGCTCTTCAACAAATCAGTTTATGAGTGGAAATTATGGAGACTTARTTGATGCAATATTGCCTCCAGTGCATCGCTGTGGTAGTGACAGCATCTGTTGTTCTTCAGCAACCCAACAGAAGGSTCATCCAAGAGAASAGGCAAGACCTCTTGGGCCCTTGAAACCTTCTCTCTTGGGACCTTCTCCTGAGACAGCCTATGCCAAGGATGTACAGAACCTCTGGGCTGGTCAYGATGGGATGCTTTTACCACTCATTCCCAGTCAGGCTAATCTCAGATTCCAATAGTCAGCTGCTGGGACCCTTCTGTCACTCCCTGAATATAAATGCCTTATGCTCCTGCGCAGTTTGATGGCATTAAGGTACACTGTGCACCAGTGTCTACTAAAGCYTTGTACTCCTGTGGGACTGATAATGCCAGGCCATCAAATCCACCAGACCAGCAAACCCAGTTATCCCTCTCCACCTGTCTGGAAGCAGKGCCCCTCTAATACTGATCTTAAAATTCCCCAATACCTACTTCTACAAGTGGACGAGAATTTCTTTCCATAGGGTCAGTAGTATACCAACTCTTCCATTCTGTGTTGCATGTGATTCCTCTCAATCAGAGCATAGCCTATATTTTTTAAGTGAAATTTTACATTTCATTTAAGGAAAGTTGGCACATATTTTTCTGTGTCCAGTGSCA
Organism: Malurus melanocephalus; assembly: GCF_030028575.1. NCBI lineage: Eukaryota > Metazoa > Chordata > Aves > Passeriformes > Maluridae > Malurus > Malurus melanocephalus. The sequence goes on along the minus strand of NW_026623409.1, from coordinate 1,345,926 downwards.
TCCATCTTCATGTGTAGAATATATGTAATTTTTCACTTTATTTCTTCAGTGAGAAACATTTTCTGCATGATTTTTACAGCTCTTCTTCTAGTTTAATAGTTTTATCTTTTTTCAAGGAAGCACATAGAAAGCTGGTACTAGATCTATTCTTGTATCTTGTAGGTGAATCCAGAGAAGAACAAAATGACAGGTGAGTACAGCCACCTCTGCAGAATGACCTAAGGGGACGAAGTTAAATGCACCATGACTTCTACAGCCATAAAAAGGGCAATAACAGAGTTTGGGTAAGTCATCAGTATAGGAAAGTCCACCTGACTCTCACCCTTCTGCAGGGCACTGCATTTTCTATCCTCAATCAGAAGAYGTCCGCAGGACTTTTTCTTGTACTCAAGAGGAACCATGAAAATTGAATGTTCTAAAATAAATGCACTTGTCTAATGTCTGGTAACAAGGTAAGGAGACCAATGCTTATTTACAAAGGAGAAGCCACACCATGAGAATATGCATACACCTGTTTCAAAAACTAATAGCAGAAGTAAAACATTTGAGAATGATTAATTTTATTCACATGTTGGATTACTCAGGAAAAAAAATAAACCAAGAATGACTCTATGGTAATAAATCTTTTAAATTCTTTAAGTGAATTACATTCTAGGAATTCTGTCATTTGAGGTCTAAATAAATGTAAGAAAACRTCAAAACATTTTGATGTTTGTGTCTTGCATTTGATGTTATTTAATGAAAATCTCTGAGGCACTGTTTTATTTTATGCAGTATATTCAGAAAGTGTACGTTTTTGAATAAATGGAAGAAAGTCAAGTTTGAATACTTCTAYGCCTTTTAAACAATGCACTGTTGGCTAACAGAAGTTTTTCAATAATAAACATATTAGATCAATGGAGAAATAGCCTACATTTTATTTTCACAGTTAAGTTAACAGATAATAACTTTATGATCAAGTATTTCAACTGAAATATGGGAGCTGTGTGGCTATGTAAAGCTTCCTCTTTGAATGACTTTTCTACATCAACCTGATAGTCTAACTGAAGAATTACGTAATTTAAGTGTCTCTGAACTAGGAAGACTCTATACACAAGAATCCACATTCTTCTTGTGTTTCAAATCTGTTTTTATTGCCTCCACAGCCCCCATACCAGAACTGACCACATATTTTCTGCTCTTTGTCGTAGTACCACTTCAAAATGTAATTCTGACATTCTCCGCTATCTTGAACAAGGTCACATGCATCTGGAAAAGGGAAATAAGACACAGATTTAATGAAAGAAAGGTCCACCCATCTCAGCATTGTAAATTCAGGGGAAAGTAACATTTTGTGCAAACTGTCAGACAAAAGAAGTAGCCAGGGTTCAAAGCCTTACAAAGATTCACTAAATATTCATCTATAACCCCACAGTGCCAGGGTGGTCTGAAGACACTCWTTTTATTATTGCTTAACCCAGAAAGAATGCCTGAAACAAGATTTTCAGTGCCATAAATAGAAGGAATGCTAAAAGGCTTTTCATTTTCTAACATAAAATTTTTATTTAAATTTCTAATGTAACATTTTAATTAAAACGGTTGTAAAATCACTGTACCTGGTCCATAGGGACTAGGAGAATAAACCCTTTAATAATTCTCCTCTTCTTTATTCCAGCTTCTTACACTGGTATCCATAAATAAAATTTCATAAATGAATATACATAGGTTGTTAAACTATCCATGGTAGTCTCTCAGCCAAATCAAACAGTATTACAGATTCAAATTGCATAAATTAGCAAAGTAGGTGAGAGAAGCATACGTTGCAGCAATCTGGTATTCAGTAAGAACAGATCTAATCATCTCTCACCAATGTAAATTCAGAGTTACTCAAAAGAAGAATGAAAGGCAGCTCTAGACTTTGGTGTCCATACGACATTAGAGGAAGAGCTGTGAAATCAAGAAATACACCAATACAACTACCCAGCTTAAAGATTTAAAATGTCATAACCTTCTCCTAATCAACTGGAAAGCAAAAATCTCAAGCAAGAGATGAGCACAAGGTACATCTCTCAAAAGGCAAGTTCTGGAACTGGGCTACACGTTTTTAGAAGTAAAAACTATTGGGTCACTAATTACAGCACAGGATTGGTGAAAGCAGTTCATACATCTCTCATAAGTGACTTAGGTCACTTCTCACTTAAGTGCAGTGACCATGACTRCTTCCTCAAAGGAAATATTTTATTTGTAAAGTACAAAGCGCAATGTATCTTCCTGTTGCTRATCCTCTCTAAACATGAATGAGGCTACCAGACATTTCCAGAACTATTCTTAAGTGGAGAGGGATGAAAACCAAAATGATAACAGCTATAGAAATGAGCTACCACACCCAAAATTATGCACACATATTTTCATTTATTTTCTCATAAATTCTCTCTAACTGTAGTTTAAACAACAAAAACACTCAACAGTGTTAAAAGAACATCAGTGACAATCACACAGTCATCTTTCCATACCTATATCTAATGGAARATCTGCAATGAAAAAAAACATTATTAGGAAGCAAAGTTAAAAACATGAAGAACATATATTTTGATACCTCTGCTGATGGATCCTGTTCTTCATACAGGAACAGACTGTAGCAGAGATATATTTAGTTTCTCCATGTTGAGTTAAATTAGCAGCAGAAGTAACTCACTAATTAAAGTGCAACTTGGGGATTTTAAAATTATCACCTATTTTAGTACTTTAGTATTTAGGGGGATTAGAACTTTATATGATGTTACTGCAAAAAATTATAAGTGAAAACTGAAGTTATAATGACACCTGTAGTTGAGTCTTTAACTAATATATAGACTTGGAGTGAATACAAACATACAKCAACTAAAAGCTTTGGAAAAATGTAATTATTGGAAATCTTTCATCTTGTATAAATGTTCAACTGAGTCCTTCACCGTTTAGTCTTTCAACTGAATTTAAAAAGATTTTCTTACTATAGAAGCATACCATAATCATTGCAGGCACCTCTAGTTTCTACTGTTGCTTTTAAGTTTTTCTTGCTCTTCTGAGCTTTTGCACACTCTTGAGGCTTTTCCCTTTCAGCATCTTCCTCTGTGAAATATTCATTCTCCTCATAATCATCTCTCATTTCTGGCATTGTGTGTACAGGTACTTTGGCGTTCTCTTTCATATTCTTCATGACTCCACTTTCATTTTTATCCATGTCRGCTAAAACCTGACTGGAACCAGTTTCAGCCATTCCAGGAAAAGGTATCCTTCCAAAGAGAGGGGGGGTGGGGTGGAAATATTTAAACACCACTATGACCTTGTAAAATGCATCTGGTTCATTCCTTCTGAATAACATGAAAAAAATTTTTGACCCCAATCCCATTTCTATTCTAAYTACTTTGAATGTAACTACTAACCCAAAGGGAGAAATCTTAGGTTCAGAGGTACACRCTCAAAAAGTTAAATAGGTAATTCCCAACCTTTCAGTCATAGATGCTTCCTGTTGTATGTCTCCCCGATCTAAGTTTTCACACTCCTCCTGAAGTTCAGGTGAAGGATAACTGTTCATTCCTTCTRTGAGAAAGCAAACATAACATGGGTGAGTTTTAAAGTCCTGCAAACCCCAGCATGGTTAACAAAACATACTACATGGCTTTTTTTGTGAACTGGAGTTCATGTATTTCAATAAGTAACAGACTGTATCCACAGTGGCTGAAACTATGTCCATAAAAATGAAAATTATTATAGAGATCAGCTAGATGAGAATGGCTCCTGAACCAATCTTTTATACTTTTGTCTTGCTTTGTAATACATTATTTACCCTTCTATAGAAACTTTGACTTCTCCAAGTATATGCTTCTAGTGAAGATTTTAAATAAGTGACAATTTCCTACTTGATATTCTCTTGTTTCCATGTCAAAGCATCTAGAACCTGCTAATCTACATGAAAATGTTTTGAAAACTAAGTCCTCTCTCTGCTCTACAGAGGAGGAAAAACTGTGGTAAAGAGAGGTTAACGTCCAATGTACTAAACATTTATCTTGTACCTGTCCCAAAGCCTAAATAGGCATAAAAAGATCAACAAATCTGGACCATTGGTCTGAGGAGAAATGCAGGCCTAAATCAGGAATATGATTATGTTCTCTTCGCTGAAGAATGGTCAATATTCAGTGAAACCAGAGTCCACAGAGCCACACATTAAATAAAAACTTAGTGGGAAAAGACTACTTGAGACTAGAAGAGGTTCTTTCATTATTGTCCAACATCTGAGGTAAACTAATCATGAAAGATTAGATGCTCAGTTATGACCTGAATGATACGGATAGCTGAATGATAGCACATATATATTTAGCACAACTATACTAACTACCCTTTTCGACACAGCATCTGTCTTTTTTTCCATAACTTAAGCAAATGCCACCGTGTGATACTCACGCTGTACAAGATTTAGGAATGCCCGGCTAAACCTCTGAGCATATGCCATCTCTGGTGTGGACACCCTGCCCAGTGTCACTAAGTGCTGGTCTGAGGGGGAGCTTGACAGCTCCGTCAGCTGATTGTCACTCACATCACTGCCAAGTGCAAGAGTGAACAAGGTGAATCCCTGGCACTTGGCTCCGAGTGAAATTTCTCTCAGCCTTTCTCTGTCCCATGTGCTTGTTTTGCTTCCGACTATTGTAAATATGACCCTGTGTTTTCTTTGTCTGGGGGCTTTAAAGAACACATTTTCAACTGTCCACTGTAAAGCAGTAGCAATGGCTGAYGGCCCTTCGAGCTGCTGAACAGACTCTTGGATGTGTTTCTTCATCAAATCTTTATTGCTGTATGTGACTAGATCAAACTCCAAGGCCRCAGGTGTCTGGTTTCTGTCAGGCAGGAAGCCCCTGGGAGCCTGCTGCACCAGTGCCACTCTGATGCCTCCATATGATTCATTTGGCTGTGAGGAAACGACAAAYTGATCCAGCATATTGCTCACAAAGTCTTTGGCTCTCTGAAACTCTTCATTGCTGATGCCGCGAGAGCTGTCCATGATGTACGTGATATCCATATCCATCAGAACTGGGGGAGAAAAGGGCACCTCACAGTTGGTTCTTGGATTGCATTTATCTAGAGAGAAAGAACCAAGAGGCAGTGAACTGTTTAGAAATATAACAAAAGCAATGATTTATAAAAAAAAAAATCACACTGTCTCGTAGATCCGTATTAGGTTTGTATGGCCAGCTTTTGCTAGTGGGAGGGGGATACAGGGGTGGCTTCTGTAAGAGGCTGATGGAAGCTTCCTCCATGTCCAGCAGAGCCAATGCCAGCCAGAGACATGCCACTGCCATGCCATTAGAAATGGTGGAAAGGCCTCTGTGATATGTTTCAGAATAAGACGAAGAAGAAGACAAAGAAGAAGAAGACGAAGAAGAAGAAGAAGAAGAAGAAGAAGAAGAAGAAGAAGAAGAAGAAGAAGAAGAAGAAGAAGAAGAAGAAGAAGAAGACGAAGACGATGAAAAAGATGATGAAGGTGAAGACAAAGATGACAAAGAAGATGAAGAAGCAGATGAAGAAGACAAAGAAGATGAAGAAGAAGAAGAAAAGAAGAAGAAAAGAAGAAGAAAAAGAAGAAGAGGAAGAAGAAGAAGAACCCCCATTCCCTGTTTCCATGTGCCACTGGTGGGGATGAGGTAGAGCTGGGAAGGAGGGAGTAGTGTGGGCGAAGTAGCTGGTTTTAAGGTTTTATTTTACTTCTTATTATCCTCTTCTGATTTTTTCAGTAATAAATTCAATTCATATCTTTGAGTTTGTTTTGCCGGTGATAGTATTTGGTGAGTGATGTCCCTGTGTCCTTAYCTCAATTCATTAACCCTTCATTGTATTTTCTATCCCCTGCCCAGCTGCAGAGGGGAGTGATAGAGAGGCTTTGGTGAGTGTCTGGCATCCAGTCACCGCCAACCCACTACAAAATTAATTTCATTTTTCTTGAACTTTAATGTAAAACAACCAACTAACCAAAAATTTGRGAGCTTGAAATCTTTTTGTTCTAGTAAGGAATGGCAGATGAGTCTTGCTGAAGAAAGTTTTGAGGTACCATGGGAAATTATTCATGCATGAGAGCAGAAAAACATTAATAAGGCAAAATTTCACTGATAACAGTTCCCTTGAGAAATTTTCTTTTGTTGAAATCTAAACATTGTAAAGGATGCAGAAACAAACTCTATTTTTTCATCTCAGATCATTGTTCAACATTCTGAAATATTATCATTTAGTAGTTTCTCCCCCTCTCACAGTGTAGAATTCACAGCAAATGAGCCTGGTTTCCTAAAATCATGTTGCTATTTTAAGTGTATTTCTGTTAAAAAGGAAATGCTAAACACAGTAATTCATTTCATGTGGTGGAGACAGAAATTAATTACACAGCTTTTGTGGTTCTGAGATTCTAATTCTTACCATCCACTGATGAGGAATTGTAACTCCTCAGCAGTGGTATTCTGTAACAATGAACTGATCTGTCACAGAGGGCAAGAAGGCCCAGTTGCAGAAAGGGTTTAACTGGCTYGAAGCAGGAATGCCAGAGACAGAAAAGCTCCCTGTAAGGAAGTGAAATATCTCTTGGAGATGACAAGAAACAGTGACAGCGCTGTCTTGTAAGCCATCCTGGAATTGAACACTCAGAGACGCCCTTGGACAGCAGAGCTGGGCTGAGCTCCATGCAACCATCCATGGGATTAGTGATGGTGCAAGGGTATATAAGGAATTGGCTCTTAATTTTTGTCTACAAACTCTTTGTAGAACCATTTATGCCACTAGAATTCTGACCAATGCTTTTTTCATTAACATTTGTCTTTTATATTTTAGCACAGATGTATTTAAGATATTCCATAAAAATTCCCCAAAATCACATTGCAAAATAAAAGTTACAGAATTTGGTAATGGAATGGTAAATAGATCAATGCAACAGATGTGATTTGTAAAATGTCTTACCAAAGCAAAGTGTGCAATATGTGATGCCCTCCAAATTTTCATCCTGTTGTSTTTCCCAAACAAATAATTGAAATCTTCTGGTGTCATCAATCTAAGTTTTAAAAYAGACAAAAAAGTAACTTTAAGAAGTCAGCCAAAATATATTAAGATTTTTTTCTTTTTCTGCCAATGAAGGATTACCACTTTTTCTTTTCTTAATAGGGTGCTATCTTTATACAGAGTAAAGTACAGGACATCTCAGCTCTTTCTAGGACAAAGAATGAAGATGGTTTCTTAGGAGAGAAAATTCTAGCATTAGAAAGTTCTAGCATGAGAACAACCTATATGTTTCCTGTGGTCGTCTGAAGAAAGACAATCATTCACAGTAGAAGATTTAACCACAGAAATGCTTGAGGAACTCTGAAGAAGCTCCAACATTCTACAATTTCACTGACAAGCACCCAACCACATCCAAATGTGATCCAATGGAAAAACATTTCCTTGTGAACTAAGATAAACAAAACTGTCTCTAAAATATCATAATACTACAGGAAATGAGCATATATGTATAAGCTAGAATGGTGAACAAAGAAATAATTACTTCTTTCATTAAACTTCAGCTTTGTGTGTTATACACAACACAAATTAATGTCTGTAAAGAATGTTATAGACAGAACTCTTCAAAGGAATTAGAATTGGCAATGACTATGTGAGTGAGGTCTAAACWGAAGMTYCTAAAGCAAAGTAAAGCCAGTAAGWATGTGTGGCTAGARACYTGTRGGATCATAAAGATTATACCATTTCTCAACCACAAGGGAAGAAGTCCATCTGAAAGTAAAAGGGAAGTTGTATTTAGTTGGGGATTGTGGTGGGGTTGGTTGCCTTGCCATCACTGTAAACTTCAAGGAGCACTGGGCAGTGAATTTTTAGCCTTTCTCCTTGCTAAGCAGCTCTTTTAAACTTTTCTGCTCTGAAGACTGATTTAAGTAAAGTCACCAGATGCTGTCATATGCATTCAGAGCTATAATCTGCTTATACTAAGTAAAGAAAATACTGCTTCTTGTTCTTGCTTATCCTGTGGAGCAACCCAGGCAATAAACTATAAGCTTCTTTCTCATATGTCAGCAGAATTTTTTATTCTGCTAAATTATGATTCAGCCAGAAAAACACATGAATCAACCAACAAATATAAGGTTGCATGAGAATAAATATAATATGAATAAAGGGCTGACTTAGATGTTGCTAGATCAGAAGTTAGACGCCAAGTTTTRCACTTTTTATCATGAACAAGTGAAYRTRYTTCCTTYTAGAAGGACAATTTTGAGGAAATAACCGCTGGAAAGAATTCTGTTTTGAAAAAGTTAGAAATGAGCACAGTTGATATTAAAACAAACTGAAAAGACAGAGACCATAGAATCTACATTATGAAACATTAAATATATTTAGAATTGCTTTTCTTTTGCCCTTTTAAAATGGACTGTTTATTTTTGTTTGCTATCTTTTATATGGTCATATTTTAAAACAAAATTTCATCATTTTCTCCTGTACCAATGGCAATAAAGATATCATCATGGGCTTTGTTAATTTGATTTTCATTTGAAAAAAAACCCTAGTTTTCTAGTTTTCTAGTGCTTCTATTAATTTTTCTAGAAACTAGGACTGCAGTTTGTTAGTTTGCACAATTTCAGAAGTATAATGGCATAGGTAAATAAGTGACATTAACACAACCTTATGGAAATTCTCTGATTTGCCCTTAAAGCACGAATGATTAATAATTCATGCACAGAAATATGTCAGATGGTGTATATTATGGTCAAGTGAATCACTGTTTCTTTATTAAAATAGCAACCTTTAGAAGTACCCCTTTCTAACAAGGAATTGGACAGTTCCTTTAACTGGCTTGAGAGTAGAATCCACTCAAATATTAGCAGAAACTCAGCAAGTGGGTGACTGACTCAGTTTTCTATAGGCTGTCTACTTACAGAAAAGGCACGCCTGACATTTGGCACTTCACTGAAGGCAATAACCACTGGAGTGATATCCAAGGCACTCAGCTCAAGCACAGCTGTAYTGATGGCAACTTCATCCTGAGATGGACCATTGGCAAAAAATATGGCAATTTTCCTTGTGAGGATGCCCTGACGAACRCGTTTGAAGACATTTCTTGCAACAAATCTCATGGCCGCCCCAATGTTTCGTTTTCCAGTGGATCTTTCTAGTGGGATTCTCTGGATTGCTTGCAGYAGCAAGTTGCTTTTTTGGAATTCTGAGAATCGGATGAGGTAGCGCATGTTGGTRTTGAAAGAAACAACAGAGACACGAGCATCTGTTGGGCAATTGCTTTCACTGATCTTAATGTTCTTCAGCAATAACGTAACAATATTCCTCATTCTTTCAAATGCAGCTGGTGTAACATCGTCAGACATATCCAAGGCAAATACCACTTCAGTTGGATAAGCTGGACATGTGTCTATATCGAAGCAGAAAAGTTGTGTGAGAACCTTTCTACAAGTCAAACAAGTTTTTCTACAAGTTTTTTTTTTTAAGTCTGTAAAAGAATGGATGTGCAGAGACCAGATGAGCTTACCTGATGAGCACRCTGGAAGGAAGAGAGGGAGAACAATTAAATTATTTTGCACTCACATGCATTAAAATAGTGATGTATTCACTTGCCTTCAATAAAGAGTTGTCTGACTCAAAGTTCAGACAACTGTCTGTGGAAGAAAACATTCTTCTTTTACTATAAAATACTCAAAGTGGTGCAATTTTATTGGATAAAAATTTTAAAAATTGTCCTGGGTTYGGCTGAGCACACATCTGAGAATGAACACACCTAATCTGGAGAACAGCTGATAAACAAATACTGCCTTCTCTCAGAGGTCTCCCCAAAGGGTGTTGGCACAATACCAAAGATTCATTTAATCTTTAATGAGGAAAAGTTGTATTTTTTGTACTTTTTGCAATAAACAGAAAGGAAAAATTAGCAAAAAGCATAAGTTCACTTCATATACCTGCTGAAACCCCATTACATTTAACAACTATCAGTCAAACTGAACCCAGATACAAACTACCAGTTTATAGGGTTTCTAATGCAGGTGATTACATTTAAGAACMGTGACTAGGTGGAACCAGAGGTAAAAGAGGATGTTCCCCACTTACGGCAGTTTTTTCGGGTAAAATTCACAAGTTCACAAGGCTGCAAGTTCAAAATAAAAAACKAATTAATGGCAAATCCCAGACCACCCCAGACTGGCAATCTTGTTATTGGTTTAAGCTGAGGGTCATATCCCAGCTCCTGAAATAACTCTCATTACAGTAAATCCAGAATCACACAATCCAGTTCCTCTTTATTTCAAGCAGCATGAGGACTCCCTTCCCTTGCAGCAGGAGCTAGGCACATTTTTTACACCTTATCTGTTGGCATTTAGTTCTGGAGTATTAAGAAATCATTTATGCATTCTTTATTTTGCGTAATAAACTGATCCAGGACATCACCAGTCAATGRCATTTCCATAAAAGAATGGACATTTCAATAGAAACTCACATAGGGAAAGGTCCATGAGGGAGAAGACACAYCTGCAATAGTATTGCCTGCAAGTAGTAATCCATGCAAGGATTCATGGAGCCTTAAATGTTCATTTTGCATGGGATTGGGATTCTGAATCCTGCACTTCTATTCTCAATGAAAATAACTGTTGCTGAAGAAATGCCTTCCTTTACAAGAGGTGAAAAAGTAACATTAACATGAGTTGGTGTGTGAACTGATATGAGTGAAGAAACAGATAAATGAATATTAATTGTCCAACAGTTTGTAGAAGTTTGGACATGGCTTTAATCCACATGTATAATTGTTTCTCATTCCTTGGTTGTTTGCAGAATGGAAGAACCCACTGCCCACTCTGACAAGCACGTGAAAGGATATGGTTTTATGACAGCTAACTGTGCTCATTACTATTGGTGCTTACAAATTGAAGACTAAGACAGATAATTCCATGGAGTATACAGTTAGCTGTAAGCTGATTACTTACATCCATTGAAATGGTACCCATTGATCCCTTGGCACCCTGAAACAAATTAAACACAGGTTCAAACAATCAGACCATGATTATTAATTTACATCTATTACTCTGTAGCCCAAAGAAAACGCAGGCATTCAGTGTTTCCTAACAAGTATTTTATGAATTTRAAATAGGAGGAGACATCAGTTCCCAGCAGAGATTTCTGTGGACCTGTTCAGAGTGGCAGTCTACTGCTCAGACTTATTTCTCAGTCCATTTTCCTTAATGGTTTTTAAATCTTCAATACTTGTTGCCCTTGAGGACCAACATAATTMAGAACTGGAGTTCCTTCATAAACAGTAATTTACGTGCTATGGTTCAGTTATTTGCACTTTACATACTTTCCAACATCTGGTGTGGGACAAGCTACCCTCCCCTCTTGCATGGTACAGTCTCCACAGTTCTGCCTTGAAAGATCCTGCAGATCATGAGCACATCATGACTGCTCAGCCAATCTAGAGAGCTTTGCCTACTCTGCAACCTTCTCCTTGGGAGCTCTGGAAATATGACAGGACTCCAAGCAGCTTTTTTTTTTTTTTTTCAAAATAAAAGTGTTGTTAAACTTTTTCTTGCATCCCTATCTCTTCCACTTTGCACAGAGTTCCCACTTTCTCATTTCACTGATGCGCTGTTACTGCAATAATCCCACCAGCACCATAAATCCTAAGATCTACTTTCATTTCCACATTTGAAGAGGAGATCTAGAACTTGAAATATCTCTGTTTGGACCATGGACTGGCAAGGCCTGCAACTGTGGCTCATCAGTTCACAAGATTTATCTATCTGTAACTTTGGTGAGTTACAGATAGACAGATACAGATTACAGATTGACAGACACAGTTATTTTTGTGAGTCTTGCCARTGTACTCCAGCTGGCACTCTTAGCCATTGTTGTGCCCAGCATCATAAAATAAATTGGGACAGGTACATTGATTTATCAACACAGGGTAATATGAAGGAAAAAAAATGTTTTCAAAGTTGCACGCATCCTGTGGGCCATTTTATACAAGTAAAGATACTGCTATCAATAAGGTTCCACATTTAAACTGRAAGACTAAGCTTAAGAAAGTTTAACAAGAAAATTTTTAATGGTTGTGAATCGGGTCATTATGGAGCTGATTTTCAGAATTGCCACAGGATAAACTTGGACACATAGAGGGATTTTCCTAACCACCTTAAAGATTAGTCTAAATCCTACTGAAATCCACAATCCTTTCACCTGCTTAGGTAAAGAATAAAACATTTTGCTGTGTAAAATGCAGAACACTGACACTGAAAAATATCTACTTGCATACATGGATTAACAGGTTACAGTTAAGCTTTAAATAAGTGTCTGTAACTGCAAGTTTGATTTTAAACAGCTTTTTCTTTTCAAATGAAAAAATTGCACAGCTTTCAGCTGATCAATTCAGTTCTATACTTCAGTACTTGCTGCTCTTTTAGTTAAATATTTACACAGCCTAAAGACAATACCAAGTCCTGTGCAAGATGTTCTAGCTGGCATTATATTGTTGCTGTTCCATTTCCAGCAACAGGTGCACACAAATCCATGGGCAAGACATAAYCCTGTGTAACTGCCATACCAATTAAGCATAGTTTATCACGTGAAACACTGCTAGATATTCCATTAATCTAATAGTAAGTTTAAGAGAAGTTTAAGGGTGATTTCTAGAAAACCAAAATTTTATTTTTTAACAAATGAAAAATAAAATTACCATGGGTCCTGATGGCCCTTGGTCACCTGGATCTCCCAGGGACCCTGGTGTGCCAGCATTACCCTAAAARTAGAAATACAAGTTTTATTCTTTATAATTGCATGCACTGGTACCAAATTTCATCAGGGAAAAAAGACTTTGTAATGATATTGTCAGTTGGATCTTGCATTTTCATAGATTACCATTCCTAASAATTATTAGCAACTAACATTTCTGAGACCTGCACTCTCTCAAGACCCCTTGACCAAATTATGGCAATAAAAGAACCAATTAAAAAACTTCTGGCGAGAAAACACTGGCTGTAAGATTTTTACTTCTAGAACACTTCACAGAGTTAGCAGATGYATAATTCTTACTCTTCTACCCCTAATTCCTTTGGGTCCTTCAGCTCCTGGAATGCCCTGATCTCCTTCTTCTCCCTGAAAATTAAGGAAATCCAGAATTTATTGGAAAGGAGAAGACAGACAGAAACACAGGCAACCTCTTCCAAATAAGAATAATGTAAAACAAGGCAAAAAGATTGAACATGCCTGTTTAATCATACCTCTGGACCAGGATATCCTATGAATCCAGATTCTCCCTATGAAAAGACAGGACAAAGATTTCATAAAAATCTAGAACTTTGTGATTTGTTTAGAGTCTGTTATCTTTAAACCAAAAACAACTTCAAAATTATTCTCAATTTTAGAATTTGTTTGAGTAATAATAGCTGCTACTCTGGTCTCAAATTACACCATTTTAGATTAATACCTTGCTCATCTAAAGGAAGAACATTTTAAGAATTCCCAATGGTTTCTAAATTTTCAACAATATTCTATTTCTTAAGGAAGTGTTTTATCAAAACTTACTTAGGCCTCATATTAACGTGCATTGGAACTAATGTGTAGCAAATATGAGTAAAGTATAACATTCAGAACTCACTGTTTGAATGCAGTTTCAAAATTTTGCACCATCCAGACTAAACAACAGTATCATGATAGTCTCTTGCCTTATTAGAAGTCATTTTTTTTTGGTTTTCATCATTTTTTTTCAGTTACTTTGGTTTCTGGTGTGTTCTTTGTTCATACATGAGAAATACAGAAACTCTCACAAAAACCAATCAGAAGTGAAGTGTATCTTTTCTAAACATCAGAAATCATACAACTTATATATGTCCTTGTCCTCTTGCATAGAAAACACATGTAACCTATGAAACTCTCCCATCAAAGGAATTGTTAGAGCTAAGAAGAAGAGATGGGAAAGTACGAAGTATGAAGAACCATTGTACCAAAAGCCATTTTAGAAAAATGAGTTAATCTATTGGATGGGCTCTTGGAAAGATTTTCTTATCTTTTCTGTGGCTTTGTGCAATACTCAGGTTCTCCCACAAAAAAAAAAAAGACAGTGAAACAGATGGACCTACAAATGAGATTCACTAGACCCTTTCCATTTTACAAGCAACAAGGACTAATAGTGCACAAACCCTTTGAAAGGAGAATTGCAGATGTTTCCAACGTCCTAACCATTTTGCTCATGGACTGATCCACTGGTTTTGACCATCTGTTCTGTATACTTTTGACCATGATTTTGACCTCATCCGTTCTGTATACTTTTTATTTTAGCTGTGTTCTTGTATAATTTCAGAGAAGTATGCATTTCATTACTTTTTGTTTTAAGCACTGTGAAGGGATTGATAAGAATTTCTTAGCAATCCAGAGGCTAATCCTCAGATCTTACTGCTGACTGTAGAAGCACGAGGCAGAATATTTCACATTAAAACAGTGAGGATTATTGGAGAGTATCACCYTCACCTTGGTAGTTAAGGAATCCCTCCTCTGAAAGAAGAAAAATTAAAAGAGCCCATAGTGGCTGGCCCACCAATATTTGCCAATAGCAGCATCCAATCAGGCAGGCTGAAGTGGGAAGAAAGCACTGTGTACTCCAAGATGTACAATCCTCCACATGTAWAAACACATCAGAGAAAGAGTAAGAGTGAGTGGTCCTCAAAAGAATATCCTATGGAAAAATGTCTCACAAGGCTTGTGGAATTCCTGAGCCTTTCACTGAACCTTACAAATGTACTTGGCATGTCTTATATTTCTTTTTAATCAAATATGGATKGTCATGTTTGATTTGACACAGTAGAATGGAGACTGAGAGACTCTCTGACTTGAAGCAYTTACCTTTGCTCCTTTGCTTCCTTCAGGACCATAGGCATCTCTGCCATCAATGCCCTGTGTATGTTAAATATACTATGAGTTAACTTTTAATAGAGGATTAGGTTTATATCAAATTTTATTTTGGAATTAAAATGTCCCATTACAATTTGGTGCCCAAGCTGTTAAGACTGATGAAGTAGGACCAGCTATCAAAACACAGTCTCAAAATACTAGCAAATGATGGCAAAACTAGGGGAAAAACAGTTTCCCCCCTTTGTAGAGGGAAAACAAAGATAGAGGTCACAGTTCCTTTTCACTGTGTGCCCTACCTTTATTATACTTTCTCTCTTCTAAGGAATTTGAGGGGAAAGATATTCACTCTAGCCCACAAGAAATTTGGTGTCCATAAGGAAACTGAGAACCAAAGATTAAATCATTTTAATTGTATCGAATAGAGAAAGTAGAAGGGAATGAACTGTACTGATTCAGATGTATATGTATTAAAATACAGGGGCCCTGAATTAAGGCAGAAAGACTCACAGGAATGCCCCTCCGTCCAGGTGGTCCAACCAGGCCCTTCTCTCCAGGGTCACCAGGTTCACCCTGTTATAATTGAAACACAAAAGCCATTAGTTTGGCTCATTCAGGAGAATTCTTTCTGTAATGCAAGCTTGTCTGTTAAACTGAAGTATGCCTGTACATTTTATAGACAACTTGATGCTGATCAAAAGCATTCCATTACAAACACGTTTCATTGACTGTTCGTGGTGGTGAAACTGGAAAGGTTTTGGCAAATCAGAATATGCTGAGCATCTATGCAGTTAAACCCCAAAGGCATTTTTAATAAATCTCCCACTGTTATAAAGAATTACAAGTGGAAAAAAAAAGTGGGGTTTGGAAAAATCTTAATGGTAGTAGGACATATTCTGGAATTCTACCAGCCTAAAGCTCCTGCTGATAGAAAACCATGTTTCTCAGGCAGGCTGCCTGCATTGGGCTCTTAGTTCTCTTGCAGGGTTTCTTCAGKTCCATTTTTGTTTTCAGTTTCTAATTGAGCATTCTTCTAACAAARACTCTAATATTAAACAGCATGAAACCAGACAGAGAAAATTGAATGTATGATGGAAATTTCTATATATCTTCCCAATTTTTGTCWCTGTTTTAATATATGTTTTCACACAGTGACTCTTTTCACAGTAGCACTTTGATCTTCTGACACTTCTCTGTCACTGAATGTTACAACCCTTCAAACAGACTGTAAGTTTGGTATTATTTGTCATTTTTAAATTCCAAGATGCAACAACACGTAAATTGAGGTATTTTTGTTAAATGAAATCTCACCCATATCAACACCCATAAATGACAGAAAAGTAAGGAATAACATTTGTTATAACTATGTGAACAACCTGTTCATATATGCCTTTCTGTTTAACTTCATTTTTACTCAGTTTTTCTCAACATGTGCATTCCTCTAAAATAGACATTATAACAGACAGGGTTTCTTGGACTGGTTTGGAATCTTTAGAAAAACCCAGTTAAAATAAGCAGCTRTGCTTCTCTGAACTGGGAAGGTCARACTGGATGTTAGRAAACAGTTCTTCACCCAAGGGTGAAGTCACTGATCCAGTGTTGGTSACTGGAACAGGYTCCYYAGAAAAGTAGTCACAGCACAAAWTCTGTCAGAGKTCAARSAGCATCTKAATGATGSTCTCTTTGGTTTAGCTTTAGGTAGTCCTGCRAGAAGCAGGGAGTTGGACATGATGTTTCTCATGGATCCCTTCTGACCTGAGATAGATACTTTATGATTTACTGGTGGGTATTTTCAGTGGATTGGGCAGATTCTAGGAATCATAAAACAAGCTCAAGGATCAGCACTGCCTTMTTTCTGCTCCATTTGTGAGAAGCCAGGTCTCATCCAGAACCATAACTACCAGAGGAATTACGTCAGTGGTCATAGCAACATTAAAAACTTCTTAGTATAGCTCTGACACCTGTAAGATTACYTTGAGCACATCACTTATCTTGCCAAGCAATCTAAAAATATTTATAAAACTTAACATTCTACATGTTTCACAGAATGGAACKAACCCTTTGTTAGTCCATGCTTCTTTGGTTAGAGTTTTAAATGAATGACACTGTTAAATTGCTGCAATTAGACTTTYAAAAATCTTTACCTTTGCTCCTCCTGCACCTAACTTTCCAACAGAGCCAGGTGAACCTGGAGTTCCCAGACTGCCCTGTAATAAGAATAACTAGTTAAAAGGTACTCAGTGAAGTTACCAAGGACTCACTTCCCTCAAGGATTCATTGCCACTTGAAATTACTACAGAATCAGTAAAATTATTAGGCTTTTGAGGATAACAGGTAAGAGTTATGGTCAAGCTATCATTCCACTAATTTTCTGTCATCTATACAACTGTCGTAAAATTCTCAAAATGCTATCAAGGTTGACATAAATGTTATTTTCTATCTACATACTTACCTAGTTAACACATGCATATGTGTACAAAAATATCAATGCACACATATAACTGCATATGTAAGCATGAGCATCACTTGAGTGAAACAGATGACCAAAGCTGAYAGCATAAGACATTCCAGTCATGAGTTACAACGGTATAATTCCAGAACAAGAATCCCCAAAATCAACAGCATCACAAAAGTGAGAAGTTCAGCAGACAGTCCTCAGTAGYTGCAACCTCGTAACACCCTAACACTTGCTATTCACCCACCTAAATTTATTTTCAAGACAGTTATTTTATCATATGAGACTGAACATCTGTTTCCTTAAGTACTACACCGAAAAGTCCTGTTTCTATTTTTTATAAGCCTTTTGAAAACTCTTTGTAAGAACAACATCAACACTGAGAATGAAAATCCCTAATGTTTACACCTGGAATATGTTATTTAATGCTAACCAGAGGGCCTGGCAAGCCTTGTGGTCCTGGAGGTCCTCTGATCCCTTGCGGTCCTCTTGGGCCCTGACATAAAGAATCATTGAAACAAAAAGTCAATTCAATGTTAACAGCCTTTCAATGACAAACATATTGTTGCAATGGCCAGAATCCAAGTGCCTGTTTCACAAGCCTTATTTGACAGGTGAAACTTCTGGCTGTTGGTTCTAAGGATTTGCCTGTGTGAAGCAGCTGAGATGGTCACTGCCTGCCAGCCTGATTCAGAGACTCACTGACGTCTCTAAGATAACAAAGAAGCCATAAGCAGTCTACTATTAACTACGCATGTTTTCTCCATCCTAAAATGTAAAGTTAAAACCATCTTTAGAGCCTCTTTAAACTAGAAGCTACAGTAAGAAGTCTGCCATGATAATTSTCTTCAAAATGACTCCACCTAGCAAAATTTTTAAACACAAAGCTTTTCTCATTGGTTTCGTAAATGCAATAAATTTTACGTATTTATTGCTAGCAATTTCTGATTAATTCATTTGAAGATATCTGCTTGATAATATCATCTAAGTTGGAGATATGTTGACTAAATTACTTATTTTTGCTGCTTATTTTTCCTCTTAATTTCACTAGAAGTTGCACCCATGTAACTTGCCACATTTAATTCCTTAGGATTACAGGAAAGATTCGGCAAGAATGAGTCTTACTCACAATATTCATTAGCTGAAGCCAACAAAGCTTTCCAAAACACAAACAAAAGATCAAGGCTGACAAWTTATTTTCTCCATAACTAACATAAMACTAACTCARAGGTTCTATTATTTACCTGTGGRCCTGGAAGACCAGTTTCTCCTGAGTAACCTGTTTGCCCCAGATCTCCTTGTTCACCCTGCCAGAACAAAATCCAAGAAAACAACAACAAACCCAGACAAATTAGTAYCTGTCATTTGTACATCAAAAGATAATAATTCAATATCTGTACAGAGTATGACTTGATAGAATGTTTTTCAGTGCTCTCAGTTTCCAAACAGCTTCAAATTACTGTTGAAGAAAACTAAATCAAAAGCAGAAGAGTCGCTTTTCTTTGGTTTTTTTTTAGGGGGTGTGATGAATATAAAACGTGCAGCAGAAAAGGTCAATTTTATTTTGCTGAATACATTTTACACTATGTCTCAGCAATATTTGTGCATTACCCTTGTCCACTGCAAAGACCAAAAGTTTACAAAGCCTCACCACAAGGGCAGATCTCTTTYTCTCCTTACCCACGGAGAATGGCTCTGAGAGGAATCATGACTTCACAATCACACTAGAATTAGATCCCTTTTTACTCCCAATATTTCACTCTGGTGAGGCCAATCAAATCTGCCTTGATAATGGAAAAAAAATTTTCCAGCTCGCATCTCCATAAAGCTGAGGATGAGTCAGTTTAACTGACATCCTTAAGAAATACTCACTGTCTTCTGCATTGACTAAAATGGTGACRATTAGCACCAAGATATTCCAGGCCTTGCAGACCCCCTTTCACTGGAGAAATCATAAACATATGTCTGAAAATTCTTGGGAAAGAGATGGTTCTGGAAAGAACCTTTGGAGGAAAAATTAATTTAAAAGACTGAACTTCATTCTCCACCATGTGAATGAAACAAAAAAATTACAACAGAAAAAAAAAAAGCCAAAAGCAAAATAGAAAGTAAATTTACAGTCAGAGTAAGAACACTGTAAAATGGAACATCAGCAAGTATATGTTATTACCAGAGGTAAAAAAAATCAGGTAGAAATAGAATTCCACAAAAGTAATTTTGACTCTAATGAAAAAGGATAAATTTCTTAGGCACACTCTACTAGAATCCAAAACCAATATAAAGTTTTCAGCTACTTAAATTTACTTTAAATCAAAACCCAGAAAAGTGTTTGTCCTTTCTTYTACCCTGCCTTTTCCTCTTTCTCTTGCCTTCCTTTAATTTATTCTCCTTTCCCTCTTCACTATTTTCTTTGTTTCCTGCACACAGACTACAGTGCTGTTCTYGTCTGTGAGAAACACCTCTGTGATACCACACACTTTCTGCTCCTTCTGCCTGATGACTACTTTTGACTGTTAAGAGCGGCTAGCTGTGCTTCTTTGTGTTGTTTTAAATATTCAAAAAAGTTTGTCTCCTTTTATTACAAAAAGGTACAGACAATTGGAGCCACAAGTCCTGGGAGGAATCCTTCTTAGCACACGATGAACTGCAGTTCATGCTGACTGCAAGGATCGTTATAAATTTGTTGATGAAGGTGTTATTTCAGTGCCTTTTATCAACAGCTAAACCAAACACAAGTCTTCAGGTGTTAGGTGGGTGAATCCTGGGTCACTGTCCCTAATTTGCTTTTTTGTCCCTGAGTATCTCACCAATACCTATCTTCTCTATCTGAAAGAGCGATTCTTCTTTATTCCATTTCAGCACAAAATCTTCCTCTTCCAGAGGTAATAGCCATATCATATTTCCTTACAAAGCAGATGCACAGAAGAGTCCTTGAAGATCCCACAGACTAAATAGTTCTGCTTTCTGGCCCAGGGACACCAGCAAAGCTTCACTGTGGAACTATCATAACTTTTGCTGACAGAGCTGCATCCTGCGACAGCTTTGTAATGTCCGGCCATGTAAGAGATCTCAGTGGGAGAACACAGCACCCAAAATCTCACCCATCTCAAGGATGRGTGYCACTGTCATATTACAGGGTTTATTRCWCCATCTTSCTTCTCCAGGGGATGTGCAATTCTGAAGACAGAAGTGTGCATTCTCTTTGTCATTTACTTTTTACACCTTTTCAGTCAAGGATATTTACATTACCTGTGTTTGACCATTGATTGGTGCCTACCTTTCAATGCCTACTGACCCAGACAGATTTTTTTATTGTACTTTTAGAAGCCAGAGCTGATTATCAAGTACTTGAATGAAAACAGTATAAAAGTTCTCTGTTGCTGTGAGTTTCAGTCATTTCTCTTCATTCCTGCCGTTTTACAGAAGAGTGGCCTCATCACTGGCTGAGGGGACTTCCATGGAGATGAAGAGGATTATCTCAACTAAAGTTCAACTACATGAAAAGGTTCAACTAATGCTTTACTCTGTGAATATACTAAAGTTGAACGTTCTGATTCTCTAACCACATCAGAGCTCYTGTGCTTGTTAGTAAAACCAAGTACAACCAAGATACGATACAGATCCGTTTCCACTGACTTCTACAGAAACTTCCACAGTTTCAGTCCTGTTACCCCCATAGCTTACTCGGATTATTTCTTTTTGCTTTTACCTGACAGAATAATGCAAACATTCATCAGAGCTCAGCTGCAATCCAACAGGGGGAAAACCTGTTGATAGGGTTTCCTATCCCACAACGTTTCATAATTATCTAAGAAATGGATTTCTGTGTGATCAAGCAAGGACTGGAATAATTAAGAGCCAGGCTTGATGAATATTATTCAATATTTTAATCTAAAATGCCTTCATAAACCCTATAAAGGATTTCTGGGATTGAAAGAGGAAAAAACTATAAAATGGTCTTAATCTTTCAAGTTTCACTGATCCCTTGCAACAGCCAAAGCAGATGGGATCAAAATCTTCCAGTSTATTCCTATCTTCAATACCTCAGTGAAAATTCTGGATTCTCAAAGTGAAATCCAAATTGGGGCTTTCAGAAATTAATGAAATATTAATTTGAATAATTCTAAATGTAAAAAAATCTGTGTTACCTGGCTGCAGCACACAGGAAAAAAAATAATAAAGGTATAGCAAAGCAGACAGGAAGCCCAGAAATCAGAGACAGATCAAACACTGTGCTGTTGAAAAAATATTACTGCCATAAAAGACACTACCCCCTCCTAGAAGTCTTCTTCCTTCACTGAAATTGATGTTCCGTATTGCATTACTTTGATTATTCTTGTTATTATTTATTAGCATTTTCCCCTTGGCCTACTCAAAATGCTGGTTTGCACATTTATTTAGGGGCTACAACACTTCCCATTCCCCATAATCCAATAGAGGCCAGGACTTCAAGACATATTCCATCCTGCTGGTACTGACAGTSCTATACACAAAATTGGAACATTTCCTTGGATTTATAGACACTAAGATAAAGGGGAAATGTTATACCATGGTATATACCATCTTCCTTACTTGTGTTAGCAACTTGGTAGAGAGATTGGGTCAAATGTGAACCATTTGTGCTAAGGCAAAGTTTTCTAGAATGATCATATAACCTATACTTGAACATACCTASAAKTTAMTTTTTACCYACACTAATCCATCCTTGAATATAGMKGCTTTTGGATTTGCTTTCATAACTGTATTTTGTAATTCATATTCTGGGACAGAAAAGAAACCCAGGAACATTATCTGAACTATCATTTAAGAGAATTGGAGCGATGTCTTTACTAAGAGTATCTCAGGAAACTTTTCTTTCATTGTGACTCTATGGGGTGTAAATCTAGAAAAAACAGGATTACCACCTAAAAATGAGAGAGAGAGAGATTGCCGTCTCTCAATGACATAAGAGATTTTTTCACCAGAAGATCTTTGTCAAATGATCAGTCAGCATGCAGTGGGCTTGACCCATTCTTTACATCCTATATTCTTTTAGATATTGACTTCGGACCTTATTTTCAAAATCTTGATTATAATCTGAGCCAATTTTCATAGCTGCAGTTAACACTGTTATGTTTATTTTTAGCAAAAGCATCAGGTAGAACTTGCCCTAATTTTATCAGTGCTGCATGTGTGTATCATGCRAATCTCTGTGTGCACGCAGCAAAGGAGGAATAAACTGTCAGAATTTGCAGCCTAACTACTCATTCCTGTCACTTATAGTGACAGTCTTTTTCTTAGYTACGTTCCCATATTTGCCCTAATAATAAAAGTAACTGTCATTTTATTTTGATGAAAACTCCTTTCCAGTTCTTTCAAGTCAGGAGGGCCTCTGCTACATCCACCTGAGATTCAAAGGCTGCCTTGGCTTGAAATAGACTTTTGATGGTTAAACACTTGTGTTTTGGCTTACAATGAAACTTTTCCCTTAAGAGGAGCAAGCACTCAGGTTGGCCATGTAGCTGCACATARATAGGGAGCAGCAGGGTCAGGTACTCACCTTTATACCTGGAGGGCCTCTTCGACCTGCTGCACCCTAGGAAGCAGTGGAATGGGAAATTACATCCAAAACACTTAGCAATATGTGAAACAGCAGCTCATCATGAAACACATTATACATACAATAAAATCAAACACAGCTTAAAGAAATCCGAGATTATTTCCACAGAAAGATTTAAGGTAAAAAATGAGAMAAGGGTGGATTTGGGACAGAAATTCTTACACAAGCAAGCCTTTCCAAAAAGAAATAAGGTTTTAGATCCTTAGTCAGTGTAGATGGAAGACATTTCAACAAAATTCTGGAAAACATCTTCCCAGTCAGCTGCCCTTTGGCTAAAATAAAGAGACCAAAAGCCCTCTTCTCTCTATGTGAGCCCAGAGGATAGTACCATTTCCTGCTGCACACTGCTCAGCAGGTCTGGTGAATGTTACTGCTGAACCTCACATCACTTGAGGCCTTTAGGATGTTTTTGCAGCCTGACTGAGGAGTGGTCATGCCTGATTTTGGCACCATTCTGACAGACTAGAAGTACCCTCACAATTTCCAGTCTCCAGTGAATTAAAAAGGAGTAGCTCAGCTGCCAGTGAACTTATCTATCTGCTTGAACAGGCACAGAAAACTTGTAGTCAAGGGCAGAAAGAAGAGAAAGATTTCTCTAGAGTGCAATCATTAAGCAATTAAGGCTCATTGAAAAAGAAATTGAGTTTAAAGCYTGTGACTTCACATGAATCAGACCTGAAATTAACAGGAAAGCAAACTATTGATTTTAAAGAAAAGAACACACATTGCTATATATAAGCTACTCAATTTGAAGTCAAACATGTTTCATTATGAAAAGTTTAGAAGATTTTTGTTCCCTCTCGTTGCAGGAGTTTGAAGGGTGGGAAGGCTTAACAGGAAGAAAACAAAAATAGGTTTCCTCAGTGGGAACCCCACTGTATCTTCTATTAGTTATTTCCACCCCATGTTGATTACTATTCTTACATTGGGGCCAGCATCTCCCTGCTCTCCTTGGAGTCCATGTGGGCCTGGGTCTCCCTGCAAAACAAAGTAATGACAGAGCACTTTAAACACTCCCTCTTTTTTCTTTTACATGCACATTCTTCTTTACATACTCCTTCTTTCTTTTTTCTTCTAAGTATTTGCATTGCAAACAGCTGTGTCATACTAATRTTGATTCTTGCCTTCTGCAAATCATTTATATTCAAAAATTATAAACTGGACAAAACATGTCTGCTAAAATACTAAGTCAAGCCTTCTGTGAAATAATTTTGTTGACTTCAGCCTTTCAGTTGGACTACTTAAGATTAGAAGTGCTTCCAAAGAGTCATCAAAACCCTACTAGTCTCCAAAAAGTAACCCTCAGAGTTTTTTCTACTGCTTTCAGTGCACTCTACATAGACATATGCGTATGCATACAGCTCTACTTGTTCAGAGAGAATYCAACTTCTAAAATAGTGGATTTTTCTCATGTTTGCCACCCTCTTAATCTTTCATTCACCATCATTTATGTATTACTGTCCAACTACCCATCAGCTTTGCTTATTCTTTCCAAGCATAGTGTAATGATAACACATCATGCTTTTCTGTTTTGCTTCTTTTCTTGCAGTATTGCTCAAAAACCTGTTAAAAACTCAAACATCACTACACAAGTGCATATCCCTAACTTATATTCTATTTACAGATTAAAATGGAGTCCAGCCACTACCCTGAGGCAATAGAAGTTCTATAACAAAATGATTGCAGCCTGTTGATACCCTGCGCATTTTTCCCAGGATGATTTTTAACAGTATCCTGACAACCCATTACTTGAAGCCTTTCAGGTTGATGGTGTAAATTCGTGGTTGAATAATGTATTTATACTGAAACCATATTTTCCYTTAGCTCTATATTATGGGAATACTTCCATTGTCTTTTTAAACATTTTTAATTTTTTTTTCTTTTTTTTACTGTATCAAGCAACTCCTACAAGTTTTTTGTGTTGCAGACAAATATTAAAAGCAAAATGCAAGCAAACAAAAACCTCCTTGGTCACCAGTCAGCCAATTAGAAATTAACAATTATACAAATCCTCTCTTCACAAAATAGAAATACTTGCTTACCTCCCGTCCTACGTTTCCCTTTTCACCCTTAGGACCAGTAACATTATTGCTAGCCCCAGCATCTCCCTGAAAAAAGACAATGGAAAGCTCAGCATTTTCAATGACTACACCTTTATTACTTTGACTACAGAGGCAGGATACAGAAATAGAATTAATTAAATTTGTAATAACAGAMAGCAAGAAATAAAAAGGCTATTTTAAATAAAGATGCTTGTAAGAACACCATATAGGAAGTTCTGCAAAGTCCGCCAAGTTCTTTTCCACAGAGATTAAAAGACAAATTACTAATGGGCAAGAAATGAAACTGAAAATGTGAAAACGTTCTGGTTGATTTGATACAGTTAATTGAGTTAAGATCATAACTCATGAGTTTCAGATGGGGGGTTACACTRGCATGGGGTTCCATTTAGCCACTGAATGCTAGATCAGGTGTGCTAGATCAGGTGAAATCCTGATCTCTCAAAGAGGCAAATTACCATGACACTTGAATGGGTTTTTTTAAAATATAAGCATTAAAGACAGGAGTAAGCACAATATATGACTGGAACAAAGTCTTTGAAATATCTGTGAAAAKATGAACTTGTGATACAAGAAATGTGGTGTCTGCACTGGAATTTTCATCCTCAGGGAGTGCATTTATGTAGGTCTCCAGAGCGTGCAAGTTAAAAATGTAACATGAAGAAGTAACTTGCCTTTGCATCATTATAAATTGCTAACCAAGAGAAAGTGCGCAGGTTTTCAACTGATCTAAAATTCCTCTGTAGAGTGGAAACCAACAGGGAAGACTGACCGAGTCCACCTGATCTTTTCACTAGACCATCTGATCTAGTGGGAAGTGTCCCTCCTCATGGCAGGGGTATGGAACCAGTTGATCTTTAAGGTCCCTTTMAGCCCAAGCCATTCTGTAATTCTATGATAAGCAGCCTCAAAAGGAGTTCTGCTGYCCATGGTAAAAACAAACAAAACAAAAGTCCAAGAAACAAGCAGGAGACCTCAGGCTAAAATATCTGCTTCCAAGCAACATATCAAAACATATCAGTCCATCTACATCTAAAGAGTTCAGGACTCCTAGAATATGCCATGCTTCTTGCAGAGCACAGCATTATCTAGGATTGTGAAAAACTCCAAAACACATATATTTCAGGCATCTCCATCATAAAGTTCAGTTGCAAATCAGTGCAATGTAATAAAAATAAAGGAATGCCCTTACATGATCTCCTCTTAGACCAGATTCTCCTCGTTCACCTGGTTYTCCTCTGGGGCCTTTTCCACCCTAAATCATAAAAAGAGCACAAACAAATCAGGTACAAGTATAAATAGTATCTGTAGCAGAGGAAGGCCAGAGCTGTTGAAGTCAGTGGAGCTGCACTGATTTAGAGCAKGCAYGACAGCATATTAGAGAACAGACAGCTATTAAAAACACCTCACAGGCATTGCAGACAGCATTACACTTAGGAATGATGTTTCCATAAAATCTAAACATTGCTGTAAATGTTACTTTACCCATTTTCCTCTGCTGCCTTTTTCTCCAGAAGGTCCAGGAAATCCAGGTTTTCCCTAGACACAGAAAGGGGAAGAAGMAAAAAWTWAWKGSYKSTYYTYYYKRWWAAWKGGGSYYYYMRGKTTTGTCTGGCAGAATCCAGCTYCAAACAGATATGAAACTCTAAATGCCCAACCAGGGAATATCTGTTCAGCATTAAAGGCCATTCAAGGCCCAAAATCTGTACCTTTGGACCCTGAGGTTGGTGTCTTTAATAGCCCTGCACATTTAAAGTAGTGATTACCTGCTCTCCATGAGTGCCATCAAATCCACTCTCACCATGTTCACCCTGCAGCAATAAGGGAAAACAAAAAAGCCTATTAGCATTAGTCCACTTGTCTCTTTGAGCAAAGAAAAACGTGCCCTGCATTTGGAAACTTGAATAAGATTTGTGGTTTTTAATGGTTAGCAAGAATAATTAATAGTAACTATAAATTTGAATTAATAATTAATATTTTTGATTAATTAAGGATGTCTAAAACAACTAATTGCTAAGGACACTTAATAAGAAAAACAGCTATCTAAATTATAGATTTCCATCAGGATTTAAATTCTGCATTTCCTTCTTTTAGCTTTCAAATCTTTTCCCAACTGCAGCACCTTCAAAATCCAAATATGTTCCAAAAATACAGCTAGTAGTATTTTACCAATCATGCTGATAGCCTTGTAATTCTGATTTCAACCATCATATGAATTTGTATTGTGCTTTTTTTTTCTTTTTTACATGGTTTTATAACATGAACAGTGGATTGAAAAAYCAGAAAGAATAACCATGATTAAAAAATAATTACAAAAGACTGATCTAAGACTTCAGGATTTTTTAACGAACTTCATAATTCTTTCAGCAATGTRATACTTGCTACATAAATACCAGTCACCTTCCCTTTCAAATTCACATGGCTTTTCTCTTTCCTTTGACTGCAAAAATGATTCACCATATTGCAAATATTTATAGAAGTCATTTTCCCACAAAACATCCATCTCAGCCCTAAAGAGTTTGCAATATTAACTTGTRTGAAGCATCTCACTGAAATAAAGTTGTAACTCTGAGAATCTTGTTTCATTTATGTATACTCCACAATGTTTCAGACCCAGCCAAATAACACACTTAATTTTTAAAGGCTATTTTGAAACTTCTTCCATCTTTCTTTATTAGGATAAAAATGAAGGAATTAACTGGGGTGTTTTAATTTGYAGTAAGAAATTAAATTAACAGAGACAACTACCTGGAAAGCTGAAATTATATTCAACAAACACCGAAAATGGAAGTAGTTAAAGGCATCAGGAGTCTCACTCTGATAGAAACCACAGATACAACTGTTTTGTAAGATTTGATCCTAAATTGACTTTACAAAACCACCTAGTTAAAATTCCTGAGGAGGAATTTCTTGCATTTAAAAGAGTTCTGTATCTATTACAAGAAAAAAATAGCTGTCTTTACATTTTGATCAGATTAATAAGTCACAAATAAGAATTACTTGAATAAGCATTCCAGAAAAATTTTGAGCACTAAGTAATCACGACTCTTATTGAAGTGTTATTTTTCCATCAGTCATTTCCTACCTCAGAAAACCTGAGCCACACTTCATACTGTTAAATATTCAGTATTGCCTTTTCTCCAAATAGCTGAAGTAAAATGCCTTGCAGACTTCATTAATTTCAATAAACTGCCTCAACCTTACTAACTTAGGACAATTGAATCACATTTTTTATGTGCTGAAAGTCATATTTTTAATTAGCATAAAAGTTGTGGATATAATGATTCAACATAATGAAGATATTCACATATTCACTGGATTTCAGTAGGGTTTGTGCACATGGTAAGTCCTACTGCACTATTTAACTTWGACAAATTGAAATCATCAGCAAGTACTCTCACTGTCCTATAATCAGATGTTTTGRATATTTGAGGGAGGACCAATTACTTCAGAGAACAGAGCAGAAAATGGAAAAGGGAAGAGAAATGTGTGAGAAGATTAACAAATTAATACAAAGTAGTACTTTTAATAGAGCTGAAGTTTCAGAAACACACTCTGAACTTTCTCCCAGCTGCTCAGTTATGGAGGCAAACATCTTCTGAGTCTTTGAGGTTCACAGGTTTTAGAAGTGGTTTTGTATCAAAGAATTCAATACAAGTTAATTTCATTTTAATGAAATTTGTATCAAAGCATTCAATACAAGTTAATTTCACTGTAGCTTGGAAACTATTACCATTATAAATGATTGTTTTCTGGCTTTACATTTTATTAACAAATTGGTGCCCATATCTCCTTGATGAACAGGTATGAAAGGTTAAACAAGAAGACTTGCAACATTAAYAGATGAGATGACAAGAATGGCTTGRAGAGAAGTTTGGATATTGAAAAGCTGTCAGTAAYGATTGTGAAAATGCTGTCCAAACCTGCAATAAATAACAGTCACAATCTTTCTTTTCCCTCTACTCCTCTTCATCAATTAGAATGAGATTCTTACCACCTTAACAGATTATCCAATTAGTCAGTAAATAAATCCTTTCCCCGTCAGTTAGACTAAATCAACTATGACTCCAATCATTTAAAAATACAGTTATGGCTACCGATTTTGATTAATGTGATGGGTATCTTAAATTCATTGTTATAGAGCCACAGCAAAAGTACAGTAAATGTTGTGAGGTTTTTACACTATTTTTGTTCCTTTATAATTTCATTTTACAGGGTTTACATGAACTTACAAGGAAGCCAAACATGATCTCAAAGAAAATTGATCAYACATGTAAACACATACCTGACTTCCTCTATAGCCTCTGGCACCCTAAAATTGAAAATAAACATAGATGAAATTTGGTAAAAGTATTTTTATTGAGCTTGAAAATCGGGCCAAAATAGCAGTGCAGAGGTATGCTGGACTGAGTATTGGTAGTCCCTACTGTAAAACCCTCTACGGCCAAATATGGGATTTATTATTTTCCTCTGAGAAACAGTACAGCCTTCTTTTTCATTCCCATTCCATAAAGCTTTATAGGTTTAACTAAGGCCGGTCTGGTGCTGGTGGTGAAAAATTCATGATCAAGCTGCTTAGTCAGCAAAACACTGAGCTATTCAACCATGCTTGGGTTACATAAAATACCTCTCAAAATAAGACAGCAAACACAGTCTGCCATTCTTACAGCTGGATCTTGCTGCCCATCCATGCTTCAGGAAGACARCACAGGGATTTGTTCCCAATACAGAAAAYAGGTTTGTGGGAAACAAAATGAGTWAGTGTTTCAAGGTTACATACTTGCCTTATGGCCTCTGACACCTGGACATCCCCTGTCTCCTTGAGTGCCACTGAAACCAGCTGGGCCTCTCTCCCCCTAAGATACAAAAGAAAACKTTCAATCTCATCCATACAATGATGATTACTGGTTAATTCATACTGGTTGATCACATAAAACCAAAGAAAGACAGAACTATATCACCATTTTACGCACTAAGGACACAAATTCAAGTCACCTGGAAATTTTCATATGAGCCATAAGAGTTGCACCTGGTTCTTTGCTCTCATTATCRTTCTATGTTTATACTGCATTACCAAGCTCCAAATGAAATGTCTGTACTTGAAGATGGGTTGTTTTTTTTAACTGAATAACTAACCCACTTTTGGTGAGTCGGTTTTTTAACTGTGCTACTATCTACGTGAGATGCAGAGGCACCGAGAAACAGGTCTGTGTATTTACCTGTTCCTTTAACAAATTTTGAGTTAGCATTGATGGGTACTCAGCAAATAAGTGCAGACAGGTTGAGGAACCATGTAACATCATCATAGCAGGAAGATAAGCGTTTACTTACAATCCCACCTTCCTCACCAGGATGACCAGTAGATCCTCTGTAACCTGTACTTCCCTGAAAAATGAGAATTTAAAAGATAAGTAACAYTGTTTTCCAAGCACTCTGGGTTCACCTCTATCAGATTATTCTGCACATAGGGATAGAAAACGTTTCCTGAAAATTAGATCTGGTTATGCTGAGGAGGGCARTCTCCCTGCATTTACACAGACACTYTGTACAGTCCTATGTATTTGACATRGATATGAAAAAAAMCCCAAACACAAACTCAAGAAAATAACAAKGGTTAATATAAAATTTCAGTTTGTTATTTCAGGAAACTGCTGGCTTAACAAAGCTCATTGAGATATGTGGTCAAATTAAACATCTTTCTAATGATTAGGAAAAGGAAGCATTACACAGTAATGAAATTCTAAGGTGAAAYGAAAAATATAAGGAGCTGGAAACTTGTTAGGACAAAGTTACTGCAATGCCTTGCAAACACATAGGAACATTTAAACTTTGTATTGGAAGTCATACCCTTAGAGCAAAAACTTTAGCAAAGAGAAACTGGAACAGAGGGACTTTCTAGTTGCAAAACAACTATATTTACATTCTGAACACTGTCTAAGCAGCATAATGTAGACTTTTAGTAAAATAGAAAAATGTAAGAAAATCAACAAGAGTAATGGAAGAAATCAGCAAATTGATTTATGAAAAGGTATTAAAAGRCTATACTTTTGTTAAGAGATAACCAAAACTTTATTTAACTGCAATCATGTAACTGAAGAGTGCGAACTATGGATATCATTTACCTGAGATGCCACTGGAATAAGTAGAAACAATGGAATGAATAGTAGTCAAATGGAGACTACATATATTAAAAACCTTAATAATGAATTCTACTAGCAGGCTGTAGAAGTAGTGATGTCTGTATTCAAAAAGGCTTAAAACAAACAATTTAAAGTCTTAGAAGTAATCCATTTGGATCAAAACACACTTACAGAAGAGGATATTTGGAAYAACCATTTACAAAAGGATAAGGCACATACCTAGTGAAAAAGGATTATTTTCTACTCTCAGCTTGCCAGTTGGAAGTTACTCATTCGCAATGGCTAAAAATCCTCTTAATTAATCAGACTTATTTTTTTAATCCCTCTCCATTTTCTGMTGAATTGGTGCAGGAGAGTGCTTAATGATCTTTATATGTAAAAATAATACATTATAAAATACTTTTGCATAGGAGCATGAAGCAGAGAAAGGATCCCATTTCATGTTTCTCCTTCATCTGTCCTAACATTACATGCATGGGGACATGCATGCATGCTCTGAAATACTACAAAAAATAGAAACATTTTGAAAAATAAAACAAATAATATATAAGATCTATCTTAGATCTCCTACCTTCTCTCCAGGGTTTCCCCGGACACCACGCTCACCATTTTCTCCAAGACATTTACAAATAACCTTACAGCATTTTCTTTCTGCAACAGTATCCTGAAAAATTTCAAGAAACATTCTATTTTAATATATTAATCATAAAACAGGGACTGAATTTTCCTACCTTTTGTTTGTATTATAGAAGGACTTACAAGGTTTCTCTGCAAGATGTTTGCAATATCTGCAAAACCAACACTCAGAGGTTCATTGTATCCAAACCCTCTGCCAAATTCTATTTCCCAAAATTCAGTCAAGTTCTGTGTATTGTCCAGGCCAACCAATAGAAGTGCATCAAGACCTTCAACATAAGCACAGATTTAAATTAGTGAGTTCTTGAAACATACTATTTAACCAACAATATAAACTTGAATAACAGCAATTCTCTAAAATACTTACATTTCATATCTTCAATACAGTATGTTAAAAGAAATGAAGCTATTAAAAAATGTGTAGGAGAAAAATCCAGGCTGAAAATTTTCCAATTGACTTCTCTCCCCAGCTTGCAGACCAGCCTGTTACTCAGTGCCCAAACACAAGTTTAAAATGGCTTTTTCCTAGAGAAGTCAGAGCTGTATCTAACCTCTGGTGCTGTTCTCATCAGTGAGAGGGTTCTGTCCTGAATTKCTCCAACTTTTGGAGCTGGACTCAAGAAACTAGAACCTCTGCACCCCTAGGCATGTTTCTGGCATCATCTGACAAATAGGGAGAAGTCATCATGTACACTGCTTCACATGGAGAAGCAAATACTCTCTCAGGGACTCCCTGGCAATGCCACACAAGCATGGAGAAGCAGTGCTACATGGAAAAGTAGCAATGGGGAAACTGTACATCAGGCCTTTGGTAGTAGGAGGCTGGAGCATGAACCTGGTACTGGAATAATACCTTTAAAACGAAGTGAGTCTGCTGCTTTCTTGAGGTCTTCCAGTGAATCATCCATCCCATCTGAAAATACCAGCAGAACCTGTCAGGAAAAGGAGTAATGCAAAGTCAATTGCAAAGGGATGAAATTCACTCTTTGTAAAAAGTAMAGTTCACATTGAGAAATGGCTATGAGATGGTCAAATTGCATTACRCTGTGGTAGATCTGAAATGTGTGCTGGAAAATGGTAGAGGAGAACAAGGGGAACAGAACACAAAAGCCTCTCTTTGTTGATTGCACTATCATTTGAGGGATTTTTCTTGCTGAACATAGCATGGCTATCACAYTATATCTGTCATCTTAGCACACAAGGTAGAAGAGAAATTATTTTATAACTTACCCCTTGAAAAACTTCCTCTAATGTCTGAAGAGTTCTCTTACTTGGAGAATAATTTAGAGTGGACAAATTTTCCCATTTCTGCAAGAGCAGCTCCTGTTGGCTATCAACTGAGCCACACCAGGAAGCRAATCCTCTCTGGGTCTAATCCTCCCCCCATGCAGATATTTATGTCCTTTTGCCCTTTCCACACAGACAGTACATCACTCTGCTCTATGCTTCCTATTGTTCTCTATTGCCCTATGTTTCCTTCTTAAGAYATAAAACTTAGCTCACCTCAGGATGCTAATAATTTGTATTGGCTACATTTCCACCTTTTCACGCCAAAAATATGGGGTGTTAGTGGGGTGRATGTGTGGTGTTAGTGTTGGCTTTATATGTAAATATATGTAAATATTAYTATTATATTTACAAAGAATTTGTTKATATGAAGATCTTATTGGAATACATCCAAGTCATGTTTTGCCGAAAATGCTGGAATTAGGTCCAACTTTTTTGTTCCTAAGCAAACAAATAACAAAGAAAATAAGAAGTTCAGACAACAGAGAATCTTGGTCCCTGATGAGGTTCATAACTAATAATCTTTACAGAACAAGCATGTTCTTGCTCAATGTCCTGGGAACATTAAATTGTGATTTCATGTGCATTCTCAAGTTCTGTACTTTCAATTTGCACATAAACAGTATCACAGAAGAATATTATTCCACTGGTAAAGTGCTGAGATATGCAGCATAGTTATTTATAGTAATAATGCTTAAGCAGAAAGAAGCCTTTCTTGTTGCTCATCTCCGGAATTGGCAATTAGGAGGAAAAAAGCACTGCTTTTACTTATATGTCAAACAAGTTCTTTCTCTGAGACTCAGAAGAAAYAGTAGTCATGTTCTCTGTTCAGACATTTTAAGAAATCTTTGGGGGAAAAACCTATTGAATACGCACCAAATGAGAATTTAAATTGATAAGTCATACACACCTATTCAAATGCAGTGAAAAATAGAATGTCAATTTTCATCTGAAAGCAGGAGAATTTGTAATATGACTTCCTCAGTCCATGTCAGATTAAAATTGCTGGTTTATAAAAGTGAAAATAAAGTTGGAAGAGGAAACCCCTKATGTATTTTGCAATAACTAACTAGTCCTTCCTTAGTAGGAAAGTCTTTCTGCATGGAGACCGTATTAAGTGCTAATATTCCAGCAGCKACTACAGGACATGCTCAGTGCTTTACAGAGGCAGTGATTTATGAAGAATAAATTGTCAAGGCATTGACCYTGAAACACTCCAACAAGATCCGAATTTCTCAAACCCAAGTTGAAAGAATACCCATACACTTCAGAAGAGATTAGATGAAGCTTTATACTTCTTCCTTCACCTCACTTCAAGACAGATGAATTAACTACAGCATCTAGGCAGAATTTCCTGATCATCGGTTATTTGTAYGTAGAACTCAGTTTTGTTATTTCAAATTATTTGATAACTTAATGACATGATTTAATTTCTGTGAACAAATTTCTCAGCTGACCTTCTGAGATTTCTGCTTCTAGTTGTCACTATTCTGGACAATGATMCAGAATCATGAATAAGAAAGTAGTTTCCTTTCAGGAATAAGTGTTCCTGAGAGAAAACTACTTTCTACTTCCCAACCATTCCACAGAAGATATAAGAAGGTTTTCTGTATGAATACTMATCATCATATATATTAGGCCAAATGTTTTGGGTACCATCTCACTACAGGAGTGCCTAGGGAATTGAAATTGATACAACAGGTTATATCAAGTCACTGAAAAAACAGGAGATTCCATATAAACATAGGAAAACACAAGGGTGACTGAGCATTGGCACAGATTGCCTGGGGGCATTGAGGAGTCTTCATTCTTGGAGATACATAGAAGCCATTTGYACATGGCTCTGGACGGCCTGCTTTAGCTGACCCTCCTTGAGTAGAGGGATTCAACAAGGTGACTTCCMGGGATTCCTTCTAATCTCTGCCATTCTGTGATTCTGTTCATTAGCATTATCTATTCCTGAGCTAAATTTTGTCACCCTCGAGTACTCAGTATCAGAGTCTGTAAACATCAAACTGCCTAATTTTTCCAAGATATACGTTCATACCATTACGTTACCTTAACTTTAGCAGAGGTCACATTAAAGAAGTTCTCCTCAAGCGCCTGCAAAAATTCTGCATTCAGGTAGGTGTCCACAGTGGTCTGTGCATCTAAGAACTTCTGGATGATCTCTTCATTATAGTCTTCAAAACCAGAGTCAAAGAGTAATTGTTTGGTCTGTGACAATACTTGAAACTTGAACCCAATGTTGACTGGAGCATTACAGCTGGTATTTGGCAGTGATTTCATCTGGAGTAGAAGACTGGGGAGGAATGCTTGCAATCTCTGTTTCAGAAGCATTGTGGGTGCTGGCTGAATACGCCTTGAAATATCAATTGCTATAGAAAGATCTATGTYGCATTCTGAAAAAATAAATAYAGGAAACAGAAACTATAAACGTACACTTTTTGRGATCTTGTTTTTTGTCAGAATCATGGGAGTGGAACAAAATTTGACATAGTAGATTTAAAAACAGAARTAAGAATTAGTGAGAAAGGTTTTCATAAACATAAAATACCATCAGCCCACAGGTTTCAGTGTGGCCATGTGAACTTGCAGATACTAAGAACTAAGTTACTGGGCATCTGTGCCTACCCAAACTGCAAAACATGTCACTGTTCTCCAGCTGTCCAGCATCATATTTCAAAAATGTCTCCRTGAGCTTTGCTGTCAACTGAGAATGTGCAACACAAATTCCAATTGCAAAAGGAACCTTGATGACTGACTGTGCTTTGCCAGTTTGTCATAGGATCAGGTGATACATACATATGTAGGAAAATAGGCAAAAAAAAAAAAAAAAAAAAAAAAAAAAAAAAAAACCCAAACATGGGAGGAAGAGACAGTATTGCTTACATGAAATGTCATAGCCATAGTGAAAAACAGATGCTGTAAGGTGATGGAGCTGAAGCTACTTCAGTTATGGAATTGCTTGCACCACTCCTTATAATAACAACCAATACTGTGACATGGTTAATCCTTCCACCTTCCCAATCATCTTGCCCTCATTAAACAGCAAAACCATGTGGTTTTTTAATTCTCTACCTTGATAATTCATTTCTCAATTTTATTCTGTGTTCCTAGATGCATTATTAATCCTTGTTGTACCTCTTCAGGGAAGTCAGATTTTAGCTGTGAATTGCATTTAGCGAAAATGCAATTCTAGCTGTGAAACAGCACTCTACATAATTTTATTCTCTTCTCRCTTGTTGGCACTGAAACACTTAGCAATCACAAGATTGCTTTCTGTGTTTGTTAGTTTGGGCTTGTTCCCATTATTCCACATAACTTCTCTGAGTTTTCCTTAGCTCATGAAAGCGATAGATGTGTTCAGTTCTCTAACCAAATGCTTCCAGAAATAATTTCATCTCAGAGGGACCGTCATTATGTTTCAAAGTTTTCACTTGCAGTACAAACTGCCCCCTAGAGGGTAGGATCTGCTGGAAAGCAGCATGAATGTAAAAGGTCACATTGAATGAGATTTTGTCTGAAAAAATCTGCCATTCAGACCTCAGASCAACATCAAAAATCTATGTCACTTGTCTTTATAGCTCATAACAAAGCAATTAGTTAAATAAATCTATACATGCATATGTGTCTACACGCACACATGAACACAAAACCTAATGGATATTTCTTCCAGGGTGTGTTCTTATACAGCACAGAGTATGTTTCCACAATAAGATTCTTCTAAGACCTGGGTCTTTTTAGTCATATAGTTTGGATGTGGTATGAAGGGTAAGCATGGACTCAGCTCTTAAAACCTTCTCTGTCAAGTCCTCAGTGTACCAGCAATAATGAAAAARCAGCAGTAACTAGTTCACTCTTTGTGCTACTGTGTTGTTGTTCATGAGAATGTGTAAAACAGCTACTGGTAGGTATCCTGTTGATAATCCTATTTRTTTGTAGGAGTAAACATCTCTGTGTTGCCAGATTTTTTCTCATCACCTGTTTTCCTACAAACATTCACGTTGTTAAGCTGCCCTATCTTACTGCTGCAAAGGGTTTTTTTTTTTCTCTTGTCAAAATTCTGTCCCTGAAATGCAACTTTTTTAATTGAAAAATCTGGCAGTTTAAGAGAAGGTGACCAGAGGAAAGGGAATTAATAGGCGTATTACTGGAAAGAAGGTCAGTGACAGTGAATAGATAAAAACAGATGACAGGACAAGATAAAACAGGCTTCACAATTGATCTCTKTTTTATGAGACAAATTTATGCAGAACTTAGCAATAAATATATGCATCACTGAGATGAAACCCAGTATGCTTTCCTTAACTTCTCTGTCTAAACAAGTGTGACTGTAAATATATGAAGTTTACTGCTCCCTCATTAAATCTCCCTGCTCTCTACCATGAAACACCAGGAGGTGCTACTGCGTCAGCCACAGTCACGCTGCTCCRTGGCACTGCACTCCCTCTCTGCTTGCAGAAGCCGGAGAATGCTTTTTCATCTGRGAATATGCTCAGCTCTTGATGGGAAAAGGAGTGGGTGGGAGTGCAAAGCTCACACTGAATCAGGCCCAGCTGTTCTCCTCTCTGAAACCACCTGAGCAGATATAATCCACAGAGTTGCTTCTGTCTCTTGGAAGAAAGGCTCAGCTCTTCATTTTAATTCCCATCACCCTGGCAAATATCAGCCAGTTTGCGGGTGTTCAAGATCACACTAACCTAGGATRCATGACTGGCTCAGCTGTTGTTACAAAAAGCCCTAGACAAGCACTGTGGTCATCCCGGTGTTCCTTTCTCTCAGTAAGTTTCTGGTCACAAAGGAAATGCAGCCTGGAGAACTGGGTTGGATCAGTTTTATGGCAAAACAAAAAGAGCAAAGAGCATATATCCAACACATGCAAAATATCACCTCTATGTGAACACAACACATGGGAAGACAACAAGGAGCTTTAAGGGACAGTCACAGTCCCTATAAAGATGAGCACAAAGAGAAGTGCTCCAGAACTGCCTCTTCTGCCATCCCCAATCAATGCCATGCACGTAGACCACAGTCAGAATAACAAGAGGAAGCTTTTTGGTTTGTCTTTGACTCAATTTTTCTTTTTTTCAGCTAAAAAAGCACATCTACAGTATCAGCTGGCATGAATATGAAATGTTAAAGAGCAACTCTGTATGTTGTGTACTTCAGTCTTCCCACATGACAAGATGATTAGCACCAAGTTAAAATAAACTCAGACACAAAACCACCATGTGACATTTTATAAAAGTTGCTATGTTAASCAAAGGCAATACTGAACCTTTATTTTCCTTGGGATTGGCAGGCTCTGAGGTTGTGTGGTATCCAAGCCAGTTGTTGCCATCCAAAAGATATAGTAAGAGATACCACTTTCTGTTTCTCATCTAGGAAAAAGTTTTGGGTAGCACCTCAGAATTCCTGTGGATTTGCTGTTCACATATTGCCAATACCTCCCACCCAAGGATGATTTACTCACACCGAGGATGGATTATCCAAGGATGGATTTACTCACACCCCCTCTTCGTAGTGCCTTTTTGAGTCTTCAGTTTTGTTGAAGACAGTGACTGCTGACAGTCCCACTGAAGCAGTATGGTCTGCTGGAGATRGCAAAGTTATGTTTCTATGAGGTTCTTTTTCAAATACTACTGARTTGTCTGTTTCCCTCTTTTTATCAGGATACCTGCTGGGGGTATCTGYTCTGATTCCTTTCAGACACTGAGGAGCTATGAATATGACAGATCAATGTGAAACACTCTCTTACCTCAGAAGATATTTACCATAGCAGAGTGTAGCAGAGTGTAGTGGCTCTTGACTGAAGTAAAGTACAAGTTGCAGGTTGCAAACTGAGTAACATGGGCAGTATTCTTTGGTAAAACACTTGCACTGCAGTCCAGCTAGCTCAGGTACTTTCATTAGAGACTGCACAAAGCCATGTGGATATTTTTCATTATACGCTCAAAAAAAGGTTTGTTCCTTACCCTGACGAGGGATATGTTTGGATTAACAGACCTGATTGACATTTTTTGATGGTTTTCAATGCATGAAGGTTTTCTGCTGTGAACTCTCCGTCATCAGGTATTAAAAACAGCTCTCAAAGGACTTTTTCTCATCCCTATGTCAACTTCAAAGACATGGATCGCACTGTTCCTCAAAGCCATTGCTGCATGCTCTATTCTGTCAGCAGAGTACTCACTGAAAAAGCTCTGGACAAACCTCTTTTTGGCTATCAGCACTTGCTACAAAGTGATTCTCTAGCATAAATGGGAGGCTGTGCCCTGTTCTGATGCCTCCTTCTTCGTAATGTTATTTCTGTATCTTCTATAAAGAATCATTCTTGTTATAAAAAGTGCTCAGCAAAAATTCAGTGTATGTCACATCATTGTGCTGAATCATACCAACACAGATTTTGTCTTGCTATTGATCATTGTGCATGTTCTTGAAGGTCTTTGGCCCTAAACTCCAGGATCCATCTACCAGGAAAATTATGTCAGTCATGGATGCTTTCTTGCAAACAAAGAAATRTGTTGTAACTTTCCTCTTTCCCTAAAGGCTGTGTAATCTAATAGAAAAGTAGTTTTGAACCCTAATTGCTTTTTAGTAACCAAGACCTGTTGGTTTTTTGCAAAGAAGCCCTTCCATCTATCCTGCTACATTTTTATCACCCACTAGTTCCTTCTTTTCCCCTGTTTATMATACAGAGGGTCAGAAGATACATTCTTCTGCAACTCCATTCATAGGAAAAGGAGAGATGCTGAAATCCACAGCACAATTTTTATTCAGTCTGCTCAGAACTTATTTGCAGAAAATGTATTTTAAACACTTCTGTATGTGAAACACAACCATAGGAATATGCTGGCCTGCTCTCAAGACAAAAAAAGGAAAAGCTAGTAATGCACTTTGAGCTTCATTCTGAATGCAGACATTACTAATCAATATTTATTTTCTGAAAAAAATTAGTTCACACCAACTTAAAGAGTACTAAGCACATTTCTTTGTAGTMAGTATTAAACCCACATGTTCCCACAAATTTCAAAAGCATATAATACTTGTAGAGCATGGATGAAACAGTTATTTTTCCCTCAAATTGACAGTCAGGCAGAAAATCCTGCAATTGTGCAGAACATGTCCCAAACAGATCTTCCAGAAAACCTGACTACCAAAACGGAACTGCTAGATACTGTGACTTCTCTTGCTTTTGACAGTCTTACAATTGTTGTTCTTGCAAATATGAAACTTCAGCATGCAGAACAAACCCATAATTTAATGAGTTGTTGGATTTAATTTTGCGTTTTTAGGAAAATGCTCCTATTGTAATTATAAATATAAGTTTCATAAAAACATACCACATTATCCCTAATTATAATTCTTGGTTAGAAAACAATTTCGYCAATTCTTCATCTCTCTCTGACATTGGGTATAAATGTAAAAAACGAATTTTGCTATCAACTTGAAGAGTCATTTCTTTAGTATATTACCAGTCTCCTCCTGTGCCTCTGTAGAGAAGATGAAAATATAGAGAAGAAGAAGTGGTTTCCAGGAATCCATTTTGAARTCCTTCCTAGGGAAAAGAAATCAAAACCAAAGATATAAGAAATACAGAAAATAATTCCAAAAAAAAGAAGGGTTTTGATTGTGGAGGAACCRGGTAAGTACATTTTATTAACAACATGGAAGCTTTCTAGCTGTATGCAACTTAAAGTAGCACTTTAAATTCGTTTTTTTTTTTCCCTCATAACATACGGGCTTTGAACACAGAGCTGAAAGAGTTTGACACTGATGTACAGCACATAACCAAAAGGAACTGTTCAACACTTTGCTCTCATTATCATGCTTTGTTCTGATTCACACAGCTATATTTACCACAATCTAAAATCCAATTAAAAGCAAGCTATTCACAGTGTAAGATTAATGGGARTTATGCCTTTAAAATTCCCTTCTAGCCTTGAAATTTCCCACCCACACATGGATTTAAAAGAAAAGTTTGATGGTGGTATCTAYATATGATACACATAGATAAGAACAAGCATTCATTTACAAATGAAATATGCCAGTGGGCCAGTAATAAAGACACATGTCATAGAAAAATGGAATAAAGTATAAAAATGTCCCTAAAATCAAAACTCAGTGCTGTGGAAAACAGGAATGAAAATCTCTCCYGTAGTACAAAATTAAGGCATGTTGAGCTTAAGCACACTAAACAAATGAGAATAAACCATTTTGAATAATTTTCTATTCTAGGGCAAAAGAACACTTGCTGCTTTTAACAACTCATTACACTGTTTATTTTGTATCTTASATCTGCAAAGACAACTTAGTAGAAAGGCTACAGCTGATCTAGTATTATAGCACACAGTTCAGTTCCAGGTTCTTAGTGTAACAATATATAATATTACCCTAGGTCTTGTAAATTTAAAAAAAGGCAATTAATAGAAATTATCTGATTGAATCTATATCCTAACCTCAGGCAAGAGCAAAACTTCATTTCCAAGTATCACCACACCGAGCTGCACTAAAGCTCTTGAAGAGTTCTCTGGAATCTTT
Organism: Malurus melanocephalus; assembly: GCF_030028575.1. Taxonomy (NCBI): domain Eukaryota; kingdom Metazoa; phylum Chordata; class Aves; order Passeriformes; family Maluridae; genus Malurus; species Malurus melanocephalus. Next base: position 1,304,337 of record NW_026623409.1, on the reverse strand, counting down.
GGGGGGAAAAAACACCACATTTCCTGTATTTCAAGACATTTATCAGATATAARCACTTTTCACTTTTATTAGAAACGCAATAACACAGAAACACCAGATGCAAGTGAGGTCTCTATGTAACCAGAGAGGTTCCAGGTATTGTGTAGTCSTCAACAAGAACAGAAAACATTGCTGGGGTTTGCACATTGAGGAAATCTTCTTGCCTCTACATATCACAATTTTCTTTAATAAGCATGACTAACGTAAGGGAAACTGTTCTGCAACCATCTTATATGCCATCTTCATAATTAAATTTKGTCTTGGATTTAATTAATTTTTCTGTATATATTCCTGAGAGTTAATGAATCTCTTAAGAGTTCCCCTTGATCACTTTGACAGAGATTTAATCCTGTTATCTATTTTCACTACTATGCCTCATTATATGAGCCTCTTTTTTAGATGTTAATAAGCTAGAACTTTATACTGAGAGACAATTAAATATTTTAATGGTACCACCAAAAAATAATAATGATTACTAATTTTCATTACTGTTACACAGTTCCTGCTTTGATAGCACAGTTATTAAGCCAGAGCAGCATTAACATCTTGAACTCTCTTGTTTTAATAAATTGCACAGAGACCTATAGACCCAGCTAGACATGTACATATTCAAGGGCAGATAAGTAAATTGCTGCCAGTATTTCCAAAGCCTCTAATTAGTGTTTTGCTCTAGAAACTTCCATGACTATGACTATGTGAAAAACTCAAGAGCACTAATAGCAGCAAACTTCCAAGGTATATGTAACTGCCCACAGTCAAACGAACAAAATATAGTTGGTGTTTTAGCAAGGGGCWAGACTTCACTCAATTATGTAAATATTCAGATTTCATACCAAAATTAAGCTCTTACTGTTACAATGTACAAAATAATCTGTGACTGYTTAGCTATGCAACTATTTCCATGCCTCCTAACAACAGTGGTCTCTGACTTCTTTAGTTTCTTTCAGCYCTATGACTTCAGAATGTTCCCTAAGAATGTTCCCTGTTCATCGGGTCAGTCATTACCCCAYACCTGAAAAATCTCTCCCACTCCTCCTAAACAGTGAGTGAAGATGGGAACCTATTTACCACTTGCTTGGGTTTCCCCTTAATTAGTCCCCACTGACATCGGGCAGCTTCTCTAAGTACACAGGAACACTGCAATGTAGAAACATGTGCAGACTAATTTTCCTACTTGTATTATTTATTTTACCTTATTTTATATACAAAATTCCAATCATACACTCAAGCTGCAGCGATGGAGGTACTTTATGCCTTCTATATGCCTTCTTCATTATTTACTAATTCAAAATGACAAATAATTTAATGGAAAATTCACATCATACAGTTCATKAATACTATGGATCAAAACCTAAATAAACTCACTCAGAAGCATGCWGTGCTACAGAGCATTACACTAGCARTATCATAATTCTAAAATTTATTGGAATGGAAAATAGCATATATAAGATCCTAGCATAAGGTACTTATGTATGTATATCTGTAGTTGTTTATATATATATACACACACACATACATATATATATATATATATATATATAAACATAACCTATGCAAGATGTTAAGGCAACAATTCCCAAAAATCTAAGACACCTTTCCACTATTCTATTTCAGGAGACAACAGTTTGAAAATTATTAAAAGTCCTTAGAAAAGAGTATGAAGTAATACTTATTTCAAAGCTCATTTTACTGCCAGCATATTTCTTTTTGTTCCCAGAGATCCACCAGTATGCAAACCTTGAAGAAAAAGATCAATGTTACTCCTGAATCCTTTAAATGTTTCACAAAGGTTACTTGCCACTGTATTTTGTTTTTCTTTTTCAACTAACTAATGTCCCAATCTTATCTTCAGTTGTTTCAATGTTTTAGGCAGGTACAAAAGTCATTCTTTAGGTTTTTGCTGCCAGAGCAAAATGCACCATGGAACTATAATATGCTTTGTAAGCACACTGTCAAAAGCATGGAGATCTTGAAGCAGCATCTCTTTTTCATCTATGATTTACAACCATCTTGTGAACAGGATCTCCCTGCACACCTGATTTGATGACATTTTCCCTCTCATGTTCGTATACACTACCAGAAAGAACACAGTCTTTCCTGTGAGAACTTAAAATCCCATCTCTAGTGGATCCCATTCCAGTGCAAATAAATGTGATCATGTAATTTTCTCCTTTCTACTGAAGTACTCCAGTTAGATTACTTCATCTTCTACATACTCATTTMATTCCTTCTGCAGTATTTGAAATAAGATCAAGTCCTGGAATACAGCAGACAGAAAGATTCAGCTCACATGCCYCAGTTAGTTATTCCTTTCCTCCACCATCCCCTTTTCTCTCATTAAAGAAAATTTAAAGCCCACTTTTCAACTGTGGAATTTCCTGGTTTTGCCAAACAGTAAAACAGAAGAACTCCATCCCACCCTCTCCTCATACATCCWCATATTGAACTTCAAACACTGAGAAATCACAGTGCCAGAAGAAAGATAAATCTTACTGTAAAAATAATGCRAAATACTTCCTAGATGTCAGCTCTTTACACAAAGGAAAAAATATTTTTGTTAGCTATCTGCTCTCTACAGGCACATATTTTCTTTTACAAGTAGATTATCTTTTTGTTAGCACTGAAATGCCTCAAGAAGAAAGTTGCAGCTTTATTCAATGCAGGTTCCTAGAGGAAAAGAAGTTTCCTAATGATTCCAGGTATAATCACAGTGTCAGGCATTCATTCAAGTAAGGAGACCCTGGGTGACTTACCTGACTTTGCAAGTCAGAGTGATCAACATGAGGTTCAATATGTTTWAAGGGTTGGTTTTGTTTAGACGGGCAAGCAGACACAGCTGGAAAGGACGTGGCCACCAGGATAGGAGCACTCCCACAGACAGACGTAAGTACATGCAAGCACACAAGAAGCCCATGAGGAGTCTACATTCAGACTTACAAGGAAAAACTGACTGACACTAAAAATGAGTTTCATTTTTGTTAAAATCAGTGCCTGCCTGTCTGTGAGTAAATGGGATGGATGTTTACTTGCTGACTTCATTTTAAAGAATTAAGAGACATAATGATTTTCCATTTCAGTATTGGTGCACCTTTTATGAGTCTATTACCTACTTTTCCATTTCTCAGTAAAGCTTAGCAATTAGCACTTTTTGATCTTGTAAGTAAATATTCATTATCATTAGTACTTCTATCTTCCTGATGGCTTAAACAGCACAAAGTGCAATAAGTACACATTAATAAAATTTTATAAATGGACCCTGGTATCCTGGTAGCCTCAGACAGTCCTTAACCTACCATGAAATTAAAAATAAAATTATAGTTTCTTCTTCAGTCCAGAAGGTCCCTCAAACACAAAGTTTCTGTCAGAGAGCCTAGCTATTTATGACATCTCCACATTAAAGAAAACATCCCCCTTTTAGCCTCTCCTGAAGTCAAATGTGTTGAATGCATGTGTTGAAAATATATATTCCCTCAGGATCAGGATAATTCCCTCAGAAGTTCTTAGCATTCTTTAAAAAACTTTCTCTATTTTACACACCTTCCCTCAGCTCAGCATGACCAGCCTGCAACTCCCATAATGCATGGTAGCAAAACAAGCAGAGCTGTCCTTGTTGTCTGCCAGGTGTCAGAAGTAACAATTCTGTTTGACTCAGACAACAAATTTTCTGACACTGCTCTGTTGCCAGCCCCAACTTCCAATACTTCAGTTTAGGGAAACCTTCAGTGAAAAGTCTAGGGTTTTCCCTCAGAAAGCTGTTTTTTAACACAGAATAAAATTTAAAAAAAAAACAAAACAAAAAAAAACCAAAACAAACAAACAAACAAACAAAAAAAAAACCCCAGCTATTGTTGAAAAGTTATTAGTTGAAAAGCTGTTAGTTGAAAAGTAAATCTAACCATAATACTTACAACATCTACCTAGGGCCACAGCTAGCTATTCTGAGAACCTGACAAGCCTTCACTTCCTCACTTTGCACACTCTGTAAATAGCTGTTTACTAATCACACTCTAATTTAAATAGCTACAGTCAGATGAAGTTGACTAAAGCTTGCCTCTAAATATATGAATTCAACAAGATTATCCCATGTTGTGATTAAAATATGAACATTACTATGCACATTACTATGGCTTTAAACATCAGTCCTGGTTTAGTTTTCTGAAGAAAGATATCAAGCTGAAGGTTATATTTCACATTGCATTCCTAACGGGGGAAAGAATTTTAAAACCAAACCCTGTAAATGGACCTGTGAAACTGAAGAGTCTCTTAACCTTGTTAAATGAGTTCTTATCTAGCAATGATTCATTTTGACCCAGAACTAGTTCACTTTCAAACTCCTAAACACTCTGTTCTTTGGCCTTAATAAAAGAAAGGCAGAAGGGGTCCTCATGAAAATTTGGGACGGTAATCAACAATCTGTATATAYGTATTTCACAGCAAAGTGATTTTGCCTCCTACTAAGGGATTTCTTAAAAGATACTAAAGGAAGTCAAAAGAAGTCCTTCATATAGAGGAGTAGTTTCAGAAAGTCTCAGCATCTGTTACTTTTCCTTTCTCTCTTTTCCTATCAGTCCTGGCTTTAGACCGACTTTGCATAATGCATGTAGCATCATGTCAGTATCAAAGAAATATCATGGCAGTGCCACAGATCAAGTTTGTTTACATACAGAAAAGAGTATAAAAGTGATCAACCAAAAGCATTAAAGYAGGAAACCAAAACCATTTGACAGACCTTGTAAAATGGGCCAGCTAAACCTGGAGGATGATACAAGTAATCTGTCATATCCTTGCCAGTCCCTTCGATGGGAAAGTAGACAAATGGGAACAGCATAAAGGCYAAACCTTACCCATATGTGCTTCACTGACTCATTTAGTAAAGGATATTAAGTGAAYGAAACACAAACATTTCATTCATAAAAGCAGCTTCTCAAAGCCAAAAAWTCTTAAGAAAAGCAGCAGATGTGACTCTCCTACTTCCAGGAATATTGAGTGGAAAAGCATCTTATACACAGGAGTAAGAACTCAGATTCATCTGGAACAAATTATTTTTACAGAAAGTCTTGTTTTAGAATAAAAATAGTCTAAGTTCACCTCACGTTGAACTACTGCWAAGTGAGGAATTTTAAATTGAGGACAACAATTTGCAGGCAGCATTATGCAAGTTTKGAACCATCAATTATTCACTAACATRTGCTAGACATACCTTTGAGATAGGACTCTAAGAATATGAATTTACTGGTGGTGGCAAGATGCAGATCCTTGCTTTATAAAACCACAATGTTAGAAAAATCTTACATTTCAACAGTCAATAGAAGTGAAACTTCTGCCAACATACTTGCTTAAAAAAACTCCCACCTAATTATCTTCTCATTTCTAATGCTAAAAATCATGCATTTTTACCAGAATCTATCACTTTTGATGRCAGAAAATATGAAGCTAGGAAGAATCAAGAATTTTGCTTGTGAATAACTTCACAAGACTACAATATCACCCATAATTAGTTCAAGGCTCATCTTGTCTTGTCAAATGAAACATCTTTGTAATATGAACAAAGCAAGGAGATATGCACCTTTTTGAAGCATCCTAATATTATTACTAGGTGCATATTTTACTTTGTATCATTTGGAATAAATTTTGTTTATTCTTTTCTTATTCACTGATACAAAGGAGATTTGTTTGACTGAATGATCCTGTATTTGGATTTGARTGTGTGGAAGAATTATGCAAATGATTCTATGCAGACAAATTAAAGCTGAGTAACTTCATCTTYGCAACTGCAGCTTTTGTGAAACCAGTAAAAATTAAACAGCATATTTTATATATTGCCACATCGTGAGAAGAATCTGTAATAAATTCTGGAAAGTAGGTGTGGAAATCCTATTCTTTCTCAGGTGTCTGTGTATGTRTGCAGGTAAATTAGAAAATGTTTTTTGTGACACTCACTATGTATTAAAATCACAGTGCACTAGACAAAATATAAGTTAATGCAYATGCAAACATTCATTAATAAGCCTCAGAAATGGTAATCTCACTGCATTTTGAAAAACAGTTTTGTGAGGAGCTAAGAAACTTTAAAATGCAGCTTTATACTGAACTAAAATGCCAAAAATTCCAATTTTTCCTTGAAGACAATTTAATTTGAATATGACTTGGCACCCCTCAAGTGCTGCGTTTTCTCAACAATCAGCATTCTCTGATTATTTTTTTTTAATACTCTAATACCAAGCTTTTAAACACTGAAATGAGTTGCATCACACTTGCAAAATGAGGATTTGTCATACATAATCAGTCAATATTACATAGGACTATCTTGGCAGATTAAAGAATATCACTTGAATCTCCAGACTACTGATGAAAGTGTTGCGTTCTCTTCCTTCAAAGCCTTGTCCCTGGTGCTCCAATCCACCAAGAACTGTACACATAATATCCTTCACTACATTTTTTTAATCTTGACAAGGCATGCTGAAATCCACTTCATGCACACTGATAACCTATGTAAAAAAGAATTTTGAGCTAATATACAATTAATAATAGTAATGGAATTTGGCCTTTACAGGATAATCTAAAAAAARGAATCCTCTGTTTCTCTCAGACCACACAAAAGAAAACAACTATAGCATYAATGTTTTTTTCCCTGAGTGCTACTAACATTTCCTGGACAATGTTTYAATTCAAGATTACCATATGCCTCTAATTATTTACGGATTAGAATTCTTGTTTGAGCATTATGTTTCTAATTTTGCTTTGGAAGGTTGTAGGTTCAGTTCAGATGTAAAAGGGCTCCTAAACAAATGCTTTTACTTTGTCTGGYGTCAGGAAAGCTAAAAAGAAGTGTAATCTCGCACACTGTCCTGCACAACATAGTGACATACAGATAATTTAACTGCAGTTCAGTCCCTTTTTTAAAACATGCTAATTACTTCCAAATACTGCAATCAGAGCTCCACAAAAAGCTGAAAAGTGTGTCGAAATACCACCTGGTTACACTGGCCTCAACAGATAGTAAATATTCCTTCAGTGAAGGGGAGACAGCAGCAACGATGTAAGCAAATTTCTCTAGGGTCCTTGTAGGTAAGAAAAATWGCTTGTTCATACTACAGAAATGTTTGAGATGTCTCAAATTTAATGGGAAAGAAAATGCTGAAAGCTCACTTGCCCACACCAGAGATATAGGGTTTTCTGTTCCCTTCAGAAGGGAGTCTCACCCATCTTTTTTTCTTTATGAAAGCAGTTAGGATGCAGGGAGTAGAGTGACATAACCTCAGGGACACCCCCAGCCAAGATGAACCGTCATCTTTGTTATTGTTCTCTTCCACTTGCAGAGCCTCACACGTATTGTGCAACAGCACCTGGGAAGGGAGGGACACAAAGCAAGGACACTGACAAAAAGGGGGACTTGTGCACATTCAGGTTTCTTAGCTGGTTTTAAACCTGATCGTCTCCTAAGGTGGGCATTTTCCCTGTCCCTGCCTTAGGACTCTGCAAAATGGGTGACACGACTGGAGCTCTTGCTGGTGAAGACCAAAGGAAAAAAATATTGTTGAGTATTTCAGCTTTGTACATGTCAGTTGTAGACAGGTTCCCCCATTTCCTACCAATTAGGGCGGGTACAGTCTCTTTCTCTTCCTTTGTTGTCCTATGTACCTGAAGAAAACCAGTTTGTTATTTTTTATTTTCCTARCCAGCTTCAGCTCCAGATGTGCCTTGGCTTTCCTGATTTCCTCCMTGGACCCTCACTTTTCTCTTCAGTATTTCAATTTATTTTCAATTTATCTTAACCTACAGCTGTGTCATCCTTTTTTTTGTTTGTTTGTTTCCCCAGGAAACATCTTCTGTGTATCATACAGCCTCCAAACCCACAAATTTTTTGTTCTGTTTTATAGCAATCAGGTGTCTCAGGAAAGACAGGGAGCAACTCTGGTTTTTTTTCCATTTCCTATTGAACATATCCCTTGGGATACAAAAYAGCAAAGCACCACCGACTTCAATAGCACAGTTTACAGCAGATAAGAATCTGGWGTACAGATGGGGCTTTCATTCCAACCTCTCCAGTAATCTCTTTCCTTAGAAGGAAAAGGRAAAGCYGTTGCACTTTAGACTGCCTGGCACTGGCAATGACCAGCTATTGTAAGAGTGACTCCACAGGTCACACTACTTCAAGGTCTGAAAGAGATCATTTGGTTTATTTCCACTGAAATAGATTTAGCAGAAAAATCCATCGCTTCTAAACACAATAAATGAGAAAGTTGTAAAAGCTAAAAGGATGAGCTAATAATGCCACCATAATCAAGGCTAATGCTGGAACAGAGATCACGATCATTTTCATGATCATAGAGATCATGATTCCTACAAATTACAAGGAGGTCTGAACAGTGTGGACCACATCACACCAACTAATGGGGCAATTGCACTGTTTGGGGTGTTTTTACAAATGTAGGGACTTTAATTCTATTTTAACGTACCTTTTATTGAAAAACTGATTTCAGGCATCAAATACTGTTTTGCTAGTCTCTCCTGTAGTTGGGGGGTAGGGAATCCACTGGTCAGAATATGAGATGGACACTGATATAGCCTGATCCATCATTCAAACTAAACCTACTTGCCAAACACCTGAAAGAGTTTCTCGATCATCCTGAGCCTGTAGCATGTACACATGATGACAGTACACAGATAATGCCTTAATCCTGTACAGATAAAAAATCTTCACTCCCTAGGAAGGTGAGAATTCTTCATAAAAACACATTTAGAAAAACTGAGTTTTTTAACTTCTTACAAATGTCTCTGCAGTGACATCTCATGGCTCCATGGTGGTTCCAGCAGTGAACTGATGCTGTCAAACACAGACAAAACTGAGGAACACAAATATCTACGTGTAGAAAAATGGATAGTTGGCATTGCTATGGGATGATCTAACCCCGTTAACTGGTAATGCCAAACTCATTCATCCTCCCAAATAAAGCTAATACAAAATGCTACCTGTTACGGGGTATGGTTTGAACACAGGCTCACATCCCATGTCAAGGATACCAGTTTTAGATAAAAGGACAGAATGGATGGGGAAAATAAAATTATAAGAAACTAGGCAGGGGTTAGTGAAGTTAAAGAATAGGGTCAGAGGAGCAGCAGTATGTAGGAAAAACTGATTCCTACCCTTTGTAACAYAGACAAGCTACCATGCCAACAGGTCAATGCCTTAGGTAGCCACCTGTTTCAAGCAAAAAAGTCTCTTAGTTTAAGAAGCCTGGAGCCATTGCATGAATATCATTACAGAGAGCTTCATACCTGCATTGCAGAAGTCAGCAAGAGGTGAACTAATACCATGTATTAATAAAGCAGAAAATTTATTAAGAARGAAAACTATTAAAATGCTCAGTCAAAACTGAGTCCTAGGACTAAACCTATTCCAAACTAACCAATCATTGCACCTGTATACGTTTTCAAAATTTAATGCATGATCAGTCTTYATTCCTTATTAAACTCAAAACACAATATCATTTTCCAGGTCAAAAGAAAACTACTGTATAATTTATTTTCTTATGATGAATAGCAAAGCTTTTAAMTAGGTCACTTGGGAACCTGTTTCTGTTTTCTTTTGCACTGCTGGGAACATTAAGGTACCTCATAGATAGAAGCAAACTGGTGAGATGGAGGGAAAGCAGTCAGTAGGCTTATCTCATTCTATCTGAGGGTAGTTTTTGACTACAATACAGTTTTTGTGTAATTATTTGTAAAGGGATCAAACTCAGGCTTAGGGTGAAAAACTCCGCTGTCCCAGCATACCACCCTTGCACTATTAATGCCTTAAATCTTCATCATGTCTTCGGGGTCTTGGTCTGAATGCATGGGTACTGTTTAGAAGATCACAAAGTGAGCTCTAAACAGAATCTACTTCCATTTGAATAATTTTGTGTCCTACCACAGACATTGATAAGTCTGAGTATTTCAAAACAGGAAATGTGAAAAGTAAAACCTCTAAAGCTTTAACATAACTTTCAGGGTATATATTCTGCATGATCTCTATGCTCCTTGCTTTTGACASAGATCATTACTGAAGTCAAACCTTGCTGTGGCAATTTTGATGTTTAGCAGCAATTACTGGGATTTCAACCGGAYGACAGAGGATAAAGAAAATCCTCAAAGACACACCCACCTTCTACGGAAATATGTTTTCTCCTCTGGCAATCACCAGTTTTCATACAAAAGAAAGGAAATTAGAACATCTGGCTAAGTGAACTCTGCTAAATTCCTAAGAATGGAGGGTTTATTGAGCTCTAATATAAACTGGAATACTTCCCACTTGACTGGTACATAAAGATGAGATCAGGTTAATAAAACATGCACAGTCACACACCTTTACTACTTTTCTTGATTTCCCTTTATTGCTTCATAAAACATATGACTGTCACCTAAACATTGATTTAGTTTGGTTTTGAAGATTTCGGTCTATCGAAGAGCTTAATTTCACTGCAGAGTGTCACATGAGACATGGAAAGAAGCAGCAATATTTGCATTTGACTAGACAACTCAGATCCTWCAAGCCCATGTGTTTCTTTTCCTGCTCTTTTTTTTCTCTCATATGATCAAATTACCATGTCTCCATTGAAGTAAAGTAACTGTGATTTCATAGATCAGCAATAATCTGCACAAAGCAGGGTAAAAAGGATAAATGAAAGGTATGGAAAGTATAAAGTGACTATTCAGAGTAGTAGAAAAAAATAGATGACTGAGTAAAGATGTGATGGGTGTTTATAAAGCTTTKAGCAACTTGGAGACAATGGCTCTTCAACAAAAGGACAGGCTATCAACTGAAGCTAGATGCTGGCAGATTCAGAATAAGCAAAATTAAGGTTCATGTGTTGGGTGCTTAAGTTGTGGAATGCTTTGCAGCAGAGTGTTGGGATTGCTAMGACTTCAGATAAGCACAGAGGGTCAATTAATTGAAAGTAAATAAATCAGAGGGTATTAAAAATCCACCTTTTAGCTCTAAATATCTCTGATCCTAGAGCATTACTACATTTCTGYTGTGTTCTTTTACTCTTCTATTACACAGACTTCAAGGGAGAGTAGAAATATAATTTTTGATAAATCAAGACCTGAAAAAAWTATCATCATACAGAGCACAAGGATTCCTCTTAGGACTCAGGTTAAAGATCATTGCAAAGAGCCTGAAGTTAAGATCTAACAACAGGGTCYACTTCAAAAAAAATCATATGCACATGACACTTGTAAAACATCACAGAAACACAATTTCCTGCAAGAAACACTGGGGATTTTTGCCTGACACAGTTTTAACTTCCAGGCTGCTCCAGTTCCAGCAGCCAAACAGTCAAAGAAATGTTCATCCACCAATTCTGTTGGAGGTCCCAGTTCTGTTTTCCWGACCATATTCAGTGCCAACTTCCTTGGCTGCGGTACTTTTGAAGTAAACAAAGCACAGAATTGTCTTAGTTCTGAGGGACATTTTCATATCRTCATTCTCTTCACTTGTCTGAGGCAGACACAATTTCATTGAAAAACAAATAAATATCTTATTGCTTCTTAACTTTAAAGCATYCAATGTATAAATAAAAACATAATAAAAATGAGACAGTCACATGGAAAGCCACTACCATGTGGAAAGGTTATAGGATATGACAGCCAGATCGGAAGTGACATTTCCAGGTCATGGTTTTCTGTCCTTAATTTCTTCTGATTGTACTCGTTCATTTTATTTTGGTAGTTCAGAGCAGACATGCTGTAAAAATGAGGATTATAAAACCTACTACATACTAGACTTTATTCATTGTTATTTTATCACACAGTTAGATACTGCCTAATGGTCCCACAGGACTAAAGGGAGACTCTGGTTACTTGCAGAAGGAAAAAATAACAGTCGCCTTTTCATTTGAAAAACTGACTAGATTTTTTTGCATGCTTTTTTATTACTTGCTGGAGAGTTATGGTTAGGTTAAGGGATTCAAATATAGTGTACCTGTAATTGCTCTTGTTCCAGCTGTACAAACACTTATGCACATAAACAACTTAAACTTAGTGAAATTTGCCAGGGTAAACTAAAAATATAGGATATGCAGTAATGGAATGAGTTCCACCATTACATACAAATAGGTGTCTTCAGGACTTCAACGTCATTATTCTTTTCTGCTGCATTCCTATGCAATATAAATGGCATTATTTTAGCACTTATCATTGAATCTGCCTTCTGCCTGCCTACTTACTGCTCACAATAATGTGTCTGGCCTCCTTCAAAAATACAAACTCAAACAAATAATGTAATTTGATGATGGATGAAATAATGTCATTTGACTAAATAATTGAAAAAATCTGTAGTAAAAACCAGCTTGACAGARCACAAATGTATTTATGCACACAGGRAAGGACTGGGGAAAGCTGAAGAYGTACACTTGGTATCTACTCCAAATGCTATCAAATTAGTTCTCTGTGTCAAGTCATGAGGAAAAGCTTTCTCAAAAAGGTGACAATTACCAAGATGGATCAAAACAATCTTGGAGCAGTTGCACTCCATCCTCACATTACAATTATTCTGAGCAATTTTTCTTCATTCCTTCATATACGTTTCCCCATTCCTTCAAACACATTTGTTCTTTTCACCTATATTTTATAGCTTAATGACATGAAAATGTTTTTACCACAAAGCTATCTCCAAARTTCAGTCAGATGTCATTAGTATAGTAATGAAGTTCATTCATGAAGGAAAAGGTTCTTCAAGCATCCAATATCGTCCTCACTCTGGAAGACAGTTACAAAGAGCGTGGTTATTTGATTAAATCCTACTTCTTTAATGAAGAAGTATTATCTTAATTAAAGCAAAATTTTAGTTTTTAATTAGAGTAAGCATATCAAGCAAAATAATAAAAATGTTTACAGTCCAACTTTATTAGTAACATTGGCAGGAGGATAAATTACCCAGTCTGTATCAAACCATCTTACTTGTAATGCACAGAAACAATTACTGTGATCCCAAGGATTTCCCAGAAAAATCAGTCTCCCCACAGTCCACTGAGCTGTCCTTTTTAACCAAGTCCAACTATGTGAATGTTCTTCAAACTTTCCCCACTGCTGGGCATTTCCACACAGATGAAAGTTGAAATTTAATCCATTTTGATACATCTATATTTATTAGAAGTGTTAAACTTGATAAAAAATCAGAGACGGCAATCAGAACCTGAATACAATGTGAGATTTGGCAGGTGGAAAGAAGGTAGTCAAGATCATGCACCTGAAAGACACAGTCTCAAGAGTACGATAYGCAAACAAAATTACTGTTTGGAAAGGTGAAGTGCAAACTCAATGAGCAGTTGCCCCACAAACATTTACCTTCTAAAAGACAGTATGCACAAAGTAATATTACCTTCTTACCATTCTCACTATTTAGTATCCCTTTCACACAGTACTTGGCAAAGTGCAGCTGAYACACATCAAGTTCGGAACCTTAGTTTTGAAGACAAAATGGCAAAAATACATTCTTACAGGAACCTCCTTCCAACAGGACAAGGCAACACACTTAGTACCCAAACCTTCATGAGTGCAGCAGCCACAGGAATATACCACCTGTACGTGAAGGACAACACACAGAAGATATAGTGGTTTCTGACCTATGTCMCCTTGATCAATAAATATCTTCAACAAGGGTCTTCCTGTCAGATTCAGCAACACCAGCGGAGGCAGCAGGGATTGTTTCCTTCTGCAGCTRTAGATTTAGTTTAGCCAATAAACTGCACTCCAGGATATGCCCTCTGCAAATAGCAGAGGGTAACCCTAGAAAGGGAATTTGAAATCCRTGTATCCTCTATATGGGCCTTGTTAACTTCCAACAGGTTTTCATTTGTGCCTTACACAGGTAATATCAAGCAGTAACTAATCCAGTCCAACTGACTCCTCAGTTTTATCAAGTTGCCTGATAACAAATCTGAGGGAGAAAAAACCTGATTTGTAATAACCTCTTATTTCTKTTCAAGCTGATCCCTTTATGAGTAAAGAACAGGTTTTAGGTAGTTGTGGAGCAGTTGCAGAAATGTCCTCAGTGAAAAGAGATATGGGATTGCCCTGTGCAAACACATCTGACCCAGCAATGGATCCACTGCAGGCTAAAGCCAAGCCAGCCAAAGTTTGTCACACCTCTCTGAAAATAATTTTAAGAAGGGGCAGAAAAAGCTAAGACTGAGAGAACCAGTGTATTGTAACAAAAGAGCAACAGGGTCAGAGTAGGAGACATTCCATGCTGGAGCAGGTACAACTCCAAAAGGACTGAAGCCCAGGCTGCAGCAGATACACTCCTGATGGGACTTCATTCAGTAGAGAACCCTCACCAGAGCACAGTGAACAAGCAAACATAAWGAGCAGCAGAAGAATAAAGAAACAAGGACAAGCAAAGAGAAAACGCTACATACTGATGCCTAACTCCTGCACCCCATACATCACCATACATTAAATTACTACATGTAACTTGCACCCATTACAAAAGGGAAAGAGAGGTGTCCGGAGTGAAGTTAAGCCTGGAAAAGGGGGAAGAAAAATGTTTTCACAAAGTGTTTAAATGTTAGTTATCTTTGTTTCCCAATGCCCCAATCACTAAATGTTTATGTTTATGGCAATAAATGAATTTCAATTCCCCAGCTDGAGTCTGTTTAGTCAACAACACTAACTGGTGAATGATTTCCTTGTCTTTACTTTGACTCATGAGTTTTCTCACTCCTGTTCTTCTGTTTCCTCTGTTCCTCCCCCAGCCCTGTCCTGACATGRGGGTAGCTGGCAGCTTGGCTGYCAGCTGAAGCCAACACATCACAATRAGGAAAGTGTCTAGAGTTTTRAATTTTTAATTACCTGGGAGTACAAATTTGACATCATAAACAAACTGTTTCAGTAAAGGACTTGTTTGATTAAATTCAAGTTTCTTGTAAATAACATTATTCATGCTAATTAAAATGCCTTCATTGGAAATGAGAAAATAAATAGCACCAAAAGAACTTTAAAAAAATGCCCAATGCATAGAGATTGAATTTTAATTTTTCTTCAAAAAGGAACTAAAAAAATCAGCCAATACTAACCCTTTAGGAGTTCCTTCTGGTAAAAAAAAAAATTTTTTTAAAGAATATTATTTTCTTTACAGAAATGCTTTTCAGCAGATGACAGAGACATCTTTTGAGAATCTCTTTTATAATCTTTCTGTCTTTGAAATTGAAAAAATTAACTAGGCCTATGTTAAATATTTTGATATATTGTTATCAAGACATATTTCTCTCTTTTCTTCCTTCTTCTATAGTAAAGATCACAGTCTCTGTCACCATGACTGTTTTTAAACAGATGCTGAGGACCGTTAAGTGTTTTAAAAGTGTAAGGAGGAACATTTCACTTTTYGAAAATTGTATTACTTTTTGCAAGAAACTAAGTAAGAAATTTTAGAGGACTGCAAAAATCTCTGCTGAAACTGTGTCACTTWAAAAAGCTACAGAATACATAGCAACCTGATTTTATATTTCATACTGTTATTTCTCTAGTGTTTGGGGGGCAGGGGGACMCAAAATTTCTGGTCAGTCTAAACACTGGATGTTTTCCTGCGAAAACCAAATCTAAATCTCTGTGACTGAGTCAAGAAAACTTCAAAACCAAATTTAACTCAAGCAACTTCAACCACACTCTGTAGCTAAATTAGAGCCAAACTAAAAAGGTGTTTTTTCAATTTCTATTCCTTTCACCATGCAAAAAYTTCTAGCTTCAATCTAACCATAGATGGACACCTAGTGGTATAATATAATGGATTTTTTTTTTTTCAAATAGTTTCATAAATGCAAAGCTCCATGAATAGAAGGAATGTCTAGCATATTAAAAATTTAAATATCATATACAAACKTAAAGGCTTTATTTTCAGCTGTGCTTTCCCTGCTGTCTTATTTCCATAAAAGTACCATCAGCAGCAATAAGAGGTCTTGCCTCATATTCAGAAGCTTTCAATCAAAAAAAATTCAATTTTGTGGCAAAGAAGTATACTCATTAGGCAGGGGTTCAGCCCTGAAAATACAGTATTTACATAGCCTATATAACAATAAAAAGCCAAGATCAATCAGTTTAAGAAAATATTTTCTGCCCTAGAGAATACAAACAGATTTGCTCTGGAGCAGCCAACCAAACCAGGCCCATAAACAGAGATATRAAGAGTTGGTCCTACATAGCTGAAAAATGTAGGCAACATTTCCCTAAATTATTGCAGRATCCATTCAACAATTGYGYATACAAGTTCAACAAGTTATTGAGRAAACAGGTATAGATATTCAATGTTCTGAACAAACAAATGTTCRAACAAACATTCAATTTTCAAACAAAAAAGTAGTGAACTACTTTTACCTTTCTTATCTTCTTGTCACTTCAGTGGGTGCCTCTAAGTCCAAGATCTCCCCAAGTCTTTAAAATATTAACCATCACATGTCTAAAAGAAATTTACCTGACATTTACTGTACTGAATCAAAATGGAAAACACAAATCTTTTAATGTAGAATGAAGAGATTATTCAACATACTTCAATGACTAAAATAATACAAATTGCATGAAGGAGAAGGGGGTCAATARATTTGTTTTATTTATTTTACAGTAGTGACAACTACCATATTCTTGGAACTAAAAATAGAAAGAAGTTACCTATAGTCTGACTAGACATGAAACAGCACAGTCCATGGAAGCAATGAGAGAACACTGTCCTGGCTAAGCAATAGTGCCAAAATATGAACAGCATCTCATGTAGAAGGTTTGGAAAGCAACTTTTAAAAGGAGAGCACTAAGGAAAGGATAATCTCTTATGTCACTCATAAGAGAAATCTGGAAGGCAGTTCAATACAGGGGCAATTAAAATTTCTCATACAGTACTTTTCTTTAACAAGTAGAGGAAAAAGTAATAATTGGTAAAATATATGGGATGCTGATTCTTAAAATGGTGAAGGGGGAGGCCCCAACAGAACCTGAATACAGCATATCCAGCCTCATTTTATGAATAAAGTGATCATAAACTGCAAAAACTTAGAAGTTACCTAAAATTGGCAAGAAATAATGAGAAGAGGTATGCCAGTGCTGCATTAGAGTATGAAATGTGGGAGAAAATTACCCCCCTTGCATTTCAGCTAGTCCTCAGAGATGAGAGAGGCTGGTGCAGCCAGGCTGAATTTCTAATTATAAGCAATTTGGCACTGTAAGTCTAGCCTCATACAAGAAGAACTTCCACAGTCATAGCTTCATGACTGGTATGGTTTATTGAAACAACAGAAATAAAGATTTGGAATAGCAAGTGATAAACGCACTTACTGCATTAGTGATACATATATCAAGGTTAAGTAGCGAATAATTAAGTTAAATTAACAATTCAAGCTACAGTAACAAATTCAGCTTTTCACTAAGCTTAACTTCACTGTTAATTAGCTTGATTTCACCAGGATATGCTCTGACAGAGCCAGAATCACAAATCTTACCAAAAAAGGCTTATCTTTTTTCGGGGGGAGAGAGGAGCAAGCTCATCAATTTGTCTGTGAACTGGRGTCATATTGTCATGCTCAGCAGAGAGGATTCCAAATATCAGTGTTATATATTTGGGTAAATGGATGTGGGACTGCAGTCAAATATGATCGGTCAAATGTTGTTGCTGTCATAGGTGGGGGGCCAGCCCCTTTCTYATTTTCATATTGGTGGTGTATCTTTTCACATGTAAAAGAAGGATAATGAGAGATTTGGTTACCTTTGGTCAAGCTGAGCTATAGGACTTACAGATGTATCAAATGCAGAATACAGCCTTGACACTTCAGGATTGTTTGCTCCCCCAAAAAGTCAAAGGAGTAAGAAAAAGTTGTGTGACCTCTGCCTGATGGTGTACTCCCATCAGCATATAAAAACCACACATTATGTCCTCAAAGCACCAGATTATACTTCTAACAATGGCTGTTACACCTGGGTAAAGGGGATGCACATCCCAGGGTCAACATCTCTGTACAGAGGTGTGAGTGCTCTTCTGTGCTTCACATTGGCCTGTGAGGCCTTTGCTTCACCCCACATACCAAGTTAAGGCTTGCTCTAGGCCAGGTGCAAGGTAAGTGTTTCAGCTCAGGTTGGCTCAACAATTCTCTACAGCAAGCCTCGCAATTTTCCACAGCCAKTGATACAAATACTCTGGTTTGTGAAAGCCTACTACAGAAAGTTGTGCAAGGATCTCCTGTGCATGTAGTAAACAGCCTGTGAAATTAAATGCTGTTAAATCACAGGGGAAAAAACACCACATAGATACATAATGGCAGATGCCAAACCATCTACCCTTTCTCAGAAAAGCTGAGTTATTCTGAAGAGTGCTCAGAATTTGAGTCAATGCTAAGCAGTGRTTAAAAATGCAAACAGAGTGTTAGGAAACATTATGAAACAGAAGAAAAYAATGCACAAGGATAYACAATTAATAAGACAACTCTAATTSTGAACACCATTCCAGTCACTCCMWGTCAAAGGAAACATTGTGAGATTSAAAAGASWTTAAATGTAAGACAAAMGAWATAATGGTAGAAAGACATAGTARGGAAYGCAAATTTATGGGCAAAATAAAATGTGAGTGATCATCATTTTGTATAAGCAGGGGAGAAAGTGTGAAAAAATGCACTGAGAAAGAGCATGGAGGTTGATTTATTGTTTTGGGTGGGTTTTTTTAATGGAATGTTGCACAACAAATTTAAACATCCCCACAAAATGTTTTGAATGCCAAAATCAAAATGTGCTAAAGCAGCAATTAGTCTAATTAATTGAAAATAAGCCCAGCAAGTAGCATCAGAAGCAATAGTGTGAGTTCAACCCACAGGCTAGCAGAAGCTGAAGCAAAATATTACTTTGATTTTATCTTATTCTTGTACTCTTTCAACAAGCATCAGCTACACTCCAGTCAGAGGAATAAAGGAATAGCTGCTGCCGTGCATTGCCTCAATAGAGTGAAAGCAATCATGGAGCAATTCACAGACCAGATCAAATCCAAGTTTTGTATCTTTTGGGAGTTTTGGGGCTTTTAATGCCTGGGGGGTGGGGGGGGGGGGCCGGGGCTGGGCATTAAAAGCATTATGAAGCATTAAAAATCTTGGCTCTAGTCAAATGAAAATAGGTATGGCAATTAGCAAAATTTAGGTAAAAAGTATCACCAACATGCAAATGTCTAGCCCTCCTATTTGAAAAAATGAGGAGAAGAAGAGGAGGCAGAGAAGCAAGAATAAAAATCAGGATGCAGGAGGAAGAGCTGAGACACAGCAAATTACAGAATTATGGGAGACAAAARGAAAAGAAGGATGAAAACATCTTCAGAGGAAAGACAAATGAGAATGAACTGATTCTGTCTCGTTAGCAGTAAAGAACTATGACACAGAAAGAGAGACCTGAATTTCTTCATCTGATACTGCCTCTGCAAAAAGGCATGAGCTGGAGGGAGTAATATTAAGGCAACATACAGAGCTATGATCTTCTGAGAGAAAATTGAGAAAATTGCAAAAGGCAGGCAGGAAGGAAAGGAAACAAACATTAGATAAGGTTAGGAAGGAAGGCACATAATGTAAGTAAAAGGTGAGAAGTAAGGGATGCTCAGAGCAAATATCACCAAAGGTAAGAAAAACTGAGGCAGAGGTGGACCTGGACATGGATTTGGGACTTGTGACAGTTAAAAAAGGGATATAATAACCTTAGTGGAAGAGATCTGCRCAGTATCTTAGGAGATGAAGAGTTAACCAAACAAAAATTTAACTGTCTGGGATACATCAGCATCAATTGAATGAAATGATTCTTCCTCACCTATGAGGAAAATGGGCCAATTTTAGTATCTGTCTCCAAAAGTAAAATACTGCTACAAGCAAAAGGCAAAAATTTATATGTATGATGTCTTAGCTGCACTCAAGGTCTCACTAACTTACTCTTCTTTTTGTACATTTAAAAGCCTCTTGCAGAATTTTACAGAGGATCAGTAAGAAAACAGAAACACACAAGCCATTTATTATCTGAAGAGCMCCAATCACAGTGACCATTAAATAGTGAAAAAAAAAAAATTATTCTATGTGACATTTTGAATCCTGATTAGCTGGAAGAGATCTTAGTTTATGTTACAGAATAAGTGKTTTTGGCATGTAGTTTTAAGTAAGAAACAGCATTATCTGTGGTTCTGCCCAGTTCAGACTCCTTTTCATCATGCATGTCACTCTGAATACTTCAGAGTTGCATTTGATCCATAAATGGCTTAGTCTGAAGCCATGATACACTAATTTTAGGCTATACAAGTTATGCCACCATGTCTCAGCATCAAATTTAAGCAGACCTTAACTGAAATGCCTTCTTCATTTTCATGGTATCATTAGGTGAATAATGAACAAATACAGCACTATTCAGAAAAACCTTTTAGTAGAATGTGGATCTTTYCTGTGCTCAGATAAAAAGCATAAAACATAACTTGAAAGAAAAAGAAAACTCAAAACAACTATCCTTATAACAAGCACAGGCAAAACAGCAATGCTATGAATTTCCYCCTACATAGCAGATCACAAAAACCAAGTCGCTTTTTGCAGTAAATATTACTGTATTTTATATAAATGCAGTCAGTAAAGCACAAAAGGGATAATGAAGAGAATAAGATGGAATGGGAACACTTTGTTCTGTACTTAAGAAAATTACAGGGAAAAATAATAGATTTTATTATTTCAGTACCTAGTATTCCTGTATTTAGCTGCACCCCTTACTAAATCTATAATCAGAAAACATGCTGAAAAGACACACTTATAAAGGAGAGCTGCATAATAACTTGCTAGACAGAATTTTTATATCTCATTAAAACAATACCTTGCAATAAGCTGCATTTTCAGGCAGAAACAAAAGCCTGTAGAAACACAGAATTGTGCAGGTTAGAAGAACCTTGGCCARCCTTCTGTGGGAAGAAGAGGATAGATGAGACCTATAGCCTCTTGAAAACCTCCAGCAATGCCCCCAGGGAGGTTGCTCCAATGAACAGTTGACCCTTCTGTAAAAACTTCATTTTTTCTGCCAACATAAAACCTCTCCCAGTGCAACATATTCCTATGCCACTTACCATGTGATTTCTTGTGGAAGGACCCCACTCCTCAAGAATSCCACCCYTCAGATTTCCYCTAACTTCCTCTTATGGTMGGRAARAAAAAGAAAAWCCTGAACATCCTAGCTMAGCAATMTAGGTTAAAAAACTGCTAGCCTGATGTTTTTGCTTGTTTTAACAAGCATCAGTACAATACACCTGTGTTTTTTGTTTGCTTTCCACTTTACASCTATATGACAAACAGGTGCACACTGAAAACACTCTCCTTAAAGGCTAGAAAATCTAGCCTCAAAGGAATTAACCATGTCCACCTCTATTAAAAACTGAGAATTAAAAACAAAAAACAACAGCCCCACTCTGTTTTAAAACACTGCAGAGGCACCCCTGGGCTGCCCCTATTCCCTTCCCCAGTGACTGAAAAGCGTGGCAGAGAAGGGATGGAAGAGAATCCAAAGAAGTGTTTCTTCACCTGTACTCGGGGCTGATGAGGCCGCACTTTGAGCGCTGTGTCCAGTTTTAGGTCTCTCCCTTCAGGAAGGACAYTGAGGTGCTGGAGTGAATCCAAAGAAGGGCAATGGAGCTGGTGAAGGGCCTATGAAGAGGTGCTGAGGGATCTGCGGGTGTTTAGCCTGAAAAGAGAAGGCTCTGGGGAGACCTTACCCTTCTCTACAACTCCCTGAAAGGAGGTTGTAGTCTGGTGGGGGTCTGTCACTGATAGGACAAGAGAATGTAATCCTAAACTGTGCCAGGAGAGGTTCATGTTGAACTTTAGCAGGAATTTTTTCACCGAAGGAATGATTAGACTGGAATGCGCTGCCCAGGGAGGCGGTGGAGTCACCGCCCCTAGAGGTGTTTAAGGAAAGACTGGACATGGCACTTAGCGTCACGGCACTTAGTGTCACGGCCTGGTTGACACCGTGGTGTTCGGTCGTGGGTCAGATTTGGTGATCTCAGAGGTTTTTCCAATCTAATTGCTTCTGTGATTCTGCGATTCTGCAATCGCCGCCCGGCGCGCGCTCACGCCTCAGCCGCCTCAGGCAGGCGCGCGCCACCCGGCTCCCACTCCCGCGGCCCCGCCCACTCCCGCGCGCCCGAGCACGCGCAGTGCGGCCCCGCGGAGGACGGCGGCGGTCAGGGAGCGTGGGCGCGGGCGCGCGGTGGGCGTGGCCAAGCCAGGCGGGTCGGGCACTGTCAGAGCGGGTGGGCGTGGCCAAGCCAGGCGGGTCGGGCACTGTCAGAGCGGGTGGGCGTGGCCAAGCCAGGCGGGTCGGGCACTGTCAGAGCGGGTGGGCGTGGCCAAGCCAGGCGGGTCGGGCACTGTCAGAGCGGGTGGGCGKGGCCAGATGTGCGGCGGTATCGGGGCGTGGCCATGAGCGGCCGCGGGGCGGGCATGGGGGAGTGCCCAGACATGGGGGCGCGGCCGACGGGCGCGGCGGGGTCAGGGAGGCGGGAGGAGCGGCCGGGCGGGCGCAGGGCTGCCGGCGGAGGCGGGGACAAGCAGAGGGTGGGCTTCGAGGGGAGCTGTCGCCGGTGCCRCCGGCACCGGGAGCGTGCCAGCCATGGACGCCACCACGCTGGAGCTGGACGCGGTGAAGTTCGCGCAGCTGGCGGTGCAGCGGGACCAGAGCGGGCGCTACCAGGAAGCGGTCTTCTACTACAAGGTACGGCGGGGGCGCGCCAGTTCCCTCAGGGCGCCGGTGTCCCCTTTCCTCGCCGCGGGCCGCATTATGCTCTGGAGGGTTCGCGCTCCCCGCTTCGTGTCTGGGAGGCCGGAGAGGGGCGTTCGGCACCCCCGCGGCCCGGCACGGCCCTGCCGGCGGAGAGAGACGCGCTGGGTCAGCGCGGCCGCCCCCGCCCTCCCCCGGCGGGTGTGCCCCGGGAACGGGCTGCTCGGCCCGGAGAAGGCGAGGCGGTGCCCGCCGACAGCAGAGCGGAAGGCCGTGGGTGCGCGTCGAAAGTTTCTCAGTCTCCGGAGGAGCCCCGTCCTTCAGGGTGGATTGCGAAACGCCTTTTCCCTGCGTCCTGTTTATAGGTGGGAGCGAGCGCTGCCCCTGCGCTGATGTTTGCCGACAGGCTTAGGGGTAGCACTGCAGGTACACTGCTTGAAAAATGGGAACGGGCGCTTCTTCCAGCTGCTGAAGACAGCCCCTTCAGCGCTTCTGRAAAGATTCATCGTAACCTAAAAACGTCTCTGCCCTGCTGCTTCTACACTTTCATTYCTGGCTTCTCCCCAAGCCATGGCAAGCCAGAAAGACTGATCAGTTTTATGCTGGAGATGTAAACGCTGGGCATTTTGGAGAACCACAGGTGGGCATACTGCCGCTCCTGGGTGTGCAGCTGGGAGCAACTCTGTTGTACAGTCATCGAGWAAATAGAGAAGTCGGTGGTGAAATACAACATGCTCAACAGTGAGGTAGCTTCAGGTCACAAGCTATCAATGACAGATTTTTAACCTCATGAGAGTATTATTGTCATCATGGACTAGATTTTACTGTTTCAGTTCAATTTCAGGTTGGCTTAGCTAAGTGTAGAATGAGGTTGATTCAGTGTCTTGCTTGATATCTGTAGGCTTACTACTGGTATCTAGTAGTTTTTGTACAACAAAAGGCATTTTTCATTTGTGTAAWTTGTCACATTTTGTTGTTTTATATWTGGTAAAKTTATRTTAAAGTTCCRTTTCCAATTGACTTCTCACCTGCAAGAAGGGATGTCTTTGAATCTTCTGTTTATTCTTATCACAGTAATCATTCCACAAATTCCATTATCCTGACAAAGTCATTCTCTGCCATTAACTTATTAAGGGATCCATAGTTGGTCTTCTATTTCATGAGTACAAGTTGTCTGTGAAATGTTTAAAAAGCGTAGTGTTAATATCATGGTGGCCTATGCATGTAAGTGTGAAAGAATAGGAAGAAGAGGTTTTTTTAACCCAGTTGTTAATTTTTGTGGGCTAAATTTATATATGTAAACCATATACGTGCAAAAGTTATAGTAATGCATGTCTTCAGCAGTAGCAGTATGTGTGCATGGTCTGATAACCATGTGCTATAGTACTGCATTAGTATTGTTTATTTCTCTGTTTATCTGTAAGAAATTATTCTGTGTTACTCAGAATAGAAGCATCTTTTTGTGCAARTAGTCACTTGGTGCACTTGAAGCTATGCATGACAAGAGTATAACCGAGATATCTTTGGCTTTCCGGATGTTGCCTGAAGAACCACTGCCATGTTACATTAAACAAAATAGCTACAAAATGTCGTTTATTATTTTGGGGATACTTTTCTTTTTTTCTAGTGCAATGCAAGTAAGCCCTGGCTTGTCACCAGCTTTCTTGTCAGCTGCTCTAAGCAGTTCAAAGCCCACTGGTGCAATTTTATGGGAAAGCTTGGGTATTGAACTGACTTCTATGGGAACTTGATCTTAAGGATGAAACATGGRAAATGCTACAGTTGTTGCCCATAGATAAAAATAAAACAGACCTGTGAGAATGGAGTTCCTATGGTTTGCAAGTGCTCTTTGCTTCCTGCTACTGTGTAACTTTGATACATCCCTAGAGGGGTGCTGCTTGTGAACCAGCTTAGGGCAACTTGCTAATTAATGGTGCTCTGCAGAAATGTCAGGATCATATTTGGACACCCGATGACTTCAGCAAAACTGCTGAAGGCTGTTGCTAAGTTTGGCTGTTGACCAGCCATTAGCAGCTTGCAGACTGATGATTGGTAGTTAGTAGTGTTACTGTGGCACACTATTCATGATAAAGAGCAGAACTGACATTGGAGAGATCATAAATGCTAAGTCTGAATTGCACATCCATCTGGTGACTGGAAAYAGCTGGTGTGATGGCTCCACAGGCTCTCTGTCAACTGCTTCAGTCCTTTGCAGGTTTGATTTGTAAAAGACTATTTCCATTATGTTTACATCTTAAAACCGGACAAAGCAATTGTGCATGAAATGACAGAAGAAACATCAATTATAGCTTRGTTTTGCTGCASTGGTTTGGRAATCCACATTTGTTCTTTGCATCATGTGGAGATCACATATCTTTGTGATACAGCACCTGTTTTGCCAGCCTGTATTTGCAGTATGTCACAGACAAATATATCCATCCCACGTAGCTGTAGTGCACTTCTTTCCCCTRCAAAAAGCAGTGGTGTGGTAGACCTTAATGGTAGTTAATTGCTACATATAAATGGTACTTCTGTTAGCCTTTCTGTGGCTGTGAACATTTTATGTGATATAATATGGAGATGGATGCTAACAGGGAGCATGCAGTAGTTGGTAGATGCTTCTCAGTGAAAATTATCCTGATAACAAATCCAGACTGTATCAGGATCAGTTTTAAGCTTGGAGAAACTACACAGATGGGTATGGGAGAAAATTGCTAAGCTTGACAAAAAATAATGGCCATAAAGCACACGAGGGACCCCTGGCCATGGTAATCATGCTTGTCCTGTGCAGGGCAGCCTCTCTGAGCATCATCTCTGTGAAGGAGCTCTCTGGTTGTTGTATATTCCTGCATTCCCAGCCTGCCTGCTACATGACCACCTCCTCTCCTCTGCTGCTGCAGGGAAGACGAACACTGCCACAAAAGGGGGGGCTTTTTCCATTGCCAATAATGAGGACAAAACAATGTTTCTGTCCTCATTTTTGCAGGGTGACAAATGTTAATTCTCCATATGGTTCTGAGACTGTGTCAGCTCTGGCTTTTTATTGCAACCCTGCCAAACCTTACATGWTTTTCATAAATTCAGTGAAGGGATAGACAGCTTATGCAACTGAAGGCGTTTCTTCTTAATAGATTTGTACCGTATGGAAAAAGCCTTCTTGTGGGTAATGCACTGTGCTTCTGAGCCAGAGAAGGAAGGAGACTTGCATCCAGTATGTTGTGTAYATGCAAACATTTTTAAAAAGTTTGAAAAGGCTGGAAAAACCTTACATTTGTAGACTTTCCAGATTTGATAGCTTTGGCTGAGTCGTAATAATTTTAAAAAATTTTCTGAACAAAAATTATTGGCGTTTGATTTTGAAAAG
This sequence comes from Malurus melanocephalus, assembly GCF_030028575.1. Classification (NCBI taxonomy): domain Eukaryota; kingdom Metazoa; phylum Chordata; class Aves; order Passeriformes; family Maluridae; genus Malurus; species Malurus melanocephalus. The sequence goes on along the minus strand of NW_026623409.1, from coordinate 1,278,203 downwards.
CTTTTATATTTGKTACTTTCTTTATTATCAGATTAAATGCAAATAACTTGAATAGCTGCTCTTTTTTTCCTAACCTTAAATCCTCAGCTTTAAAACCAAACTGATTTCAGTGCATGCTTTAAAAGTTTTATGTAATATCTACAAATTTAATGCATTACTCTAAAAACAGGCCTAAGATCTAGTTTTACAGAAATTCAGAATGTTTTTATAGTATTAGAGGTTGGCCCAGATGTGAGGAATTAAACATGATCTKGCTTGTAACTCAAAACGTTTTCTTTTGAGCAGAATTTCCCTGCAGCCACTGAGTCTTTTTGCAGACGTTAAGGGCTTGTTTTCATGCAACTCATGGCTGCTCTAGGCCCTCTGTTTATGGTAAGTAATTTTCTAGGCAGCAAACATTAACTTTGTCTCCAATTCTTCTCCCTGCAGGAAGCTGCACAAGCCTTGATTTATGCTGGGATGGCTGGGTCCAACTTGGAAAATATTCAAGAAAAAATAAATGAGTACTTGGAGAGAGTTCAAGCTCTCCATTCAGCAGGTGGGTAAGGAGCTTTCTAATTAAACCTCTGCTTAAATTAATTGAGTGGAAAGTTGTTAGCTGCTGTGAAATACATATCAATGTGTTTGCTCTGTTTTTATTATTCTAATTTTCTTGTCCTTTGTGAGKAACCACAAATACAAYGAGCACATCAGWGCTTTGAATTYTGATACCTCATAAATTAAGTGGAGWCTGACTTCCTAAGGACTTGAATGTGGATATTCTCTGCTTTAAATACTCTGAGGAACCACATCTGCAGAGCAAACAGGAGAAAGTAATTAAATATACAAGAAAAATGGTTCAGGAATGAATCAAATTTGGCGTCTAAGCCTCAGCTGCATGATGGATTTGAAACAAGTGGGTTCTGRTAAATATGTAGAATTACTAACTTTGAGAGGGCAAAGGAGCTCTTGCTCTCAAAAGGGTTTTCTTCTTTGATCCAGTTTCAATGTTCCTACTTAGACCAAAATCTCAAATTTTTGTGCACCTGCAATTCTCATAGTCATGGAATCACTTAGCCAAAAAGGGACCTCAGCTATCCTGTAGACCTGTGGCCTGCTGAAGGCAGGGTAGACACTGCTGTTTAGACCAAGTTGCTTGGGTTCAGATAAGAACTAAAAACAACTAAGGATAGAAATGTCTTGGTGCCTCTGGTCCCCAGGGTACAATTGTATTTCTACCGATTATTTTTCAATATGTATCTAGTTGTTGTCCCYCTGTTTTTATTTATAATTGCTGATTTTCATTCGCTTTCTTCACAACAAAGTGAAGAGCCTGAATTCATTTCCTTGACAACCTCACAACTCATGTTGTGTTRCTATTGCATCCCCCCTTCAAACCATCTTTCCTCCTGGCTGGRCAAGTCATGCTCCCTCAGCTTCTTCTCAAAAGGCCAAGTCCTCCACCCTCAGCTTAGTTAGGGCCCCAAGATGAGATGCARTACTCCAGAGCCTGCTGAGTGCTGAGTAGGGGTGATAATTGCTTCCCCCATCTCCTGCCTGAGCTCCCACTGACAGGGGCTGGTAACATTCATTGCAGCCAGGAGCCTGCTAGCTCAGGCTTATCTAGCTGTCCCTCAGGCCCTTATCCACAGAGTTGWACCCTGCAGGGTGTGAGTCTGCCCCATGCACAGGTCGTAGCATTTATCCTGGTGGAATATCCTGAGGTTCCTGTCCCATCATTAGTTTAGCTTGTCAGTGTCCCTTTGAACAGCAGCTATGTGCTTGAGAGAATTTGATTTGAGTGCTTGATTTGGTGGGGTCTGCAATCAGTAGGTATTAAATGAGGTGGACACCTAAGGAATTTKTATATTGTCATAGGTCATGTGTTTTTTACCAATGATGTGGTATTTTACATAATTAAACATCCTTGTTCTCAGTGTAATATGAAAGAGATTTTACTTCCATTATTTCACATCTGAAATATCCTGAGAGCTGACCTCTGCTTCAGGGAAGKGTGATAGTRTTTTCACATSCTTGCATAGMTGTTTTTACCAAAGTTTAGGMAGGTTTTGTTTCCAGACAGGAAATAGTTCTTACCTGACTAGTTGGAGCTGCTAGTATATCAGTACCATGTTAAGGATGTTTTTACACATCTGCTGCTGTAGAAAGCTAAATACTTTCTTTTTCATTTAGTTCAGTCACAGAAAACAGACCCTCTGAAGTCAAAGCAACAGTTGGACTTGGAGCGTGCTCACTTCCTAGTTACACAGGCTTTTGATGAAGATGATAAAGGCAATGCAGAAGAAGCTATAGAGTTGTACACAGAAGCGGTGGAACTCTGTTTGAAAACAGTATGTTAAGCTACAGGTTAACTTGGTGGAATTATGTGATGGTAAGAAATTCTTCCACTCTCACAAGTGACTGACCCTTAAAGGCTGGCTTGAAAATGGAGTACCTGTATTTGTAAAAGCTACCTTTTAATTTTTTGTTTGTTTGTTTCACTGGTGGTTTTTTGGTTTTTTTTTTTTTTTTATTTTGTTGTCTTTTTGTTGTGTTGCTATACAACATCGTAAATTTATGGGGATTTGTGATTTATGTGGGTTTTTTCTAAACTGGATTATACTAAAAACTAGAAATATTCTGGAAACTTTTTCATGTTAATATTTGCCCTGGAGCAAACACCACACAAACAGAAATTAAAAGCTGTTAAAACTGAAGATGACTTGCTAATGTGTCAGCTGTATTACTTTCTGACTACATTAAAGGAAGTCATGGAAAATTTTTGTGTGTAACAGTTTCTGCAGATGTAACAGTCTACTAATGCCAAAACTATTAAAAACACTACTTGATTACTCAAGTGTTCAACACTAAAGCTGTTATGAGTGAATTCAATCCACACTGAAATCAATAAGGATGAATTGGCCATTCCGTAAACAATGAAGAATATAATTACAGGTACTGCTTTTCTCACTTAAGTCCAGTTGCCTTAACTAACTCATTACAAGAAGAGCTCACCATCATAATGTAACTCCACCAAGTCTGTTTTTCTTTTTCTCTTCTTTTCAATGTTATAATGTAAAAATATATGTGGGTTGTTGAGAGTGTTAYGTTACTGTTGCTACATGCTAGAGTAAAGCGTTTTCTCTGAATTATGCTAGCAGGTTTTACCTCGGCTAAAACCCCCTGTGATACASTGTAACCAGATCAAGAGTTAGTAGACTTGCTCTAGTTTTTCCACTTGAGCTGTTGGAGCAGAACGTTTTCAGTCTATTACGTAACATTTACTGCAGCAGCGTGCTGCTTTTGCTCTGCTGTGTTCCTCCTTCTGTTGTGTCAGTTCATRCAAATATTACTGAAGTTARACTGAAAATATCTCGTATTAACAACTACATTTATTGGGTATTTCATTAGGTGCAGGATACTGCTGAAGTTTCTTTTAATTTTGACAAGTATATTCTTTTGTTGTCATGATGGTAAGCTTTCTGCCTTGGGGTGATCCAAAAGTACCTCCTTACCAGGATGAAAGGAGATTGAAGGAACTCTGCTATCTTGAAGMTGTACTTTCTCCTCAGTATATTCAGGTGGAGAGATTTGTTTCTCCCTTACCCTTGAAGTACTCAGAAAGCAGCCATTACTCCTCTTTTGTGGCTGATTCCTAGATGAGTGTGCTGGTGTTCCATCTCCCCTACTTATCTTCATACATCTTTAGAAGTCTTTTCCAACCAGGAACTCCAGAGTGTAATTTATTTGCAAATTAAATTAGTTGCTTATAGAGGGTGTTTCCAGTTTTGGGTTTTTTTTGGGTGAAAGTAGCTTGCTTTTTGTATCCTCAGTTGACCTGTCTGACCTGGGATAGTCAGCCAAGGCACAAAGCTAGAACCTGAAACCTGCCTGTGGGTGTCMCAGGAGAAGCCACACCTCATGTTGTGCTTCTTGCAGATTGTTTAGCTGCAGAAGCCGTGCTTCATCTGTAAGGAACCCTCCCAAATGGGAACAGAAGTTAACAGTCTTGAGATCTGCTTTGTTGCCCTGCCATAAATTATTTTATGCCTTTGACTGCAAGTTAAAAATGCACTTCTATTTTGTTTGTTTATATTATATGAAAGTAAGCATTTAATTTTTTTCCCCCAGGTTACCATTATTATTTTAATACATTTGGGAAAAAGAATTGGAACACATCCAAGCTCAGTAGTATATGTAACATTTGGGTTTGCCTTCTTTCTGCCCATAGTATTTTAATACAAATRATTCTTCTGGCAATTTTGTTGGTGTATGCAGTGTTTTCCATGCTGAAGAATTTTAAATGTAACTTTCATTCTATGAGAGTTTCACTAGAACAGCAAAATTATCTTTGCTTACTTAGTATGTTTTCTTCATGCTGAGTTTAAAAAAAGAAACAACAACAAACAAAGCAAAATATTTGCTCATTTCAAAAGGAGAATTGGAAGAAATAGCTGGTTATTCTTTGCTGTAATCTAGAAGTACAACAACTGAGTTGATAAGACATGTTGGTGGTCTTTGAATGTATAGTTTTTACTTTTATTTTGCACTTTAGGCTACTGAAACTTCAGAAGCAGGACTCCAGTCCAAACTGAAACAGCTGGCTCGACAAGCACTAGATAGGTGAGTACTGCTAATGTGTGTGTTAGTAAACATGCTTGCTGTCAGGTCTAAGTGCACCCTCTGAGTTGGAGTCTCAGTCTAACATGTCTGTGTGKATTCTGTGTAGACTAAGCTTCTGTAGAGTTCACCTTGGAGCTAGTTGCCAGCTGCTTCACTGCTGAATGTAGCAGCTGCTGTGCCAACCCTCTGGGAATCTTGGGGCATGCAGAATTAGGGAAGGACTGTGTGCTTTCTAGAACAAGTGCACTACTTCAGAGTTATAATCCAGACTGCTATAATTATTGGCCTCTATAAAGATGCTGAATTCAGGCTTGCATTAAGTCAAGGAGTGTCCCTTAATAAGTGGGAAACACTTATTTTGATGGTTGCAATTACATGGTATACATGTAGTGAAATCTCTGTCTGAAACAAATTACACAAGTATAARTTCAATGTACCACTTTTTAAATCCGCTCTGGGATGGTGAATCGCAGGCTATGTTGGGCTAAGTTTCAGTACAAGATGGGTTTTAGCAGTTCTTACTCTGTGTTCAAAATAAAAAAAAAAACCAATATTTTGCATGTGTTTGACTATCCAGCAGCTTAATGCAGCAGTAAGCAAAATACGGCTCCTGCATGCACAATGTTCAAGCAGTTGAAATGCTGGGTTGTGAGAATTCCCATGGGGTTTTACTACTATTGTACTTGGTAGACAAAGTAAATCTGGAAGGTATGAGAGGATGCAAATTGGTTTTCTCTCTGTGTTTCAGTGATCTTATTCTGAGATTCCACATAATGAACACTACACAAACTCTCCAATTAGCATAATTTAGAGGCAATAAAACCTAATGAGTTCTGCTGAAAGTAGCTTATATGTTTTGGAAATGCTATATTTTAATTGATTCAAGAACAAAAAAGTAAAGAAATACCAGCATCAGAAATTGATTTTGTTTTTTAGAAAAAGTGCTGTTGGTCAACTTGGGCATTTGTTCATTCCATTTATCATAAGTGGGAACACGAACAAGAAAATCAATAATTGAACTTCAACTATATTTTCTTTCTCTGTTGTAAAGAAAAGGCTTTTTTTWATTTGCTTTAGAGCAGAAGCACTGAAGGAATCTATGTCAAAGTCATCTCAGAAAGAAAAGTCAACTGCARCTAAACCAAATCAGCCAGTCAGAACGTTCTTTCCATTGGGACCTGATTTTTCTTTAAATGACAAACCACAGACAATCAGAGCRGTACAAGCTAGTGAATCTCAAGGTCAGAGATACACTGCAGAGGAGATTCAAGTACTAAGGTAAGTTGAAGATTTTCCAAAATGAGTTCATGAAAAGTCTTGCTCTAAGAAGCCAAAGTGCAAACAGATTATACAACGGCTACTTCACTGAAAATTGAGGGAGCATAATATAAGACTCTGCCTTCTGTWACATCCAGTTCATTTTACTTTGATTTTTATTATAGGTGAAATAAGCTGCAAATAATAAAACCATTAGCCTAAGCTGTGACTTTTGAACGCTATCAAATATATCATTATCTAGAGGTAGTTGTCTTGTTTTCAGAAGCTCTGTGTCTTCCTAGTTTTGATAAAGTTATTTTGTTGTTACCTTCTGCAACTTAGTCTTTGGAAGATGACTGATAAGTTTGTAAATCTTTTTTGTTTGTCTTTATTATGACTTGCAGGAAGACTTCAAAGATTAATGGCATTGAATATGTACCTTTCATGAGTGTTGACCTGAGGGAACGTTTTGCTTTCCCTATGCCTTTTTCGTAAGTATAGTTCAATTACTGGACTTCATTTTTGTTTTTATTTCCAAAACTTTCCCATATTTGGTATTTCTGTATTKTCTTTTTCAGAGTTTAGAATTGTTTGCATGGGATTTTAAACATAATTTAGGCCAAGATATTTAAATACTACCACTTTCTTCTTCCACTCTGAACTTAAAATTTTATTGTAAGCTGATCCTGCTCTGTAGTGCTTTTTCAGTTGTGTCTTCAAGCCTACAAGGACTATATTATATTCAGCTTTATTTCGGATTATTGGTCTGGGCTGGCAACTTGAGTGTATTTTCTGATGCTGCTCCATGCTAAATGAGTTCTGTTGCCTGYAAAATGCAGGTGATAGCTGTTTCCTCTGTAAAGGGCTATTCCAAGGAAGGGTGATATGTAACAGCTAGAGCTTTATTCATGAGCGTTTATAATAAGTAAAGATTACACAATCATAGTATACAAAGACATTTGGGGTTGGTTGAATTTTTTTTAACATTTTTGCCCTTTTCCCCCWAGAAACCACAAACTTAATCCAAAGTAGTGTTCCTTGAAATTGTTTTACAGCTTTGCAAGTGTTCTAAGTATGTTTTGCAGCACCTATCAGATATATGTAAGACTGGATATACCATGAAAAGCTTTTCTAAATTGCTGTTGATTTATTTCTACTTTTTTTTCTGTCTTAAATCTAGTGATAAGTGTGGAAAGCTACCATTATCCCCCAAACAGAAAGCAATGTTTGCCAAATGGGTGCGACCAGATGACATAACAAATAACCCTACGATGATCTATACTGTATCAAGTTTCAGCATCAAGCAGGTAAACTTTCCTAAAGAGAGATGTGTGTTGCTAAGTAAGGGGTTTGTCGTGGGGGATCTTGTTCTAAAAGGAATCCCCAAATGTGAGGGTGCTTTCCTTGGCTCTCAGGGGATTAAATAAATAATAAAAAMTTTGCTCTGTAAGGGCCTCATGTTGAGCAAGCATACTTTTTCTGCCTCTTTAATAGTGGCTTTGCTTATTTTGTTTTAAATCCTTCCCTTTTGAAGGGAATTACTAACTGTTTTCCTTCCCTCCACATGCCACGTTCATCTCTCAGTATCTGAGTTATTTGTAAATGTCCTCACTGGTTTTCTTTYCTTTATAGACGATAGTGTCAGATTGTTCTTTTGTGGCATCACTAGCTATCAGTGCAGCATATGAAAGAAGGTACAACAAAAAATTGATCACGAGGTAAGTAGCTGCTGCTTTGTGAGATCTTTTCAGGCTTGATACTGCCAAGCTTTTGCAGTATATTCTGTGACAGTTGTAARAGCCAGCTTTTGTTTCACCTTCATCTCCCTGGGACTCATGGTTTCAGTACTTCTAAGATGGAAGCCAACTRTATATTRAAATAAAGGGTTTTAAATSTAACAGCTRAAAGTTGYTAGACAAAAATTCCTAATAACAAWTTTGAGTCAAACTTTGGAACAGATAAGGAGTTTGTAATTATTATTTGAAG
>NW_026623409.1:1215422-1269644 GCF_030028575.1 Malurus melanocephalus | reverse complement strand
TGTAGAATTAATGTTAACAAACTCTAGCTCAGCTCCACTAACCTAGCATCCTATGATAAATTTGCCATGGATTTTCTGGACTTTGTTGGGAGGCTCTTGCCAGACCAGTGTRTGAATGTTCTTGGATTGTTTTGTTTTAATCTTTTCTTGTTAGAACTGAATTTGTATTCTTTTCAAGAGCAATGAGTTCTGCACTGCCTTTGCCTTCAAAAGTTTGACTTGTCATTCAGGCAAATACTGTATTTATATTATAGAGATGTAAATACTGTTTATTTACTAGTTAGATAAATTTGTTTGCCTTAATTTTGTTTGAGAAATAATTAGGTTTTTTATGTACTTTTGCTGCTCTATTCAGTAGAAAGCTSCAGCAAGAGCAGGGCCTGAAAAATAAAACCTATTTAAATATGATTATTTTTACTAAATTTGAGTTCTTCTTCATTAAATATTCCATATTTCTGTTCAGTGTAAATTCCAGAAGCAGACTATGTTAATATCACTTTTAGTGTTATAAGTGTACATACAGCCAAGTCATTTATGTCATAATTTGATTTTTTTTTTTCTGTTAATAGTATAATTTACCCTCAGAATAAGAAAGGAGAACCAGAATATAATCCATGTGGTAAATACATGGTGAAGCTTCATATCAATGGTGTTCCTAGAAAGGTAAATGGTTTTGGGGGTTACTGTATAAGTCATTAGTACTGTTACTGTATAAGTCATGTRTTTTAAAGGCTTGATCTGCTTCACTAAGTGCTTGTAGAGCAAGTGCTTATAGAGCAAAAGCTTTAGGCAGGTGTTTTTGGAAAGTAGTTTTTAATGGTTAAATCTTYTTGAGATTTATTTTTKGTKTTGAAGTATGCARCCCCATACTTCTCTCTGCACTTCCRTATTTCTTCTGCAGACATTCACAGAAACAGCCTTACATTAAATTCATGCTAAAAAAATGCCTTATATTAACAGAATTGTGAAAACCAAACAGGAACAAAACTATATATCCCCTATTTGTGAATTAGATGTGTACTTTTCTACTCTATCTTAGAAAGAATTAAAAAATACAGAGGGGGTTATCAGAAAGAATTTAGAGATGGAATGACTGTAGAGGAATACCTTGACTGATAACTCAAGCAAGGCCTTACTCGATGACTCGAGATTGTTAGTTAGAGGAAATGCCTGAAGGTAAAACTTCAAATTCACAAACAACTTCATTTTCTTTTCAGTGCAATAAATAGGAACATAAAATAATATGTTGCTTCATATAATGCTTAACTGTAGCACCAATCATAGTGACTGATTAATGTTTGTGAGAGTTCAGAAGTAGAGTGGTCATATTCATGGGGTGGGGAAATAGTGGGAAACTCCTCAAAGGCTCTTAATTGTTAAGATGTAACCTCTGGGTCAGGAAGTGTCCTTRAGCAGCAAAATTYCAGAATCTGAATGTTTCAGGAARGTAATAATTTTTGTGTCYGCCTTGCTCTTAATATTCTTTCCAAAATATCTCCTAATGGCTGYCTTTTGTTAGGATGAATGGCCATTTGCTCTCCTATGAAAAGGTCTATTCATTCCTGCACGGACAGGATTTGACCAGRAAATGTGCTGTGTTGGTAGTCTGTATTGGTAATGAACTGGTGCCAACAGGAAACTGAAATATCTATTCAGGGAAACTGCTTCAGATCAAATACTTACAGCAAATATGCAATAACAATCTGTAATAATGATTAATATATACTACCTAATTTMAAGAAGAAATGTTAATACTGTCACAGCTGCTGCTCTGAGTTGTTTTTCCTTTTCAGAGAGAAGAAACTTAAATCTGGAACTGGAGGCTATGAAAGTGATATGACACAATTTGTTTCCTTGCAGACAAATAAATATTCATTTCTCTGCTAGCTACCAAGCATTGTCCATGCTCTGATTCCTAATTAGATGAGGAATATTGTTAGGCTTTTCCTTACTTTTTGTACATGTAATTTCACAGAACCCTTCTGCAAGTGCCTTTTGCATTAGGTATTACACACTTTATAGGAGTGTACTGTCACCATCTGTAGAGGCAGCTGCTCTCATGTCACCCAGTTAGTCCAGTGCAAGTAAGAACTGCCAACAGAATTTCTTGTTCACATGGGCAATGAGGGGTTTCTTTTATTTTCTAATTACTTTCAAAATACTATATTACCTTTATGATGATTTTTCATTCATTTCACACAGGTAATCATAGATGATCAGTTACCTGTCGATCATAGTGGCGAACTTCTCTGCTCTTATTCCAATAACAAGAATGAATTATGGGTGTCACTAATAGAAAAGGCTTACATGAAGGTCATGGGAGGATATGATTTTCCTGGATCAAATTCTGTAAGTATGAGATTATTTGTAAGAGAAAAAAATTCTACTTGGATAACAATTGGTAAAATAATTTCCTTAGTGAACAGCTTGGACAGACAAATACTTGGTTTTCTTAAATTTTTTTCTGTTTCTTTCTTTCACAAATATTCTTAGCCGTGCTTAATGGAATTATTTCATTAATATAGGATGAGCAAGACATCTTGATGATCGGAGTTAATCTTAGTTCTCAGACTTGTGTATTGACGCTTGTGAGTGGGAAGTATTTATATAGTCTTGATGAAGATGTTGGATAAAGTCATAAATTCTCTTTGCCCGTATCAATACTGCTGATTTTAGTTTCTAATTCTTTCAATAAATTTGGCATATCTCCCTCAGTAGGTAATGGAGTCAGGTGGGAATGGAACTGTCTAGGCTTTAGAAGGTCTATGTGGAGGAAGTACTTTGATCTGTGCAAGTTTGTTTATCAGATTGTTCCACTCATCTACATAAATATGCATTGGGTGTCTATAATGTGGTTACTAAAGAAGCAGTCATCATACTGTAGCTAAACTGGCATGCAAGTTATTCTTTAAAGAGAGGTAGTTTGCTGAAATGAGTAGCCCACATAATTTGTTGCTTGAGAAGTCTTTCTGATATTAACCTTAAACTATTAGAATTTTAAAGGGTTTTTTTTTTCATTTCATGGTGCTAATTGGTGTCTTGACAATCACATTCTTGGTGGGTATACCTGGTAATYGTCACCTCTTAAAAATTATTATGGAGACAAATGTGACTTTGTGTAAGGGGGAAGTGTAGCACACATTTTTATTTGCATCAGCATCAGGCTGCTTTGTTTTGAAGGACAGAAGTTGGTGAGAATAACTGTGTTTTACTCCCATTGTCATTTTCTAACTTGCTATCTGGAAAAACAGCTTGACTGGTGACATTTAATCTCCACCCCTCCTGCCCCCTTCACTTTCCACTGTATTCCAGCTTTCTTCTGTAATCGGGGTTACTTACAATCAGGCTCTCTCGTGCTTGTAATTCCTCAAGTTCCCACCCCCCAGTGCTGGTTATTGACACTTCAAGCATTTACAGTCTCTGCTTTTGCTTTGAGGAGTAAAAAGCAAAAGAATAGGAAATAAGCAATATTTTGAGGAGTTGGGAGATTAAAGCAGCTTTTTATGGAAATACATGCCAGTGTCAGCTTTACCAAAAGGAATAAAAACCACAAACCCTGAGCTTTAGGAATGAAGCATAAATTATTTAACATGCATATATAATAGCAAGGTTCCAAATAGTGCTTCTGAAATGTGCTTTAAAAGTCTGTAAATCAATGAAATAAATAGAACACATCACACAATGGAGCATAACTGATGATTCTAATATACTTCCATTGCTCTGGAATTCCAGTTTATTTAATTAGTTCACTTTCCGGCCTTTTTTTTTTTTTTTTTTTTTTTTTTTTTTTTTTTTTTTTTTTTTTTTTTTTGGAAATTTTTTTTTTTTTTATTCAAAGAAGTCTTTGTTTGTTAGTCTTGATCTTGACCCTTTTATGCATAGAGCTGTATTGTAACTTATGTATACTTGATTTCTTTCAAGATGTTTTATAAGTTGTGTACAGACATGGTATGTTTATATATGGATTATCTATTCTGATTTCTTTTAAATACTTGCATTTCAGAATATTGATCTCCATGCACTGACTGGTTGGATACCTGAAAGAATTGCTATGCACTCTGACAATCAAGCCTTCAATAAAGATAGCACTTTCAGAATGCTTTATCAGAGGTAGATGTTGTTCTTTCCTAAGTAATTGAAATGCTTGCTGTGTAGTAGCTGTSATACCACTGTAAAAGCAGTACAGTCACCACAGATACTTTGACAGCATTTTGGTGTTGCCACAAATTGTGCTTTATAAAACCTCCATGTGCTTTCTGGAAGAAGGAAAATTGAGGCATTGGTGGCTTTGATAGAGTAAAGATTAAAATACTAGGGAATTTTGTTTGAGAGTATTCTTTGCATATGAATAAAAAAATAGTAAACCTTTTCTTGATGAAGAAAATAGAATATGGAGCCAGAGAAGAAGCAGTTTGGAGCCAATATACAAGTTAAGTGTTGAAAAAAGTAGAAGGAAATATATTCTGTATTTCCACAGTTCCCCAGAACTATATTTTATCTGCTGCCCTTAGCAAGCAGAAATAATTCAGTATTTCTAATTATGAAGATTAGATTATCATAGGGGCAAGATTATGCCCCATCAGTAAATCTCTTGGAGGAGCAGCACAAATCTATAAAAACTGCTATACTGGTCTTCAGACCAACTGTAACAGTTGGATTTGATGGTCTTTAAGGGTTTAAAGTAAATTATTCTATTATYTTGCTTATGGTGAAAGATACAGCTGTAATTTATAAATGCCAGGTATACCAAGTATTTTTATTTCTTCCAAAATGGTTTTGTGCAGCTAGTGTCTTATGTATTTCAATGCAGTAGCAGGGGGTTATTCAGTTGACTGAAGCATCTCCATCCATGATAAAACAGCATGACTCTTCCTTCAGTATTTTTTTTCAGTTGCTTAGGAGCTCTCAGAGCTGTCAACAATTTTTCAGATACTCTGGTGTTGTGATTTGGAGGTGTGACTGCAGTTAGGGTTGGATCTAGCCATTGCAGAGTCACTGTTGTTCACCTGTGCTGGACTAAAAATGTGTWGATTCATAGTCCAGTGACCCTTTAAACTGTCCAGGGACACTCAAGATGTACTTGGATTTTTAGCATGGGCTGGAAACATGTTAGTGTGTTTTCAGAACAATAATTATTCCAAAATTTTCTATTGCTATTCAGAATACTAAACTTGAATATAAACACCTGCGAAAGTAGAGAAGCATGAAATTCTCGTTCTTCCAAATCCTGAGGGTGTGACAGACTTGAYAATTTGCTATGTGCAGTGATTGGCTAGGTGTTGATGAAATCAAATTTTTGCTCAGCTGAAGATCTGTGAAGAGTATCTTTAAAAGTGAYACAGGCTGAGCTTCAGGTTGATAAATGCCGGATTTTGTTTATGAAAATATAAACTTATATTAAAATAATACTTTTTAATTTAAAGCCAATACTTAATTCTGAAAGAAAAATAGTTCCACTTTCTCAAGTTTATTTCAGGAGTGATTTCTGCTGACAACAAGAACTTGTATCCCAGTTTTTATAAAGCAGCGTTGTGCTAATGGACAGTGTAAAAACATGCTATTGCAGTGTCTGGCAAATGTTAGATTGCATCTTGAGAGATTTAATTAAGCTATCATTTCCCCTTTTTTTGAACAGATTTCACAAAGGAGATGTCCTTATCACAACAGCAACAGGGGTGATGTCTGAAGAGGAAGGAGAAAAGTGGGGTTTAGTTCCAACCCATGCATATGCAGTCTTGGATATTAGAGAATATAAGGTACCAAGTGAAACTGAAGGTGTTTTCAAATGCCTGCTTGAAACWTACAATGTGCTTCTAGTTTTACCCTAGATGGGTAACTACTCATTTTTTTTCTCTAATGGCTAATACAGTTTATTTTGTCCTGGACTCCACTGGGAAATTTCAGAAAACATAATGATGYTGTGGTTTCTTGATCTGTTATAAAAATTCCTTCAATATGCAAAAATTATCTTTACAAGATGAATTGACTATTTTACTTTATGTTTTTTTTAGGGACTTCGATTTCTTCAGCTAAAAAATCCTTGGAGCCACTTACGTTGGAAGGGACGATACAGTGAAAATGACACAAGAAACTGGACCCCAGATTTACAAAAATAYTTGAACTTTGATCCCAGAACAGCTCAGAAAATAGACAATGGTAATAAGGCTTAAAAAATCTCAATCTTTTCAAGCAGTATATGGATCTTTGTGGTGTATCTCTGCAGGAAGGTGAAAAAGAATGCTTAAGCTTAAGGAGACAAATAAATACTAGAAACTAAGTAGTCCAAAAGTTTAGGAAGTATCTGTGTATTTAAATGTCATTTCAGGTTTGTCTGGGGTTTTAGTAATCTGGGCTGTTAAATGTATCTCAAATTCATTGACAAGAAAGTACCTCATTGGTTAAGTGGGCTATCTCATTATRTGGGTATTTGGGAGTTCAGTGCAAAGAGAACATTCTGACAATATGCTGTGTAATTCTGCTTTTTAATACATGAATGGACTTTTTGTGGTTTTTTTTTCCTCTCCAACATTCTCAGATATGTGTCAACATGCTTACTGTAATCAATATTTAACTCAGTATTCCTGCTGCAGCAGCTGTGTTTTACTTTCAGAAAGATATTTCTGCTTTTTACTGTGTCCTAGTTGCTCTGAGGGAGCCCTTTTTTCAGTGCCACTGTTTTTATAACACTATGCCTCCAAATCTATTAGATTATAGCATTTATTGGTAAGCCCTGTGCAAATGAAAACTTTTGATTCAAACATAAAATAGCAGCCCTGGATTTGTGACAGTTAGAGTAGCTATTTATTTGTTTACCAATTCATTTAGTAAGCAATCTAGTTGTTAAAATTTTATATAAAATTGCATTAGCATTTTTAATGGAGTTAATCTTTCTAACTGGAGTTACACTTTGGTCTTCTTGGTTTTGTGTAGTTATTATTACTGTTTTTTAATGTTGTAAGATGTGCAACTGCCTATGTCAGAGACATGATTTACAAGCTGCTACCATTTTAAAAGTTAATTCCCCTACAACTCTGTTGGTTTGCAGGCACTATTTTTGGATGGAGTTGCAATTTAGGGAGCTATGGAGAATTAGAATAAATGCATGAGAATGTTGTAAAGATGAAGCAAACTCAGGGTGCAAAAACAAGTGACATAAGTGTTGGATGAAATATATTAGAAATACATTCRGACATACATGTTGATTGAATGGTGCTGAAGTAAGTTGTTGAATTGCAGGAATTGCTTGACTGTGTATTTTATATTTTTGTTTTTAGAAACSTAGGAAAGGGGAAATCAGATCAGAATCACCTAATGATGTCTCAAATAGCAGATTTTCTCATACCTTCTGCTTAGTGCTTGAGAACAAAAAGCATTCTGACAGCTTCAGAAAGTCCCTGATAATTAGCAGAGACCAACTTGTTTTTTCTTACTTTAACTTGGTTTGGGGCAGAAGTTTAATTTAGCATTTAGGCAATACAGACATTACTGCTACATTTTGCAGAAGTGTTRGCTTATATAAGTGGTATCATTTGCCCAGAAAGAGGCTTTTGAAAACCAAGTAAAATCAAGGTATCTGGTAAGAAAATAATAACAGCATTTCCTTTTCAGGCATTTTCTGGATTTCCTGGGAGGACCTGTGCCAGTACTATGATGTTATTTAYTTGAGTTGGAACCCAAGTCTTTTTAAAGAATCTACATGTATTCACAGGTTGGTCCAAAAGATAAAATCTTTGTTTCAAAATCTCAGTAAGCTTTCTGATGTGATGTTTCCTTCCTTCCATTCTTCAAATTACAGTTAGGGGCTCAAATTTCAACCCTGTTSTTTTGAGCCTGGCTTTACACATTTTTATTCTCAGCCCAGGCTTTGTTTTTGGCTACTTCTATAACATCATTGGAGCTCAGTGACCCTTGTGACGTTGCTCTGGAACTAAGATTGTATAACCAGATTCTGACCTTCGTCCCACATCTCCTTATCAGAATAAAAATCAGATTTTTGTGCAGTCCATCTCTAAACAGTGACCAGGCAGTGCTTAAGTGACCTACTTATTATTTGGAATTCATTTTTCAGGCCACTTGCAAGTCAGCTGTGCAGCATGTGTTGTCTTTACAGGGTGTGTTCAGTGACATCAGGGTAGTTTAACCAGTTCTGGGTTTTAGCAGTTGTAGTTATCATAAGTAATCTTCCCTGCCAGCTGATTTGCTTACTGAATGTGGTACCTCTTACCAAATATCCATTACATTCAGGTTTTTTGTCTCCCAGTTTGAGGATGTGTGTGTATCTGTGTCTCAGTTTTGGAAAACAAGGTTTTTTTTTTTACTTTTCCACTCCACTAGACTGCCTTTTGCCACTGTGTCCACACTGTCTCTGCATSTGTTAGCTCTGCACAAGCTCCTTTATCCACAGTGGGACTGCTGAGCTTATCTGTAAAGGCTCTTTCCATCTGTGTGCTCCAGTTATTTCTGAAATACACTGTGGTGATGTAGCAGGATGAGGCAATGTGTATGCTAATGTCAGAGCTCACCTGCTGGTCTGTCTGTCCTGACATTATCAGTGATTGCCATCCCTCTGGGTAGGAAAATGCCTTAGCACAGTGTCAGTTGCCATAGAAAGCAGAATAACAATGGTGATCATTTGAAGCTTTGTTAATACAACTTTCCACACATGCTGTTCARTTTTGCAGTTGTGAGAGGGACAAGAAGACTTAGGAATAGCTGCATACACCTGTGTTTCCAGTGTGCCACACTTTGTGTTCAGCCATCAGCACTTTTTGTTTTTCACACTGTATTTTTCTTGTCTAGAGGCTTCATGAGGCAGCAGGCAGATTCTGCTGTAGGGCACCTCAAAGATCTTTAACACTCCCTGCAGGGCACTTTTTCAAGCATGAAATAGGACAAATTTTAAAACAAAAATTGCCTCAGAAAAGAAAATGGAGGAAAAAGTTCAGCGAGGTTTTGAAACTAACCATAACKKAYGGAYGGAYGGATGGATGGATGGATGGATGGATGGATGGATGGATTGATTTCTAGAGTTATAAAAGTGAAGATGTATTTCATTTAATATTAGAACGTGCAATCATGACTATGGTTGTGTAGCCCAGGCTCCTTGAATGGTTCAGCTTTTTCTGTGCTTTATGTGGTTGCAGTCATGAGCCAGGCTGTTTGTATTTAGCATTTTTTATTATCACACGTGCATTGTGGTGAACTGATTTATAAAATAAGGTTCTAAGATAATGCTGCTGATGTGACTGTGTGAAGTAACCRCTGTCATAAATTCCAGTAGAAAATTAGGCTTTGGTAACTTGTTACTGATAATATCTGGTCTGTAGTGTATGTGTAGGATTTGGAGTTCGTTTCAAAGCACAAATTAGTTTCTTACTGGTCTAATAATGTGTCTGTATCACTTTCAGTACGTGGGACGCAAAGCAGGGCCCGGTGAAGGATGCCTACAGCCTGGCCAACAACCCTCAGTACAAGCTGGAGGTGCAGTGTCCACAGGGTGGTGCTGCCGTCTGGGTCCTGCTCAGCAGGCACATCACTGACAAGGTGCTTGTTCTGCAAATCTTTCTCTGTGACTTTCTTTTATTGGTATATTACTGCCTGTGTTCATGCCTCTGTACGTGTGGAATTTCTTAATTCAGCAGGTACATGCCTGTGTACGTGTGGGATTTCTCAATTCAGCAGGTACACATACCTGGAATTGAAGTAGACCCAAAGTAAAATTTAAACTGAGAGATTCTGTTCCACCGTAAAGATTCTGAAGTAACTATGAATCCTGGGGCCTGAATAAGTTCAATTAGTGGCTGTTTGTTTACTTCAAGCATTTTAMAAAGAATTCTGTTGGTATACCAGTAAATACAAATATCAGATTGTACTGTGTTGTGATCAAAAGGGATGGTAGAATGTGTACTTGACTCTGATTAGGCATTCATTCTGTTTCAYRGAATTGCACAATTCTGATTTGTGTYTGTTTGTGKKKTTTTTTTAATAGGATGACTTTGCACACAATCGGGAATTCATTACAATGGTTGTATACAAGACTGATGGCAAAAAAGTTTACTATCCAGGTTAGTGTACTGTAATTGTCAGAAGCTTATGAATAAAGGAGTAATTAGAAAGAATTTCATGGAGAGCAAAGGCATTTTTTGTTTTAAAACTAGATGCCTCACTAAGTGATCTGTCTTCTGAAATAGTTGGTTTGCTCTGCTTGATCCCACTTAAAGTCTACACTGAAGGAATAGGCCATTCTACACATGCTGTAAACACTTTTAAGAGGTCTACATAGCCCTGCTGGCATTTATTTTGATGCAGTATTTTTTTTTCTATTTCCTTTTCAGTCCCGGTAGTTAATGGTTAGAGGGAACAGATACTGTGCTTTAATTTTGCTGATAGCATAGTTATTTTCTACATTTGTGAATTTATTTAAAGGTCTACAGCTTCCACAAAATGAAAATAATCAGGGTTAATAGTCCCATGAACTTGGCTTAGTAAAGTAACTAAGCAAGTTTATGAAACAGAGGTGAACACTTTCGCATATTGCCAAATATCAGGTAGGGAATGTTTAAAATACTCAAATTTTATCAAAATATCACTCTTGATCATGATATGTCAAATTCTGTTCTCCTTGAGGAGAAGGAGTTTGGCTTTTGGAGTTTTGCTGTAGCTGTTACATAGCCATGTATGCTTTATGTCAAGACAGCAGATCTGAGATGCAGGCTGAGACACGGGCTGTAAAGGTAATGCCCAGGTTAAATGGATAAACTGAAAGTTTAAGGTAGAGCTTCTAAAATCATATTTTTATTTATTATTTATTTCCATCAAGAAAGTCCTAAATTAAAAATATTCCTTAGGATAATTCAGTGAAGGTTCATCCTAAAACAAGTGGGATTTCATCTGTTGCTTTTACAAACAGGAACCTCTTTAGAACCGTTTACAACCCTTAGAAACCAGGTTTGCATTCAGGTAGTTGCTCATGCAACAACTCCCCTAGCAGCTTTTAAAGCTTTTTTTCACCAAGCAGTGGAATTTGTGGGACATTTTCTATTGGAATGACTGGTAAACATTGCCTTGTTCACATCTGATCTTGTTCAGTGAATTCTGCTGACCAACTCCTCCAGAATCCAAGGTTCCTCTARAATGCAAGTCTTTCTGTAGAAAGATTTGTTGACACCTGACCAAATTATCATCTGTTTACGCAAGAGCTTCTCTGTAAGGAGCAGCAGATGCCCAAGACTTGCATCTGGAGTTGCTGGTAGTTGTAGCAGTGCTTATTTTACACGTGTGTCTCACTGAAAATGTTCTTAAGTGGGCAAACCAAACACATTCGTATTGTAGAGGGAATTGTTCAGTTGTGCTTGAAAGAGACAGTCTAGCAAGACCAGTAGCAAAACCTGAATGATTCATATGTTTTGTCTTGCTACACAAACTCTTTTAAAAACTTMTAATCTCACGAGCTTGAACTTGTTTAAAACCTTTTTCTATGGAAATAGATTGGTCAAGCTGCAGTATTATTTTTAACCATCTGTTAAAGTGAGATGAGAACAAAGCAGCTTAATCCTTTGGCAGCAAGGCCGAGATTTCCCATTCCTAAGCTTCTTATTGTTTTATATTAATCCTTTCCCCTCTCCCGTGTTGCTTTGTAGAAGAAAATAAAAGGACCTGATCCTGGGCCTATTGAAATAATTGGCTAGACCTGGTCCTGCTTCACTGAAATTAAAAGAACTCTGGAAAGAACCAATTAGAGGCCAAATAACAAATTACACTGTCCAATTGTAAAAGCAAACAYTTGGGATCTTTCTAAGTACCACATGTGTGTTRGTATTGGGATGCAACTACATCTGTGTAAAGATCACAGGGATTTGAAGAGAGAGGGAGAGAAAGCGTGTGTGATTTAGTTACAGGAATTAACATGTTTTGAAGTATTTGTTTACAAGATGGCCAAAGAGTTTGGCAGCTGGCATTCTGGAACTGTCCAGCCAATGGAGAAAGAACAGACACTTCAGAGATTTTCAAAGAGTGCCTAACATTCATTATCATTCTCTTGAWATTTCAGCATAATTACAGTAGATCTTCTTTGAGTAGTGACATTGGTGTGAGAAGGATAAGCAGTTCTTGCAAGTCTTGGGATTTAAGCTGTACTTTTAAGTGTGGAATTTGTGTCTGTCATGTGTGATGTACCTATCCTGAAAACAGTAGTTGCTGTTAAGACTGTCTGTCCTTTTTATGGGTAAATCTTGAGGCTCTTTTCTGWTCAGAACACTTGGATCTGTTTGGGCTAATCTTAGTAGAAGTTTACCAAGCTGGTGGATTTTTTGTTCAGGGAAAAGTGTTGATTCTTTTCTCTTTCAGCTGATCCTGCTCCATATATTGATGGCATTCGGATCAACAGTCCTCATTACCTGACCAAGATAAAGCTGACCTCTCCAGGTTCCCATACATTCACCTTAGTGGTGTCCCAGTATGAGAAACAAAACACCATCCATTACACCATCAGGGTATGTGCTTTTGTTTCATAATGAATGTAGGCAATTAAATAAAGCCTTTTCAATTTGATTTAAAAATTTTTAGATTTTATTTAAAAGCATTCTTTTGAACCAATATTGCAGTTTCAGGGAGGGAGGCTGTGAATGATGGAGCAGAACCACTGGRTGAAGTGTTTGATAATGTTCTCCATTTGTAGTTAAGTGTGGATTTACAAATGAAATTCTAGTAATGAAATCAGCTGAAAAATACTCTTATTTCCTAGAATAAAAATATGTCTGTGTGCAGGCAGATCATTGGCTCTCTATGTATCCAAAATAAACCTGGTTATTTTAGATCCTGGTTAAAATTAAAAGTTCTTTTTGACTTCTCTAGATCTTGACTTAGGATTTGGAKTTTTCTCTTACTGCTGACTCACATAATGATCAATGCTAGATTTTTTTCACTGAAAAAAAGAATAAGATGCAGATTGTTTCCATTTTGGTTTTTTTTTGTTCGGTTTTTTTTGTTTGGGTTGGGTTCTTCGTTAAGAAAAATTAAGTAGAACTAAGTCGTAGTCACAGCACTGTTCCGAATTTTAAGTTTGACACAGGGTCATCTGGTGGGTAATAYAGGCATGTAATGAACAAGTATCTAAAAATGTTGTGTAGGCAATTCTGCCTTTTTTTTAACTTGCCACAATTTCATCTGAAAAGTGCAAGATGATTGTGTGACCTTCTGCTTCTTTTACAACACAGGTGTATTCCTTGTGCAAGTTCACCTTTTCCAAGATTCCTACACCTTACACCATTTCCAAGCGGGTAAAGAAACATTTTCTTTTATGGGTCACTGGTTTGGCTTTTCCATATTTGAGATGTACAAGGTTTTTAAATATATTTTGATAYTGCAGCCCCACCTCCACCACAGAGTGTGTTGGTGCAGCTGTGCCATCGCAGATGTGCTTGCAAAGCCTTTGTAGAACAGACTGGCCTTTGGAACAACAACCTGTACCCTAATAAGTCATCAGTCTGCAGAAAAAATCAGATTGTGCTAGTAATGATGCAGAGTGAAAACCCTCTAGAAACATTGCTTATTTTCCCTTGGGAGAATTACATGATTTTCTTGGAAAAACTCGTGGCTTGGTGGGAAAAAAATCAGCAATGCCAAACCAAAGGCACCAGTAGCAAGACTATGACAAACAAACTTAGGAAGGCAATATCACAACGCATTAATGTTCCTAAATTTTGCAAATATATGTCAGGGGTCTGTAACCATTGGAATAAGTACTTCCACTGCCAAACAGGATCAAGGAAGTATGTTCATTGTACATTTCCTGTAGAAATGTTCCTTGAAAGTACAGGAACAGGGGCAGGAGTGAAAAACTTGACTGAAATTAATTCAGAAGCTCAGGCAGTTTTGGGGCCAGTTGCTGTTCATATTTCAGCTGTCAACATGAGCTGCAGTTACACCTTCAGCTGAAGTATAAATATAGCCATGAGCTCACAGGATAAAATAACTTGCATTTTCATGTTTTAGCAGTTTTATCCTCAGGAAAAAAAAATAAGCCAGCAGCTGTTAACTTTAGCTCTGTACCTACCATGCATATCCTGGGGAATCCTATTATAACCAGAAGTCTTCTGTCCAAACAGTAACTTCTTCAGGAGGAGAGAAATAAGGGAGTTTGAGCCACAGTGGAACAGTCCATTTTCTAGGACAGTCRTGCCTGAAGCCAAGGATTGCATTACTTTGTGTGGTCAGGGGGACATGCTGGCTTGCAGCTTGGCTCTCAGGTTCAGACAGTATTCCACACCAGCTGTTATTTCTGGAACAGTCCCTTGAAGCCTGTTCTAGAGAATGGTGAGTGAGTAGAGAGATTCTGGGGAAAAGCAAAATGATTTGCTTGGTTCTTCCAGAAACTGTTGTCCTATATAGGTACTAAAAACTGGGCTTACTTTGAGAAAGTGCTTTAAGAGGTAAAAAACACATTAAAAGGTGAAATGTGTCCTGTTTAAAGAAGGACATCTGTTTCATGTTATTAATATGTTTGAAAAGAGAATTAAGTATGTAGAAAACTCTGGTTAATTATTTGAAKATGCCTGCCTAGTATGCAAAAAAAGGCATTTTCTATCTATTCAAGGCCAGTTCCATCTTTAGGATTGAATACAAAAAGTCAGTTGCTTGTATTTAATGCCTATTTATGTATTTGCTTAGCAGTCATCACACTCAAAAGCAAGCAGAGAACTAATTCACAGTTTACCAGTAAAGACAAGTTCTGTTAGATGTCCTATATTGGAGTCAAGTGATCACCCCTGGAACTCACCAAGCCCTAGTGTGATTCCTGAAATTAAATGTAACAGAGGTGGAAAAGGGTTAGAAAACTTAGCAGCATACACCAGTTTTAGTTTCCTGGGTAGTATGGCAGCATGGCAGGGGGAGAAATCCCCTTTGCTTCCATACTTACCCTGTTTGAAGGTTTTGGGCACTGAGTGAAGAAATTAAATCACCAGGGAAAATGCTGCCCCTTGCTGATTTGACAGAAATGGGAGGGAAGTAACAGGAGAGATGGATCTMAGCTATAAATCTGTCTGAATGCCTGGCATGTCTTACAAGTCTAACCTTTCAGTTTAATGACTAGCAGGAGGAACTTGGAAACAGATGGCCTGTTTCTCAAAGTCTGAGCAGTATTTTTCCTCTTGTGTGTCTCTGTCCTWGCAGAATCTGTCCTTATGGTTATCTTGTCATTGCAGTGCTGTTTCTCAGAGTGCATGGAGGTGATGGACAGGGCTGGAGGCAGAGATCTTTAAAAGTAAAGATTCTGCATTATTAGTGTTGGACTGCCTGTATCACTGCTGTCTCATTTAACCCAACAGAGGAGTGTTTGAGACAAAAAAAACCAATAAACTGCACAATCTAGTAGGAGTGGGATGGATGGGAATGTGGGTCTTTTGTTAGCTGCAGTTTGTCATAAACAGTCACTTGTTGCTTATTTAATGTAAGCTGGAAGAATCCAGTGCATGTCTAAGGGTGKAGGGCTTTGATCGAGGTTGGTGGGRGTCTGCAGTGAGACTCCATGAGTGCTTAAGACCATCTTTCACTTCACTTTAAAAATTAAGAGAAGTCAGTAACCTCTAAAGTGAGAGAACCCTCTAGTCTTGTTTGTGTGTGTGTGTATAAAAGCAATACAAATCCTCAGGATTTTTTTTTCTGTACTTTTGACTTCTTTTAGGTTAATGGACAGTGGAAAGGTCACAGTGCTGGAGGATGTGGAAATTTCAGAGACACCTATAAAAATAACCCCGTTTAYCAATTCCAGCTAGACAAGAATGGGCCATTGCTAATTGAACTACGGGGACCAAGGTTTGTAGAAAATAATTGTGCATCAGTACAGTGAAGGCATTACATGCCAAAGATAAAGCTGAAGTCAGTATCCTCTTGGGGAGGGTGGGAAGCTCATGGAAAATCCAGAAGACAAGGTGTGGGAGTTGACTCAGATTTAGTACTGTTTATGTTTCTATCTTTACCATCTTTAGTTTTAAACCTACACATTAACTACTGAGGGAAATCCTTGACCTACAAGGAAAACAGGAGCCTTCTTTTCTCTGTAGTTTTCTAAGTTTCCTCCCTCTTTGAGGAAACTCCTTCTCTCATGAAATGAAGATAAAGACACAGGGGTGACTGTATGGTTCCATGAATTGAGCATTTTTTTTGTATGCATTTTTTCTGCAKTTGCACATCATATTTGGGTAGTTTGAATGACAGGGGCAGTGGTGCCTGTCACATGCATTAACAGGAACAGATGATGTGTCCCAAGTTGTATTGTAACAGGAGAAATTCTRCTGAGATCACTGACATTGAGTCCTCCAATAGCAATCAGATCACACCCTGGGATCTCTGCCATGTGGCACAGGACTGTGTCACAAGCTTAACTGCTTGAATTCTGCTTCAATGCAGAGACAGGCTTCCAGCAGGCATTTTCCCTGCAGTCTAGTTCTAAAGCTGAATTAAATTTTGTCTTCCTTCAAATTCTACATTCATGTCATGGTAAATTTCTGTGATGAATGTGACAAAACTTTTAGATGTCTTTCAGTTATACCATACAGTTTTTAATAACTATCCCTCTTTGTGATAATCCTGATGACCCAAATAGCTAAAGCAAGTCTGTCAYGTCACTTGCAGGCAATACAGCGTTGGTTTTGAACTCGTCACCGTCTCGACTGTAGGAGATCCTGGTTCCTATGGCTTTCAGAAAAAAAGTAGTGGTGACTACAGGTAATACTTCATGGAATCTGTGTAGAGGTTTGAAACATACTTTAGATSCCATGTCTAACAGGTAGTTTTCTTTATCATAGGTGTGGATTTTGCTACTTGGAGGTGGAGAATATATTTGCTGGAGTTTACAACATWATCCCCACCACATTCCTGCCTCAACAAGAGGGCCCTTTTTTCTTAGATTTTAACAGTACTACTCCTCTTAAGGTGTCACAGCTGCAGTGAGGAGACAGAACTGTGCAGTACTGTTTAAAGAGATGGTTTTGATCTGTCCAGCATCCTGAGAAAAGGCGAAGAACCTTTACTACACATGCACAAAAGAAAATTACATCCTGAATTRAGAGCATGGAATCATGGATTGCCARWTAATTGTGGCAGGCAGTTGGCTGTGGGTTTGCTGCTATGATCCAGGAGTGAGCACTGTTCAACRGGCTTGGGAATAGGCTGAAATGCATATATTCAAGTGAACCAGCAGAACTCAATTTATTGCAGTTTTTCCACACTTTGAATCAAAGTCTAGTGAGTTACAAGAACTAACATTGAATTTCCCTCCTCCCAACAYAGAGGGTATATGGGTTAAAGATTCTATTCTTAAAAGTAAACATGTAAGAAAAAAGTATTCTTGTGTATTCTGCTTATTCAGTCTCAGGACCAAATAGCTTTTATTACATATTTGTGCTGCTATCKTCAATGTTTTCAGCACTGAACTGATTCTCACATTTAAATGTAAATGTACTACTGCTGAGCCAGTAGTATTCTGTGTGTCAGCTTGTCTGGAATGTGTACATAGGAGTAAAGGAAAAAGAAGGTTCCAGCTTTAGCTATTTCTGAAAGCAGAGCAATGGCTTTGCTCATGTTACATGTGCTTTGAGAGCTGTAACTTCCTATCTGTATAACTTTAGTACATAATAGAGCATAAGGTTCTGTGCCTTTCTTCCTGCCAGCTGCCAGACCTAGGCTGCTCCCAATAAACAGGAAGGCCAGGAGGTTATCCAGCAGCAGTGTCCAGGCAGTGCAGCACAGCACAGCTTTCCTCCAGCAGCTTTGAAAGGTTTTAATCTAAAGATCTGCTGTAAGATTCACTGTATCCACTGAGGGTAGTCTCAGTTGGCTGGTTCCCACTATCAGCAACCCAGCAAAGAAATGGTTTATTTTCATCCTTTTTGTAAATATGTATGCTTTAGGGAAAGATCATTTAAACCTTGGCCCGATACACCACAACTGCAAGGAATGCACATGCTTATTGTACTATACAAGACATCTTTGAAAATATAACTTTTGCCTTGTAAGGTGAAGCCAGTGAATGCTTTGAGCACTTRGCCAGTGTCATCAATAGAAGCAGGGTCAGAGTTCTTAAGAACTCTATRTACAGGATCTATATACATTGTATCYGATGAGGATTCAAGAKRACACRTTTTCATGTARTACCAGCTGYCTCACAGATCCTGAAACTGATTAAATTTTGTCATTTTTACAAAATTTACAATATCTGATGGTTAGGGGAGAGGGTATTTTCAAAACAGCTATGGGAATTTTGCTGCCATTCACACTGGTTTGGCAGTTTTCCAAGTGAAAAGGTAGCATTTAAATTGCTTTAGAGCACAGGTGTCACTTAGCCATTATTAACTGAGCACACATTCTACATCAGCACCAGAAATATCTGTGGGCTAAAATTATTCCCACAGAAGTTTACTATTAGTTCTCTTCAGAAAGTACAAGAACTCATGCCTTTGAAAACACATGCCTTGCTGACTGCAGAGACCAGAAACAATCTGGGCTAGGGAATTCGTGACAAGTTTGTCACAGAGTGGCTTACCTTCTTTTGAAGGGAAGTTTCTGATTATTATTGCAATAAATCAATGGATGAAACAGCATGGGCACAAGCTGACAGGAAAACAGATTAGGTTTTTTGTAGTTATGCTTGGTGTTTGGAGTATGTGCCAAGGACGGATTCATCCCTACAAAATGAAAATTTCATTCAACTCCATTTTTCCCTACAACCTTCTGGTTTTAGCTGAGGCTAAATGAGAGTAGCGGTGGAGTCCTCCATGTATCTTTTCATCTCTAAGTCAGAGGTAGAGAGAAGTCTCAACTGTGTATCTTCTTGGCAGTACAAAAGACAGATGCCGGAAGTGCCAGCTCTCAGCACCAAGTTCTTGCACATTCTCTGCTGTTTGAGATCAAGCTGGTAGATTTGCCTACAGGAAAATCTGTTGTGGTTCTTCAGTAGTTGGTTCCTACTTGGTAGGAAGGAGTTTTTCTTTCTTTTTCCCCTAAGCACAAGTTAGTGCCAAAGCTTATGCTGCATGAAACGAGCATGAAGCTCAGCTTCCATACTGTGCTGAACTGAAACTGAACTGAACTAAAAGTAAGAAATATACTCACTTTCCTAAGGCCAGGCAAAGGCATAAGGACAAAGGATCCTGTCCACATCCAGATAGGCCAGTATTTCTTGCACATATGGAACAGTGAATTGGGTTCATCCCCATTAACACCCAGGATTTAAGCTTAGCGTCAATCTTATATATATAAAATAATCTATATAGAATAAATTCTGTCCATATATTGCACCCACATAGGCTGCTCAAATGCCACCCCTGTGCATCTCCCTTCAGATATAGGACAGAACACTCAGGTGAAGTATTTAGAGGYACTACAAAATATCCGTATAAATTGTAGTCTACAGATTCTGGTTATGGCAAATACTTTTAGGACAAAGTTTTCTTGCCCTTTTTTCTTAAGAAGAAATATTGATGTAAGCATTTATGGTTTGCTTTAATATTTTCTGTCAAATACATACTTTTGTATTTTTTCCACAAATGAATCTGGAAAAATTCCAGCAAAGTGAACTGATCCTTAGATTTTAACACAACCTCAGGCCCTTAAGTTAAGCTTTTCTTTCCCCTGTACTGTTTAGCATTTTTTGAGCCATCTGACAGAGGACATAGTTTGTTCTGTTTGTTTCATATTGTTTAATCCAMTCCCTCAGTTCTCAAAGATTCAGTGAGATGTTGTATCATGGATGAATGGTATCAACAGCTTCTATCCCAACTGCCCCAGACTGTGAGTCTGAGTTCAGTTCTTGTCTCCTGCTGCAAGCTTCATGTAACTATTTTGTACAGTAATTATGCACTTAACCATACAATCTCTGCAGCCTTTGAACAGCCACCTACCTATGTTTGTGTACAGATAGTAGAGGTTTTCATCACTTTGTCTAAAAGGACACTGAAATTGTTTGATAATACCAAAGAGAAGTAGAACTCCTAGGTTAACATTTGCTTTATACATTCTCATGTCAGGGCAGCTGAAGCAATCATGTACAATATGCCAGAGGCTTATTTTTACACCCATGAAGGCAGCTACCATCATGTTACACTTCAGAATCCATAAAGAGCTCCAACAGAAAAGTAATTGGAGAAAGTCTGTTCATTTGCTTGTACTCCATAGTAATGTATATTCATTTAAGTATGTCATGTTTATAATTACGGCTTTTATGAAGCTTAAAATAAAAATGAGTTTTCCATTAATTTATTAGACACACAGTTCTGCCTGTTTGCTTGCACATTTAAAGGGTGATTTACCTACCAAGTCCGGGGGTCACCAAAGGAGGAAAGCTGCAGCATGATCTTTCAACAACTTTTGCAGAAAGGTGGTATAAAAGTAATGGCAGAGGGGGTTCCACACCCTTTCACRTTTCCAGGTCAATGGTTTTACCCTGTTGGGAGCTGAACCCAATCAGGATATAAGCAAGGCAGCACACACGCAAAATTATTTCATTGCATCCAAGTGTGGGAAGTTTGGCAAGAACTGGCAAGATGAGAAGAAATCTTGACAGCAAGAGAGATTAAAAAAAAAAAAAAAAAAAAAAAAAAAAAAAAGAGAGAAAAAAAAGGGGAAAAAGAAGAAAAAAAATCACCACTAAAACAGCCATTCAAAGAACCCAGGAAAACGTAACAGGTGTTCACTGGGAGGTCTGCAAAAGTGCAATTCAATCACAAAGACCTCTGCTAATTTTTGTAACTAAATGCAGCACAGACAACAGCTCAACTATGAAAGTTTAAGTAAAACTACTTAATACAGTGTGGCACTTCTGTACTGCTTTTCATATTTAATACTGTCTATCCCAGCTTTTCCCCAAGTAATGGCCACATCAGAAGCTGGAACCACAAATTTCTTTACTAAGCATTTTCCAGGCCTGTGAACTGCTGGCAGTRGAAGATTTCAGCATTAAGGTGAAACATATAAATGTCTAACAAAGTTACAGCTTAACAGCTATAATGTGATTAATCTATTTTTTTTTAATGAAAAAGGATTTGTTGCCTCCAATTCTGCACGGCTTTATGGCCAATTTCAGCAGCACTAAGTCCAGAGGTGTTATGTAACAAACACCTCCCTCCTGCTGCACACTAAGGGGGTTTTGGAAAACCTGAGTAAAGCTCTGGTCGTGTGGCACAGTTCAGAATGAAAAGTGAACCACATATGCAGGGATTCAGGAAGCTGGAAAGTAGCAACAGTTGCCCATGTACCACAATGGATTCTAACACCAGTATGACCCCAGCCTGCAGTCTGCAGCTGGAAATGGGTATTTGGAGACTAAACTGGCTGTGGGAGAAGACTTGGTTCCTTGCACTTGAGATRAACATCACTTGCACAGACTCAAAACGTGGAAAACAAAAATGTTTACTGTAGTGTGAAGAATTTTACATTAACTTTGAGAATAGATACACAAGCCGTGGCAGGGATGAAATACAACAGGACTGCAAAAACATAKAATAGAAAATACTTTGGGCAATACTAAAATTCCCATCAAATTAACAATATAAACTGACATTTTAGATAAAATGGTGCTTTCAGAAATGCTTAGTCACCAAAACTGAAGAGTCCTAGGWTTTTTACTACCACTTATTAGCATAATTATCAGACACTACTACTGCCTAACAGCTGCTGGCAAAACATGCCCCGTGCCCTTTCTAGTTTCATYGAACACTTTGTCTAGGGCATACTAAAATCCCGAGTCCCTTTAACGGTTATAAACCCCCACACAGTACAACCTACAGAGAAGCTTAAGAACACATCGTCAATCTACACCGGCAATTTCCTTTTCTTCATGCATATTTCAAGGGCAAACTCCTTATCATACTCATCCTGAAAACACCTATATGACTCCCATTTTTGAGGGGGGAAARAAAGAACCAAACCAAAAACCACTTAAAGTGCTGAAAAATAATACTTCACTTCTCAGGGGAGCAGAAGGGCAAGGGGCCAATCAACTCTTTTTGGTCACTGGAATCACCTGCAGAGTCCAAGTCAGACTCGGGAAGGTGTCTAGAAAGGGCCTCCCACTGCTGGGGGCGTTACCATCCCCTTTTTGTCATCCATCTGTTTTATGGGCTTTTAGAGGCATGACTCATTTATCCTTTCTGTGAGCACCAAGGGAAGAGTGAAGGCTTTCAGACCCCACACATGCAACAGTTTTCCTGTATACAAAATATTTCTACAGTTTCAGCATAATACAGACAAATACAGATGTTTAAAGATTATGCCACTTGTACTCAAGAGATCAGTTGTATCTAAAGAGCATTTCATTCTACAAAACCAAAGCCAGACTGCTCTCTGCAAATGTCTGGCTTGAATTTCAGACCCCCGACTGGCATGAATTTACACGGGAACATTACTAGTTATTGCTTCAGCCAGGCTGCTGCTACAAAACAATTTACAAAGTCTGTGAAATATGAGCACAGCTTAAACATTTGATAACTCGTCCGGCCTACAAAGGATTTACTGAATAAAAACTTCAGCCCTCCACATCAATTAAACTTCTTAGTGCATTTTTAAATTCTCAGAGTAAACGCTTAAGATTTGGCATATATTATTGGCACAACGTTCTTCAAACACTTAGAAGTTCATGTATAAATATTTAGACTCCCATTAATCAGGACGGGGCACGAGAAGGACTCAGCCAATCTGGGCAGCTTTCCTGCCGGCATATATTCCCTCTTTGATTTTCATGCACTGAAGGGAGAGCTGCTTCATTCGGTTATCCAGAGCCAGCCCGTCAGTGGAGCTGCTCCTGSTGCTGCTCCTGTTCTTGTTCGCTCTGTCGCTCGTCTTGTTCTCAGCCCCTTCTGCCCTATCCCCTGCAAAGAAAGGATTAAACTGGATGTTAAAGCTGGATTTCATTCTGCAAGTTAAGCTTCGAGTAGGTGCCTCTGCAGCTTCCTTTGCCAAAGTGCGCAGAAATTACGGGAGCAGGAGCAAGATGATTTAACAAAACTGAGCTGGCCTTGCAAGCCACGCTCGTCTTGGGCACTGCATCAGCAAATCAGTGAGAACAGCCTCAGGATGGAGCAGACAAGGGCAGTGGTAATCCTCTCGTCTGAATGAGTCAGCCAGGGCTGGCAGAGCCTGCAAGAAGCTCCTTCTGGCATGTTATTTTTTGGTGGGGTTTTTGGGTTTTTTCCCCTGCTTTGGAAAGCAAGATTTTCCRTAAGCAGGACAGTAATTTAAATAAACTCAGATTTTCTTCCATGAGAATACCACTGATGAATTATTTCATGAGAAATTTCAAACCCCTGCACTAAGACAGAACTGGGGAATGTTCCCAGCCAGGAGAACAATAATTAATAYATTACAGACGTTGTTAACTTTGAGACAAAGGGCCTTCCAGAGCTGCCCTCCCCAMCAAGAGGTGGCCAGCAGCTGGAACATTCCCTGGCATACACCTAGGGGAGCTTAAGGAAGTTTTCCTGCTCCCTTTATAAAGCTGAAAAACACTGGTCCAKGGTGAATCCAGCTGTGCGTACCTCTTTCAGCTTCACACTCCGGGGAGGACGCCCCACTGCATTCGCTGCGGGGGCCAAGGACAGGGAAGATCATCCCAAACTCAGAGAGGGAGACAGGGCTGGGCAGATCCAGGCTTCCAGGTCGTGTCGCAGGAGGAAACTGAGTGGGCACCTCACAGGGACTGGTGGGACCGGAGCTGAAGCTGGACACCGACTGAGTTTCTGAATCTTCTTCAGACACAAAGCTGCTGCCGTTATCATCTTCAAACACTTCTGAAGCCACTGCAACAGTCAAAAAATAATCCAGTCAGTAATTCCATCCCCCTCCTGCACCTTCCCAGGCAAGGGCAGTTTTTCAGGTTTGTACCTTCCATACACAGACACAATGCTAACCCATGCATTGTCCCCTCTGGTTTTCTGCCCCTGTGCAAAGCCTCAGCCAGGTTCTGCCCTAAGGAGCAGAACACCTGGCAGCCACACCATGCACGGCAGTAGCTGCTCCTCACGCCAAGAAGCTCTTGGATTTTTCCTGGCCCTGCTGGCCTTTTTCACTCGTGGTCTTCAGTGGACTGGCTAGGTTAGAGTCCAGTTCCCTGTGTCTGCCTCCCCCAGCACTATCTCRATCCCAGCACAGCCTCCTGGTTATTTAAGGCACTAATTAGAAAGACACAGRTTCCGTGGCAGGTTCTGTCCACTTTATCTTCACAATTTAGCAGTTAAAATCCAGCGAGAACTCCCAAGATTYCTTTTTGAATGAGGATCACCAAGCAACCGAATTAAAAAAAAAAAAACATATATTCCTTTCCCTGCTTGTGTTTGCTCAGATCTGAATTCTAATTAAARCAAACCAGCTCCAAACTGTCTGTCTAGATTAAGCTGCAGGGTCCTTATGAACAGCCAGAGRAGAAAACCATTAAAGAAGGCTCTATTTTGTGCAACTCAAGGGTGTAGATTTTGCAGAAATTCAACAGACTTCAGAGGYTCATTGCAAGATGGGAACCAAAGACTTCTGCACATAAGCAGTCAGAAGGGATCAGCAGGTTCTCTACATCACACAAGCGTGTGATTCTGGAATCACACTGGCCTAAAGAAGTCCCAGCCACAGCAAGACATCCACAGTGACCTGAGGTTATCTCCAATTCCGCCTCCTTGCGATTCCTGCCATTGTTAGCCAGGCTCAGGATCGCCTTGGAAGAGCAGCAGGAGCAAAGCAGCAGCGTTAACAAAATGGCTCAAAGGAGGAGCTTCAAAGAAGTTCTTCTGTCACCTTGGCAGCCWGGGGCTCACAGGCACCCCTAAGGCACAAAGGTGCCAACAGAGGCCACTGCCAAGGACACGGTCACTGCAGAGATGGTCAGCCTCTTGCCACTGGATTTGCACACTGCAGAATGCACTTATACATAACAAAATTGACCCAAWAGGCTTCAAACATAAAATGAATAACATTATCCACCTCCCTGAGCCCCCTCCAGGGCACTTCATGCTCAGAGACAGTTTTTCTTGCGGTTTGGGTTTTATTGTTTTGTTTGCAATGAAGTCAAATCTAAGACTGCAGAAGGTCCTTTCTTCTCACTCACTGAGTGTCATCAATATATGGTGAGCAGCAGAGGTAACTTTGCAGGGGATGAAAGCAATAAAAGATGTTTCTAGTTAGAGTCCTCCAGCAGGCAAGAAGCATGAACATGAGCCAGTCTAGAAGCAGCACAGCTTTAACCGTAGCTTCCTTTTCACCATCTAAATTCACCGTAACACACACAGGCATCCGCAAGGGCCAAGGAACTCTTGCTGGTGACAAGGTGTTTTATCCAACTCTGGCAGRCAGAAATCAAGATATAAAAGGACCTTGCTGGAAATCTTCACTCACATTACAGTGAGAGCTTAATCCAGGCTGTTTTAGCCATAAAGTCTGGCAGGCTGCTAGTCCTGTCCTAACCCAGCTCTGTGCTGGCACCAGACACAAGCTGATGTCCCTCCACCCCTGTCAGACAGTGCAATTCAAAGAGGGATATGAGCCCACGCTGCTGGTCCTTGTCTGCAGCCTCAGCAGCGGCCAGGGGAGCCAGCAGCTAATATTAGTATTAACTTTCCCGATCTTTCTACCCTAAATCCCAGGCTCCTGAACTCCCTCAGCACAAGATACMCCTAACTCAGTCATATCTGAGGCTTTTAGGAAGCCTTCTGCAGGAGGAGGGGGATTTGCAGGAATCCAAGAGAGGCAATTCCTGCCTAGCTCAGAAAGGGTCAACCATGGGGATTCAGGGTGGCAGAAGAGAAGCAGCCATAACAAAACCTGGTGGCACCAGCTGGCCCAGACACAGCACTCGCTGCTGCAATTCAGGTCCTGTCTGCACAGTGCTGAGTGAGAGAGCTCCGACACATCCTGCAAAAACTCCTGCCACTGCAGAGGATAGAGGCAGCCAGGGCTCCCTCCCAGCTCCCAGGCACAGGCAAGGCTGTACCACAAACCTACAAGGCCTCAATGCCAGTACAGACTGGGGTTTAGAGGAAAATTGCATCATTCTACCTTTGAGCACCAGGGCTGCTCATGCAATCATGAGCTCCTGAAATCTTGACCTAGACTGTTCCCTGCAGAAACGAAGCTGAAATACAAATTACATCAAAATTTGGGGGACTAGGCAGCAAAAAAAAACCACTTTCTGCACCAAGAAGGGGACAAAGTGTCCAGGAAAGAGGCAAAAGTAGCCACGTGCATTGTCCACTTTCACTCAGAGCAAAACAAACGCAAACTCACCATACAACAGGGTGCAACACAAGATCCCCAAGTGCAGATGTTACCTTGCTTGCTTGGAGGTTGTTGCTATCACCCATCTCTCCTACAGAGCRCCTCAGCACACTGCACCAGCATATTGCTGCTTCCTCACTTCCCCTTCTACAGCACACACGCTCTGCTGAAATCAAACCTTGGCACAAGACTGCAGTGTGAAGGAGCTTATCCTTCCATGCTTCCATGCGAGCACCACGCCTTTCATTACTACTGTAGCCACAACTTTACTCCCTCTGCCACTGGCCCAGCACTGGAAGGCAAGCACTTGATCCAAAAKGCCTGTTCCCAGACTGGCTGAATGATCTGAGACACCCTGCCACCATCCCAGGTGAGTCACTGCCAGCAGCAGCACTGGCTCAAAATCAGATGCATGCTTTGAAGTGCGTTAATTTTGCTCCTTTCACACAGCACTGTACAAAAAATGACAGGGGTGTTAAGGGAATGGCTGATGCACTTCAACTCATTATCCTTTCCCTTGAAAATTGGCTATTAAAGAATGTAATCAACTCCTGCAATAACAAGAAGCATCACAGTTTACCCACAGTCCCACAACAGCCAGCAAATTTCAAAACTGCACAATACTCAGAGCAGCCCTAGCGTCAGCATTTCTTACARTGCCCACGGGATATTCCCAAGCAGTGCTTCCATACTCACTGGAGACAGTGTCCGACTCCGGTTTACTCGCTGACAGGTCTTCCACGGAGGTGTTGCTCCCTTCAGCACCCACGCCACATCCTCGGGGCCCCATGGCAGTGGACCTTCTCCTCTCATGGATCTCATCTGAGATCATCTCCAGATTTTTCAAGGCAGTCTTATACTCTCCCTTTGCCAGGGCCAGCTTAGCCTGCAGGTCATCCACTGTTTTCTTCAGTTGCTGACAAGGGAGACAGGTATTAGATGAACTCTGTATTTCACCAGGAACAAGGCAGAGCACACAGTTCCTGTTACATGTCCAGCTGCCTCAGCTGTGCACAGGAAAGCACAAACCAGGGCTGGTATCCAGGGCATGGGAGAGTTCACAATTCAGAAGCTGGCACAAGCAGTGGCACTTGTGAAGGAGACAACAGCAAGGCCAACCAGGGGAGCCAGGGGCTGGGATTGCCTGGGATTGATTGACTGCTCCCTGGCTGAGCACAGAGCAGAGGCCCTGCTAACACACTGACATGCAGGATCTGTTAACAGGAATGCACTCTCAGCGATGCCACTGCTTGTCCCACAACCACCCCTAAAGTTTGCTGGCAGACCCTGTCTGCAGGGCACAGCAGGGCTGGGGGTCACCCCTGAGTGGGGCTAAGCCTCACTCTCTGCTGAGCACCAAACCTGTCACCTCTGCTCACCAGAAAGCAGCAAACCTCAAAACCTGGCAGCTGTCATGCAGCAGTTCCTGTGCCCTRAGGTGCAAACACCACCCTACAGCAAGGGCAGAAATCTTGTGCATCCTATATCCCAAAGGGGAAACAYTGCTTGTGTGTCTGTGGCTGTCTCAATGTTGGTTTATGTTGTGCATTTAAAGCAATCTGGGGTCTCTTTTCATACAGTTTACACAATCACTTTGCTTCAGGAGGGCACTGAGCAGCTGCCATGGAGAAGCAACAGGCCCAGCAGCAGTGGATCTTTGCCCATGGAAAAAAGGAATTCCTCAAAAGATGCTCCTAGGCAGAAGGGATTATTGGGCTGGCACCCAGCCCATGGCACACAAAGGTTCAGCCTGATGCAGCAGCAGCTGCAGGCAGACAAGGTGGAGGAGCAGAGGGCACCTGAGCCTGGATCCTGGCAAGGAAAAAGGTGTACACCTRAGTCTCTGAGGCTTACAACWTGTTGAATCCCAGGCAGCTCAGGAAGGGCTCAAAACTGTTGTGGGAYRTGCCTTGCAYCCTAWGCAAGGAATGGAAATCTTTTTCCAKCTAGGCTCCTACTGACCMAGCACCCCACTGGAGCCTYCCTGCACCCACAGCCACGGTGATRTGCTGCCCTGAAACCCTGTGCACACCCCACAGCAACAGCACTGGCCACTCCCCTGCAACTCTGCAGGACAGGCTCCCCTTTGGGGCCACAAGCAGCAAAGGTCACTCAAGCAGAGAGTGATTCTTGCATGTGGATTTGTAGGGCTATGCTGCCCTCCCATCCCTGGCAGCTCCAAGGCTGGCTGTGATTGCAGGGATTACCATCCCACACAACTGCCATGCCTGCCCCAGGGCCACTGTGCCCTGCTGTGCCCAGGCACTGGCCAGGCATCGCTGCATCACACAGAATGCAGTGCACAGATGACAAAGAGCCCTGGAAGCCTATCCAGCCAAATCCCAAATCTCTCTTATGCCAAACCCCAAAGCAGAAACTCATATCTGCATGATGTCTGAGAACTGCAAGCAAGTTGCTTATTCTGTTAATTGATCCAACCAGTGAACATAGAAGAGCACCCCAAGTACAATTAAACAGTCTGAAGCATAAAACATWGGGGAAGAAAAAAATGAAACCCACAACAAGCAAACAAACCCCAGACATATTAAACCACAAGAAGCAAAGATWGCCAAACTATTCTCTTTTGGTTCTGACAGAGTTCAAACACTCTTATTTCACACAAGGAAACAAAGACTCTCTTAGCCTTTTATCTTTAAAATGTGCTTAGCAAATTGCTCAAGAGGTTTTGAATTGGTTTTGTATAGAAACACAACACAGTTGTTGGAGCACTTTGGATGTAATTTCAGTATTTACTGTAAGCAGTACAGAGTTTCAGGTGGATCTGAATTACACACGTACCTCTAGTTGGATGTAGTACTTCGCCTTGAGTTCAAAATAAGGTCTGTGGAAAAACAAAGAGCAGTTGTTTACAATCACTGGGACTGAATGCAGTGTACTGGCGTGGGAGTTGCTCTTTCTGTAGCACTAACACAGCTATTTTGTGTATCACTGCAATCCCAAGAGACCATTCCAGATGATGGAACACCTACACACGCTCTCAGTGCCTCTCTCTTACTCTCTAATGTATCTGCTTCTCATGTGTCTTTTGACCTAAATACAAATTGCAAAAATCCAGTTTTTGGAGTTGACAGCACAATTCCTCCAGGCCTAGATTCTGCAAGGTATTTAAATGTAACATTCAGCTCCAGGCACAGGCATCCTCTCTGTASGTATCGAATTTTGGAGCCCACAGCACATGTAAATTTCCACAGAAGGTGAACCTTCTCAGTGTTCAGGTGTGGGGGGTGGAGGGGCAGTTCTTGGGTTTTTCAGTGAAAGAGAGAGGGTGAAGGAGGTCAGAGCACCACGTACAAAAGCACAGCACTTCTCAACAGTGGCCCACCAGGCACTTCCCTCAACTTGCTTTTAAGGTTACAAAAGGACAGGGGTATAAGAGATGCTGTCAAAAACCTAGAAACCACATTTCAGCCTCAAATTTTTGAAGCTCAAAAGCCAACACCATCTGATACAACACTGATCAGCGTTTAAAAAAAAAAGAAGAAGAAAAAAAACCCTGGTATTTCAGCAGGGCTCACTACCCTCCTTACCTCTCAGAAGCTCTYCTGGAAAGGAGGGGAGAGATAAATAAACAGATATGGTTTTATATGAAATWGAATTTGAACTACCCTTGTCTGTCTGCCCTGACAGCAAGGCTCTTCTGAGCTCTAAGTCCAASTTCAGCTGCATTTTGGACTGTGTGCACTAGAATTCAGGAGTGTGAAACTGTGACTTTCTCATACTATATATATCCTATATAGTATATATATAGTATACTGATATATATATACTATACTGATACTATATTCTTTGAAGGGTTGAATTCACTACAGAGTCACACACAAAATAACTGAGTTTTGTTGCCATTAGAGTAGGTTATTTYCAGCTCCGATATTTTTAAGCACTCTCCCACCATCACCAGGAGAGCACAGCCAAGTCTCAATGTTTCCAGCGACACCGATCCATCCAAAATGCACCTCTGCCTTCCCTCACTGGGACACAATCCTGCCAAAGGCTACACAGATGCWCCTGCCAGGCAAGATAAAACACTGCAGTTGAGAATTTGGATCCAAGAGATAAAGGTCTCCTACAGCCGTACCCCAAAGCGATGGCAACACTGACAGGATGGTGATGCAGGGAAACATGCACAGGGACAGAAGTAAAACTCCCTCACCTCAAATGACCTGATTCTCAACCTCCCTCACCCTGGTGCCAAGTGGGAGGAAACAACCAGGCTTGAGTCCCAACCTCCCACCAGCTTCCTGGGGAAAAGTCTCCTCTCTGTTAGGTAACAAGAAGCACACGTGTGTTTGCATGGTGTGAAAAAAGCAACACCTATATGGGTGTGTGTGTGTGTAYACACAATGACATRCATATATGACCAGGAATGTTTACTTGCAACAGGTAAGAAAAACCCCACCTCAGCYACAGAAAGGAGACCAAGAGCCTGACAGGCAGCAAATCCCTGCTCACTCATGGCTCACATGCAGCCAGGCACCTGATGCCAGCAGGAACCAGGGCACTGGCAGGGGAGGGACTCCCATGTCCTCGGGTCACTTCATTCCCTCAAATGCACGGCCCTATAACCACTGAGGATTGCTCTGTAACTGAGCAGGGCAGGAGAATCGCTCACTGCTGCAAACGGTGCCCTCCATCTCCGGCTGCCTGAGCCCAGGGCACGGCACASACAAAGTGCTTTTCAGGCAGATGACAGCAGGAGTGAAAGGCACTTTGCCCGAGYCACCAGAGCAGAAAGTGACTTCCAAAAACCAGCTAACACAGGCRAGTTCATTATCCCACAGCTCAGAGGCACCGAGCCAGGAGATCYGGTGACTGTTAAGAACATGCAGCCGTATGCACACCCATAGCTTACAAGCAAGTAAGCACCCAGAAACAAAATTAAAAGCAAAACCAAAACAAAACCATCCAATAATCCTTCGCTCATCAACTTTACACGGCAAATCATCTAAATTACTTTCCTCCAGGATGCCCCAGGATTGCTTTCAAAACAGTAATGCTTTAAGCATCTTAATCCCAAAYGAAGCAAGGAGCAAATGTAAATAATTTTCTGCCCGAAAGAGAGCAGCTCATTCAGCATGTCTATCCACAAGTTTAAAGAGAAGATGAACAAAAGGCCAGAAAGAAAGGTCTAAGTGTCACCGCCAGTGCTCCCACACCACCCAGGGAGGTCGGGCAGGATGCTGGTGTTAAACCTTTCCTGAAAATCAGCTGGAGGCCAGCTACACCCCATAACACAAACAGCCACAAATTCAGCAGYCTCATCTCCCAGTTCCTGCAGCCACTTGACAGCACCGATGTTTTCAGTTCAGTTGCAATTTTCCTTTATGTGAAAATTGCAATGCTGGGAGATGACTGACCTTTCCAACATCCCTATGCAGCACGACTTCAAAGACATCCACGGCTGTTTGTGCCACCAGGAATCTTGCAGCTCAATACTGGGTTAGAAGTGGCATTTCTGTACACCCTTTATTAAAGAATCTCCAAAACAGCCTACCTAGATGGTTTATGCTGCAGTCAGCCCTGCTGTGAGACAAAGGAATATGCTGGGATCCTTCCACAGAAGTGAAAACCAGCTTGGCCCGAGGAGAACGACACAAGACACCCCTCTGAGGGTAGTTCCAGCAAGGAAATGAAAACTCAGGGGCACATCACACAAGAGGCAGCTGGGATGTCAGGCTCTACACCATCATTATAGAAAGCTATGTAGGACCCCGCTGACAATTTAATCATGGTCTTTATTTTAAATCTTATTGCAAGGAAGGAACTCCCAGCAGCCAAAACTATTCTCAGATATTGCCCTTATCCAGAGGAACCTGTCATTTAGCGATCTGATGATGGTTTTCACAGTCCCTGTGCAKTGCTAGACAAACAGCATGCAGCTCATTCTAGGAAGTCACACCACTACACTGTTTCAGCAAACATGCTTGAATCTTGCTTGCAAAGTGCTAATCCTTTCTTGAATTGAGCAAACACTAATCAAAATAGATCTTTAGCTGACCAATTTCACCAAAAAGTCATTTTTAGATGGAGGGGATTAAAAGCTAAATACAGCAAGCAGATTGTTTAGACAAGCCACAGTCTGGAAATATTAAAAAAAAAAAAAAAACCTGTGAAATATAAAGAGGATTAAGAATTGGTTGTAAACAGGGCCAAAATTTTAAACAGGTTCTGAGCAAAAACCTGTTTCACTTCTCTGCAACAGAGCCAAACTGCACAGCAAATGCAGACACAATTATTAATGACATGAGCTGCTTAGCTGTGCCCTCTGAAGGGAGTTTCCTTCCCCAAGAATGGCTCTCACACAGCTTCGCCATGGCAGTGTCAGGAAGTAAACAAATCTCATGTACAGCACTTTACACTGGTAAAGTCTCACACCTTTCATCTTTCTGCCACTTGCTTTGTTGCTCTCCTAACTAAAAATAAGAATTAAACTGTGAACAAGCCTAAGCTGTGAAACATCCACACAGAGAGCTGTGCAGCTCTGCAGACAGCACCTGTTCCTCAAATCACWCACCACCGARGAGTTTGGTGCACTAGAACAAGACYAAGACACTGCTCAGAAAAGGTTWCTTATCCCACCAGTCTATCRAGTCAKGTGTTTCAAAAGACACAKAGAAGGACATCAAGGACAAATACCAGCACGAACTGTGCTGTGAGGCTGCTACACACAGAGAGCAACCCCAAATGCAGTACACTTTCACAAGTTCAAAAAACCCCACAGAATAAGTATTTCCCCCACTCAGCTTTCACCACTAAACTCATCTCCAAACGTAAAACATACTTTGATTTATTGATGGCTCTTTTCAGCTTCTTCTCCAGTTGTTTCATCCTTCCCATGGCAGCATTGTATTTGGCTGCAGTCTCCTTATGAACCAACTCACTCCTCGTTTTGGTCTGTTCCGCCTCCATGACCTTGAAGAGAGATAAAGAACAGGTTGAACAGCAAGACACAATGATCCATTTCTTATCATTTCAATTAACAGCAACTTCATAATCTCTCCAATCAGCTCATGTCAGGAAAGTGAGAGTACAGAAAAAAACTTCTTAAAATGAACCTACTTTAAAGTCTGTCCCGAAAAGAGCAGCAATAAGTCAGGTCTTCAAACACTGAAAATTACGGCAGAGTTTTTCACATAATCTCTCTTACAGGAAGTTCAGAGGAGCCTCAGATTTTAGGATCTTCCATTCTTTAGATATTCACAAGTGGAGGAACACTAACAGAAGTCACCCAGTTACATTTAACGTGTGATGTTTCTGTTTCCTCCTGGAGAAAAGGAGGAACCCGCCTTTCCCAGCAGAGAACTGGCAGGTCGTTCAGCTCCCGGCTGCAGCCCCATCCCTCTGSAAAGGGCTGAACACCAACCACAGCACAGGGAGGACTCTAAGACAGCTCAGCATGAATCACCAGTCACTAAAAAACTGTGTGTCCAAGATGGCTCTTCTCTCAGAAGAGCTGACATGCCTGAAATCACAGTTCCAACACTGRAAATGCAAAGCCCTGAGCTGACACCCCTCCTGTGCAGACAAGGGGAGCTCTGCTGATGGCCAGCCCACTGCCCTCATGATTCAAGATACCCAGAATACAGGTCTGATAAGGAAGGGCTGAGGGATCTGGGGTTGTTCAGCCTGGAGAAAAGGAGGCTCAGGGATATCTCATTGCTCTCTACAACCGCCTGGAAGGAGGCT
Source organism: Malurus melanocephalus (assembly GCF_030028575.1). Lineage (NCBI taxonomy): Eukaryota > Metazoa > Chordata > Aves > Passeriformes > Maluridae > Malurus > Malurus melanocephalus. The sequence continues at coordinate 1,235,690 of NW_026623409.1, read as the reverse complement.
GTGGCCAAGTGGGGTTCAGCCTCTTTTCCCAGGTAACAAGGTACAGAAAAGAGGAAATGGCTTCAAAGTTGCTCCAGGGGAGGTGTAGACTGGATATTAGGAAAAATTTATTCACTGAAAGGGTTGTCAAGCATTGAAACAGGAAAAGTAAATATCGGTCCATTAGCTCCACTGTTGGTATCCCATCACCATGCTTTGCCAGTAATTCTATCCAGGGTACTTTCATTGTCCAGTTTTGAGATGTCAGAGGTGTAAATCWGAAAATGTGTTGTATTTAGTGCACCAGCAGTCAAGATCCAGACAGGGAGACCACTGATTTGTTTAAAGGAAGAAAAGTGGTGATATCTCTGAGGGGAAAGCAGGCACTTTTTTAAGCTTCCTTTTCTGCAGCCATAAAGGTATCCAYACAAAAAATGGCAAGACTTGATTTTCTCCAGTATTGCATTTTGAAATGTCTCAGCTGTGATTCCAACCACTCCACAAGTTCAAGCAGATTTGCACCAACTGGCTCCCACCACCACACTGTGCATCTGAGCTCTCAGATGCAGAGAGAAAGAGACTATTCAAGATATCTTGATTTGAAATAACTTCACCCACAAAACTCTAATTTTTTTTAAAGTGTGCTAGTCCTCCTAGCCCTCAGGCTGAACTGTACTGGGAAAAGAGATGGTCAACTCTGACTCGCTTGGAGTGCTGCTCCTCTCAGGAAAATTGTCATGTTGTCCTTTCTGATTGCTAAATTGAATTGTGAAACTCCCAAAACTGAACGCTGCATCAGCATCAACTCGTAGCTCTTGCTGCCACAACTGGAGGCCACTTTTTGCTCGTCTGCACATACCACTCATTATTAAAGAAAGGAATTGCTACAGAACTTTAAACTGTGAGAAATAAAGATTATCAAAGGATCTTTTGATCAGATATAAAATAATACACTCAACTCCAACACTCTTCAACTTCTTTATATATACAAAGCATCCACTTTCAAAGAAAGGGAAAAAGAAAAAAATAAAATCTATCAGGCTCATAACACACTCTCTCCTGCATCCTGAAAAATAAACTGCAGCCTCTTATCTCAAACAACTGTTTTAAAGCCAGTTGGTGCAACGACTTTCGTTAGTGAAACATGTCAGACAAGGCTAGTTTTAACGTGGCAGTATCTTAAATTAAAATGCAGTCTCCAAAGACTGCACAGAAGGTGGTTCATCTTCTTTCTAGTGTGGCAAGGAAACTGYAATTTAAAAACGCCGTAAGCTACAAAATAATGGAGAGACTGGAATTTGCTCAGTTACATGTCAGTCCCTCACATCCATTCTTGGGGCAAAATTAGCATAAGCTTTGATATCTGGAATAAATCACATGATAAGTACCACCAACACCAGGGTGGTAAAGCAGGCTAGGTGTCCAGTATCATGTTGATTTTTCAAATCTTTCATATCAAACATCAAGGAAATGCTGAATTCCGCAGAACTAGGATTTGAGGATGACAGATTGCAAACACCTCAAAGTATTTGACAAAACACAGAATTTGCTGCCAGCCACATATATACCCATGTGCATTACCTTTTCCATAAAGAAAGGGAAAAAAGGGCTATATACTTCATCCTTTTGAGAAATCAGTGATGTRAGAAAATCTCTCTCTCCCCTCACGCCCTTGTTTTGCTATGGGCATGGTGTCACCATGCTCACATTATCCACAAGTCTGCAGAGACAGCCTGTCCCCTTCCCCTGGGACAGCAGCTCAAGGTGAACACCCCGAGGCTGAGGATAAKACCTGGGAGATTGTACAATACCTCTGCAGCAACTCATCACCTGCCAAGATGCATTTAAGCACTTCATTCAAACAGGAAAAAAACAGAGAGATCATCCACAAAAGCCTTTATATGGAGAAGCTGTCCATCAGGACTGGTGGACAGAAACAAACTACAAACAATGCTGCCACCTCCACAGCTGGGAAGTTCAATGTAACACCAGCTAGAGAAGCTCCTCACCTCCTTAAGAAGGCTTAGAAAAAGACAGATAGGCTTGTGTAGGAAAGAAGTACTTTTTATTAGAGCTAATCATACATTGGATGAAAAAAAATGCAGTGTGATATGGACTTGTAAACAAGCTCTTTGTCACCGTTACCAAATAAGCTGTTTTGTGTAACACAAGTGTTTMTACCACCCACCTTGCAGATATTCCTAAGTCATCACAGATGCAACAGCATCACTTAGAAAAAGTAAGAAAAAGAAATGAGGATAACATCTCTTCAAATGAAGGCTGCTCAGGACACATCTCACCTCCTTACATTGTCCCTGCCATTCAGCTCACCCTTRGGGTGAGCAGGGCAACACACACTTAAGACAAAAACACCCAGAACAGATGCATTCATGGGATACCCACACAGTCACTTGACATTCCTGCAGCCCTTCCTTGCCTGTCTCTAACTATTGGATCACCTACTCCAGGCAGAAGCCACTCTCCCAGGTAGCACAGGTAAGATACAAGTAACAAAAACCAAAGCAAGGAAAAATTCCCATCACAGGGATTCATCATTCCTCTTCTTTCTTACTCTCTATTTCCTACCCACTTGTCTGGAAAAGGAAGGTCAGTGTAGAGTTCATACTCACTGTCAATAAGTTCATAGAAGTAGCTTTGTTCCACCCAAAGTATTTCCATAACCTGAAGTAAAAAATGGACTCCAGGCAAAATTTCAGTAATAACATATGCAAAAGAAAAATTTTATCACTCCGACCATCTAAGTCAGAGAATTACTCTGGAGGACTGTTTTTTTCACAAAAGAATAAATTGATTGTTGCGCTAGAGGAAGAATTAGAAGAGGAAAGAGACAATGCAATATCAGTAAACCAGGTGAGAATCAACAATGCAAGGGATTACAAAAAAATCACTGCATTTTCAGGACAAAGTGACAGAGCGATTAGGAAAAGGAAGGATGTGGTATTTTTGTTGTTTCTTTCACAGACTTTTCTTCTCCCCCTTTTTTCTCTTAAGTTTTTCTAGCTGCAGGAAGTATCTCTCCTCTCTACATCACGAAAGCACCCACACATTTTACACTGACAGATGGTACTTCACGGTATAATATCAAAGGGAGCTTCACAAGCCAAATTAATCCAAGAGGGAGCATGCCTCCTTCCTCTTTACTCTCCCCTCATCCTTTCCTTTTTAAAATGTCTCATGATCAAGAGCCAAAACATTTCTTCTCCCTGCCAGAATTTATGAACTGAACATATCTCAGAGAAGACTGTAAAAGCAGAACCKTTTTAAGACTGCAGATTGCATCAGCAATTAGAAATTAGCAATTTCTCTTCAAATTCACGAAGGATCTTTCTTTCTGCTCCAGCTTGTCTCAAACTAGATGTAACATCTGTCAGTACTTTCCTTTTGTACATCTTTATGAATTATTATCAATAGAAGCATAAATGTGAAGATCTTTCCTCCCTTCAAAATTCAATATTCTTCGGTCCTTTCACAGGAGCTCCTTCCATAGCCCTGCTCTCTGCACCCCAAACTGCAGCATTACAATTCAAGGTTCCAACAGGCTCCCATGAGTAAAAAACATCTCCAAACTTTAAAGGCACACTGCAGTGACAAAAATCCTGGTAAGCCAATGGCTGAGAGTGAACACCACTCTTCTTCCCCCTTCTTCCCCACACAAATTAAGAGCTGATCATTTCTACATTTCCATTACAATCAACAGAGAATTTATCTTACAATGAACATGCCCCTCTGGCCACATGAATTGCTCTCCAGACACCACTTATTGATCACATCTCCTTTCATTATAATGGGACTTTCAGTGAGTAATTGTGATACAAAGTCAGGTTCTAGGCACATGACACTGATGAGCTAAATTTCAATCTAAGTGTCATCACACTTCTCAGATCGGTGGAAAAATGGACATCTAGAAAAAAAACACAGGACTTTACCCCAAAATACGTGCCAAGTTGAGAGTAGAAATGGGCAAAGCAGCTGCCTGACTTGCAGGATTGCATCACAGTCAGGTGCTTTGCTGCTGTGAACACACAGTTCAAGCACAGACATTTGAAGGGATTAGTTGCATCTTCAYGGACAGGTAGGCAGGAAGCCAGCTCCTATTTATGCTCCCAGCTTCCYTTGGAAACATAGCTCAAACTGCAAGGTGAAAAAAAACTTCTGAGTGACAGCCTATACTCCCAGTACTTGTTCATGCTGGCTCTGCCTGCTCCATGGATACAAACACTTTCCATACATTATGCTTCCAGCTCACCCAGGAGAAACAAAACTTCAGTAACTCTCCCATTTCACTGATACAGTTAAACTATATGATTTTCTACACCAATGGCCTACAAAAGTCTTGTTTACAGAAGCCCAATAGATTGTCACATTAAAATAGTGTTAAGAGCTTTTCAGACTATCAAGACATCAAAAAGCAATTACAAAATACAACCCTTATCTCTGTTTCCTCCCAATGAGTGTCTGGAAACAGCATTTCCTGTTTGGTACTCTGAAACCCAAGTCTTTGTCTACATCCATTAGGTCAAGTGCAAAAGTAACCTAGCAGTATTTCCACACATAGCTGTATAAGAAATCAGTTTCTTGTTTGTTCTCTTGCCTACCCTTTTTCTTTATGCTTTCTGTTTACCGTGTTTGTCAGCTACCGAGCTGCTACAGGGCTCAGGTTTGGTTCCAAGTTTCAGATTAATTCAGTAAAGCCTGCTGCCAGTGCCTTAAAACAGCAAATAAAAACACTTTACTCTTGCCTGACATGTACATCAGTGGAGAAACAAATGAATTAGTAGCCCACTTCTAACATTTGGCTYAGAGATGCTTTTCTGCACTTGAGTCCTTGCTGTACAAGGCCCAGTGCAAGATTATTCTCTGCCCAGCACAACTGTCATGTATAAGTACACGCAAAAAAAAGCTGTAAAATMCAAATAACTAGAGTGCAAAAGCTTTCTCTAAAAGCCATTTTACATGTGCAAGTAAACGTCCATTTCTTATTCCTTAGCCCTTACCCTAAGAAAGAGTTCTTTCCATTAGTGATTTCTAATGTAATTAACAGTTAATGATCTGAGTTGTCAGCAACACTGTAGCAGTCAAGGAGAACTTCTGTTCCAGATCATCTCATCCTCTAACCTGTTTTCATCCATAGCTCGGTAGGGAATGTCAACATTTTCTGCTCCCCAAGATCCCAGTTATTCTGTTTGCCTCACTCAACACGAACCATTTCATTAATTGCATGATAAATAATGCAATAATAAATTCACCAAAGCCAAGTAAAATTTTCACTCTACTCTTAGGGAAGATGCAAAACCCAGTCAAGCAGTCCAAACAAACTAATGCTGGGCCTGTTTAGTCAGGGCTTCTGAAAGCATTTTCACTCTTCTTGGCTCTGGCCTTAGCTTTGAGAACTCCACCATGACATGAAAATAAAAATCACAAGACAATGAAAATCACAGGACAAACTYCCACATAATTCTTCCAAAACCTTTTGCAACCTGGAAAGGTGCAGATAGGTGCTTTCTGGGAACTGAGCCTGCCCAGACTATTTTAAGCACCAGGAATTATTGGATAACTGGTTTTCCATTCAAGGAGCACTAAGCTGCTACTAGCTTAGTAAGTGCCTAAGAGATTTTACAGCTGCAGTGAGTACACCGAGGTTCCCTATTTACTGTTCAGCTGTAACAAATCAGAGGCACTGTGGCTTGAATCAGTCCCCCAACAAGCAGGTATCCTGCAGTCAGTGAGGGTACCTATCAACACCACCAGCATGACTCCAGCAAGCACTGCCAGCAGCCATCTGCTGCTCTGAATCACTGCGTTTGCTCATCTCAGGTGTACACCTTGCACAGACTGCCAGGGAATGATCAAGGGTTGTAGAAGGACACGAGGATGCCTTTGAAATAGCAAAAGAAGAGAAGAATTCATTTGCACTCTCAAATTGCCATTGTTCCTTTCTTTACACACCACAACACAAATTTTTGTAAAGCCTGCTAGAGAGGCAGGTGGCAGATGTGATTGCTGTCACTGTCCACCAAAATTCAGTTTAGCAGCCAGGTGCTCTAAGCAACTCCTTAAATGCTTCTGGTTCACTCATCTACCAATTCTGAGAATCAAAAATTATGTATTGGACTTTGTTCATACTGAGCAGGGATTACAGCTAGGGAAAATGACAGCTGGCACACACAGACTGCAAAGGTGGGGCACCCCTTGTAAACACAGAGGTCACCAGATCTGGAAATACCAAATGACAACAGGGACAATAACACAAACAGTACCCTGCAGTTCATTTTCTCTTTAATATATACCACGTTTTCTATCTCTCCCCTACACACAGCTTTTCTGTTCCCTGTTTCTTCATCAGGCAGCTGGATTTTGAAATTCACTCTGAAACACAGGCTTTTCTTTTAACTGAGAAGCTTCTGCAACAGAACGGGGCTGTTACATTGAGGACTATAAGACAATACAAGCATTGTATGGCATGCTAGCATGTTTGGAATACCAAGTTCAGTTTCACTGGCATATTAAGGAAATGACAGAACAAAGGTTTTTAACTTCGATTTTTGGTTCTTTTATGTCAAAAAAACCTTTTTGCCTTTTTTTTTAACAGGAAAAAAAGAGACATGATAAATGACAGGAAAATTCTTCTTGACATCTGCTAGAAAGAATCTTTGTTTTTTAGATGATATATCTCTTCTGTAGGTTTAAAAAGACTTTACAAAGGAGGTAGGACCTTGTCTAAATCCCAGTTAAATCAGAAAAAAGCAGCATGCAAGCTTAAAATGCAACACACAATTTTGACTAATTCTACATTCAAACATGCATTTCTGAAGCTAAGTGCCATGTTCAACTTATTCCATACCAAGAACAGGTTATACTAAAATTGGAACTTGTCCCTGTGTTTCCAGGGTAAGTGTTCCCATAACACATGTATTCAGGAATAGGCATCCCCATGCAATTACTCTGGCACAACTCCAGATGCAGACATGCCTKAAGACATTGTTTATCCCTGTAACATAGATGGTAATCGCTTTTTTAATTTTCTGTACAGAGCTACTCCACTACCATAGCACCACCAGACAGAGAACTAAAGTTGTCCCAGAAGCAACCCAAGCCCCAGACCATTTAACCTTACGCTTCTTAATTTTTCACAGCTTCATTTCCTACAGGCCGTGGATCTGGACCAAAAGAAAAACTTGGTCTTTCAGAACCTGAGCCTCATACACCACAGGAAAACACAAAGTATGGAAAAGGCAGATACTGGGGCACGTTTRTATTACCCTCTGAGTAGCGTGGTTGAGCATCTCCTGCCAGGCAGAGTCAAACTGGCGCTTGTCATCTTCCAGTAGCCTCTGCTCAGCCAGAGAAATGGTCTCTTTGGCAGCACGCAGCACTTCAGTGGCCCTCTGAAAGTCCTGAGTCGCCCTCTGAGCCTCCAGCTGTGCCTGAAGGAAGAAAAAAAAAAAAAAAAAGAAGCTGGGTTCAGAGACAAAGGAACCCTCACAATCACATTTAAAAGATCTATGACAGTAATCCCAAGATTTCAAAAGCACCACGCCAGCGTCACTCTTTCCCAAGATTTTACTTGAAGTGACACATGTTTCTCAGTGGAGTAAGTCCTGTTAAGACAGCAGTTCCCACCCAAAGAGGTCATTTGCCAAGAAGCAACTCATGGTGTTCATGGTCAAAAAAAACAAAACCTCAGCTGCCGACCTACAAATAAGCACCTGGCTGAGAGATAMTGACGTAGGTTTAATCACTGAGAAACAGACCAAAACAAAATGCAATAGCTAACTTCTGGCATGTCAAGAATACATTGAGAATGGCACTCCCTGATTTTAGTCAGGGTGGATTTTTATCTGATACACCATTAATCACGCCAAGGAAATGTTCTGGAATTATTACCTTGCTATAAAGCACAAACAAGTTCTCTGAGATGGAGGCCACTCATTCTTTGGACATTCTTTTACCTTGCTACCCCTGGTACACAACTGATGCAGGAAGTCCCCAGTACACAGACACAAGAATAACCAAGAGAATTTTTTTTAAAATCAATACCTGAATTTTTCCAGATTACACATTTCATAATTTGCTATTAAAGGAGTATTTTGGAGCTGTTTTGCTCAGAAAATACACCCCTTCCAATGTAAATCTCATATTCCATTAACTGAGCATTCAGCACTGTGAAAACAGTTTTCATTTACACTTCCATGGTATTTCAAAAATAAACTGGAATTACCCAGTCTATACTTATGAGAAATGTCTTTGACCAGACATGACTGACAGAACAAAATAATGAATAAAACTTTACATATCATGACAGATATGTAAGGAGTCTGAGAATGAAACAGAGGAATGAACTCTGACATACAGAATACTAAATTGAGGAAGATAAAGTCTTATAAATAAAGGAAGAGGTTTTAATCTGAAGAAATCGTGGTCATTTAGAAAGTGGCTAAAAATCCCCGATACAAAGAAAGTGGAACAATGACACATTTCTCCAGCAAACAGCTGGCTATACCTCTTCAACACCAGATGTACCAAATACCTTCACACTTGAAACACCACAGTTACTGGAAAAGGTAATGGAAAAAACCCTTCCCTCCCTGCCCTGTGGCAGGGGAGATGGACTCCTAACTTAAACATAAGTCACAAAAGGAAATAAAGCACACTGAGTTTCCCTCACCATGCCCTGAAATAGCAACAAGCTCTTCTTACTTCCTTCCCTCTCTCAGACAGAGGTACTTCACCCCAAGGTGACCATGCAAAAATAGGAGTTATGTCTCAGAGGTCCTTGAGTTACCAGCTAGAGAGGGAAATCAAAGTCATCACAATCAGAGCAGCAATTTCCTTCCAGCCAAGGTCCCTGATGCRTTTCCTTCTCAAGTGGCTGGTGATGTTTTCCACAGAGAAGCTCATCTAGCCATGCCCTTTGTTGCTTTCAAGCAGCTTACACCACATCACCCTGTCTACTGYCTTTGTGAAGAGCCAGAGCACTAAAGTGTTAATTTCCATGCAGAACTGCACATTCGCAGGCGGCACAAATCTTTGGGCCAAGGTTAGTGGATGCACAGCATCCTGATCTAAGTTCAATGCCAATATGATCCCTTTTCCTCTCTAAGAAAAACCCCCACACATGACATCTCATCACCCCAGTCACCAGCTGCCTAATTCAAACGCATTAATACATGTTGTAAATTCAGAATAAGCCTGACTAWAGAGTATTTTTATTTAGCCACAAACTAACCTAAGCCATGATACCCAGCAAGCACAAGAAAGCCATCTGAGGGTCTTTAAACAAGGTTCAACCTGGGCTTCCAACAAAGAAAACTGAAAAAACCTGAATCTTAGTCGCCAAAATATCTACTAAACGTTAAACAAATTCACAACTTTTTTCCCCCTTCAGTAAGTTTGACCTATGCTAGTAAAGGAATTATATACAAATAAAGGCCAAAAGTTACCCATAAAAATAGTTTGAGGTGGARTTTTAAGAAGTGAAATAAAATGCAAGACTCCAATAAGAGCCTGCACCAAATGCTGCAGGGCAGTGCTGAGGATGTTTGGAGGAAGAGCAAGATCAATTTTCATGGAAGACTCTGTGAGAGGGAATCAGGTGCCAGTAACTTCCAGCAACAAGGTTGTGAAGGCARCTTCAGCTCCTCAGCTGCTCTGCTGCACGAGCCGGCCTGCCCATGCAAGACACAACTTAAAAACACACAAAAAACAGACTGGAGACCCGTTCCCAGCACAGCCAGAACCTCASCAGCAAGGAACTGCTTTCGAAACTCCAGTAAAACCAGCTCCCAGGGGCAATGTGAGTGCAGAAGTACAATTTTCTCACCGTAACTGCATCAGCACTTGAAAGTTTCTGTTGGCACAGACACTCAAGTCAGGGATCACGACATCTAAGCCAGCAAAAAGCCTGCAGAGCATTAGGARCTGAGATCCTTAATCCCCATGGAAAAAAATATTTAGTGGGAGCTTGGAGTACACTAGTAGCCCTTCTGATGAAGGCCTTAGCAGACAATTGACTCCAAAACAGGAAAACTGTCTTTTTGATAAAAAAAACAGGAACCAAATTTACATTTCATTGAGATTTCTGCTTGCACCTGGGCCTGTAGGACATCAAGAGCTGGAGCTGGTAACAGGCAGGTCCATAATCCATTCAGCTTCATGCCCTGTAACTGTGTGGGCAAAGGGAAAACTTAAACAAAACCATATTTAAATACTCCCTCCCAGCTGCATTTGTTGAWTACTGCTCTGCAACAGCAATTTGGAAACACTGCTTTATTTTTAAGCAACACAGTTAGTCCAAATAGCAATTTAGCTTCAACAGTGAGCAGAAGTCAGTCTGCAGTCTTTCATTTTAAGCMACTTACTGAAAGCCTGAGAAAGAAAAATGCCAAATGCTAAAGTAAAGGATAATACATTCGTCATTAGAAAAACATCAACAGGTTTGTGGCTTTGCCAATGTGAAAAASTTTTTGCGTGGTAGCACAGTTACTCAATAATTAGCCTTCATTTAAAACTCCCTCCAGCATGCTCAACCTGTGCACCATCACCAACAGGCTGCTCTCAGTCCCAAGCCCACAGGTCACAGACAGAAAAGAGTAGCCATGTTCTTCATGTGCTTTTAAAACCACAGAGAACAGCAGAAGCTCACACCTCCATCCAGCCCCCTTACATTGCACATAAACTTTATTRKTTTTGACAGAGGCTRTTTCTCTCAAAATTCAAATGAATGRCTGAAAACTAGGTTATTTTTCTTTCATCACCAACTTGTGTTTGAGTTGAGAGAGGTTTAGCCCTGGGGTAGAATAAAAGGAAATGTACCAGGAATGAGGACAAAAATCTCTGAGGGAGGTTGGAGGGAAGTAGGATGTCAACTTTCTGCCTGTCATCCAGATCACTGGTGCTTGATGGAGACTACCCAATAAAGAAGTGAGGATCTTTTTCAATATAGTCAAGAGACAGCCCAGTGAGACACCTTTTTGAAAACGAGGAAATTCTGACACCTTGAGAAATGAGGGACCTGTGCCCCAGCCTCCACTGCCACAGTAACACTGCTCAATTTGGTTCCCTCTCAGTGCTTTCCACCAGGAAACTCAACTGAATGTCTTCAGTGCTGCAGACCCTTCCCCTACATGAAAATATAAAACAAGTACTCCTTAAGAAACATGATTAAGCAGCCACAGAGACTGAAGCTAAGGGGAATCCCATTGTCACAACGCATCTGTCACACGCTGTCCACACACACAGCATCAACCCTTTCTGCAAATCTCTTCATCCCTCCTCGACAGCTCAGCCCCCAACAAGTAACCAGCTACAATCACAACAGTAAATCCCTTCCTTACACCCAGCAGCACATCCAGAAGTCCTTCTCTGCCCACTCAGCCCCCTCCTCATGACCAGGAGCTTCCTTTGCACAGCTATCCACCCTCTGTTCTGAACATGTGACCTCCTCTCACCAGCTCATCTGCCTCCCTGATCTCCCTGGATCTAAGTTCAGGAACAGCCCTGAACTTCCCAGGCAGCTCCCAAAGACTCAGGAGTGATATGCAGTAGCAGCACTCACCGAAGCAAGTGGTGCACTGTGGTATAAAACATGTCAGCTTGGAAAATAAATAATTTCAAATTAAAGGGGTCCTGACAGGGCTCATAACCACAAGCCATTAATGTATTGCTGAAAGGTGCTCAGTCCTGACAAAGCCCTTTTGGGGAATAAAAGCTGCACCCCCATGGGCAGCCTTCCACTTAGCCTACACWGGGCTTGCACAGAAGGGAACCATGCACAACAGCCAGATTATGTTGTCAGCTAGAAATTAAAAAAGCGCTAGGCCATGGCAAGCTAACAGAAGAAAACAAAGCCAGGCACTTTTTAAAATGCAGTCCTCCTGGAGCCAGCAGCAGCATACAGACATCTGCTTGTCTATTTTCAGAGCAAAAAATTGTGTGCTCTTTAATTATGAAATACAATCTTCTGGTTAGACCACACAGCTTCTATTGACCCAAGCCCTCTTTGCAGTCAGAGCCTTACCCAGCTGCTAATAGAGGATTTTTCCTCAACTCTCCCTATACAGCTTAAACCTATGGCATATCACCATTTCACCTCATCTCCGATTTTTGTTTTTGCTCCTGCACAGTATCACTGACACTGAAACATGGTACAACACAGCTATAACATTCCTCTGAGGTTAGCCTTGATAGACACTGCTCAGCCTCTGACACGTGAACACACCTGCACACAGCAAGCAGCCCTGCCAGACTGCCCCAAATAGATGCAGAGGGTTCATTTCGTGGACACAAGCCTATRCAGAATTTCTCCTCTTGGCCAGCCTCCTTCACCAGAGGACCAGACCACAAGTGTTGATGATTAATAAAAAGGGAATCCCTAACACAACCAGAAAATTTCCCATTAGAAATATCAGTTAGCAAAGACCAGTTACTTTCAAAATTGGCTTCTTATTTATCCAGGTGAATCTATCTCATCCTGCACGACCAAGACCTTGACATCCACTTCATTTCAGCATCCCTGCATTACTGCCAATGAAAGGCAYAAACAATCTCTGTTTATGAAATCACTGTAAGCTGGAGCATGAAGGGAACACACAGCTGCTGCTCAGAACAAGGCACCAGCACACTACACCAGCTGGCCCGAGGCCTTTGCTCCAGAAAGCATTTGTTTGTTACTGTAAAACCACTGTCTCCCCCACTCATTAATCTTTAAAACAATAGTTTAATTGCTACCAACAAACACGTGCTTGCTTACTAGCAAACAGATAACGATTAACTGTGTTCCAGTCAYACTTCTTAAACAAGTTCCAAATGTTTTCTTTCTGGTCCCCTCTCCTTTTATCAACATCCCACGTTAATCTGCTGTGCGATGTATAGCAGGGAACATGTTTTGAAACAGGAACTTTACTCCATCAGGAACTTTACTCGCCCACCAGAGTTGTTGTAGCACTGCCTGTGTCCAGGGATCCCCTCTGATCACAGTGACTGCACCAGAGCATCCTGCACAAGCTTCTGGCAGGGATGAGGATAGCAGGATCACCAGTCATTAGCCACAGCATCCCTGACTTACCCACCACTGCAGCAGATTCAGTGATTCAGAAGCCTACAAGGTGAAGGTAGTTGAGTGCTCGCTGCACCATTCACAGTAACCAGATTTTGAGTGCCACTATTTTGGCTTCAGYTTTCCTCAACCTGTTCTAATGCAGCTGGCAGGCAGTAACAAGAGCAGCAGCCCAGATGTCAGCACAAGGACCCACAATTCTAACAACAATCTTGATACTGGCATAACTCCATCCACAGCAAATCTGCAAATGGCACTACGCCAGAGGAGGTGGCAGAAAAGGCAGAACCTCAGCCTAGACAGACCTTGTGAAACTTGACTGGGCCAGGARAAGCTTTACAACAGGGAGACCTGTGGAGTCCTGCACATGGGGTGGAATAATCCCATGGTCAGCCCTGTCAAAAGGGACCTGCACATTACAACATGTGTCAGGCTGGAAAAACTGAAGAAGTGCAGTCTCACTGGGAGCAATGCAAACCATGTCCTGGGCTAAACTAAGAGGCCACAGCTGGCCAAACCCAGACAGGTTACATAGAGAGGCTTCAAATCCCCATCTCAAGAGATCTTCAGTACTTGGCAAAGCCATGGATGATGCAATCCAGCAATGTGACAGTTCTGCTTTGAGCAGAAATTTGGGATCAGATGACCTCCAAAGGTCCCATACAACCCCCAGTATTTTTAACAAATACCATCATATTTTTCTTAGCCTCTCAAAATCTGAAGACATTGTTGCAAGAACTTTGCAGTGATGCTGAATGTTCTCCTTGATACTCAGACACATTTATTTTCCTGAATGAACAGGCTAGTGGTGCAACTGGAAGCTAAGGGTTTTCTTTGCTTTTTCTAAGAYCTTCCTTTGCTCTCTACCTATAGCCTAAAAACTCTGAGCCAAACCAGAACAGAGAAGCAGTAAGATAAAAACTCAGAAACCCATCATGCCATATTTTTATAAACAACTTCTAAAATCTATTGCTGTGCGAGTGACCTTATTTTTATAGATCTACGAGGTCTGAGCTATATAATCTGTGATGACTGTTTGCATTGCTGACAAAAAACACAGTCTCTCAAGAGTCTCAAATAGCCCTGTATTCTTTAATCAGTTTATTATAAAGCTACACAATTGAACATGGGTTAGAATTTATTTTTTCAAAAGCAGATTAGATTTTTAASTGGATGAAAGGCAAAGGGAGGAAAATGTGAAAAAAGCCTTCCTAGAGTTTTGTGAAGTATAAACCATTTCCTCCCTGCTGCATAACTAATGAAATACCTATGAAACACTATAATCATACGTGTTTTAGTCTCTGCTTTTGATTGGGTGTCTTATTCTTGCACTGGGCTTTTTGGTCCCCTACACATATCCACCCCTTCTCTTCTAACAGCCAAATTGCTGTCGAACTGACCTGACTYCTGATTCTGTGTAACATTCCTTTAGTCTATAAAAAGGTGCAGGAAATAAGAGCAGACCTACAAAGCATGCTCTAAGAGACACCTAGGTCTGTGCTAAAGTTAGATGATATGTGCAACTCCTTTAAGACAGGATCACGAGTGTGTTCRAAGACCCAGAAGGTTCAGGGCACAACTGACAGCTCCTTCATTAGCTGCTTCTGTTACCAGARTACTGACAGACCGACTCCTCAAAGGCAGAACCCCACCCCCCTTCTTTGGGAGCTATGGAAGGAAATGAGAAAGAAAATACCTGAACACACAGTTTCCTYAAACACTGTTAAGACCAGTTGTGGACTGGACTGAACAATCAGCTGCCAGCCTTCTCTGTGCTCTGGTGGCTCCCACCTAGGTTGCAACCAGGATCTTGTGAAACAAGAGCAAGGATATCCCTGCTCTGAGCTGACCACTGCCACTATGCAGCCATTTGAAAAACCTCCTGGTCTCCTCACTGGTTTTAATTAATGCAGCTCCTTACCTTACAGGAATAGGGAGGCGATGCTCACTTGAACACATAGATTGTATGGGAGACACTACCCCAAGCCTTTTGCCCCTTCCTTGTTGTTCATGCAGTTGTTGAGAGATGCTGGTGTGCTTGGAGTCACTCATACTAATTAACAAGTCTATGGCACCAGAAGATTACAAAYTGTTCAGTCTAATACCATCCAGGCACAGCCTTCTTGGGCATTCACTGCYATCTGTTTGTTAGTTGTGCAATTCTTTGTGGCCAAAATTATTAAGCTGCTCCCTTCTGGAAGAGGGGATGATCGAATAAGTTCAGGTTTTAATTACCAAGGTAAAAGATCTTATTGAGAGAGAAAAACTCCAAGATAATCCTCCGTGCTGTGAGCACCAGCATTCTGAGAGCTTAGGCAGTGAGTCAGCGAGTCCAGGGCTTACAGCTGGTTTCTAGGTTTACAGAGGCTCTACATGCTCATCTGGCAGCAGCCTGCTTAGCTGGAATTAAATATAGAAGCAAGGTACAACTCCCACAAATACACCCTGCAATAGGTACACTGCCTGCTTCAGTGGCTTTCGCTAATTATCCAAGATAAATCAACATTCAGCACATACAGATGCAACAGATATGTTCAGGAGAAACACTGGATCATTGTCTCATGTAATTGYCACCAAACAGCAAATGTTTTTAAGTAGAAGTTTCCAGAATGTTGGYAAGGGATTGGCAGCCTGGCTCTGAAAGCACGTCTTGTGCATGTACACCAGCATAAGCAAAGACAAGGCAAGTGGGCAGGAGTTTCACCTGGCTGATGTTCTGGACGTGTTCTCCCAGTTCCCAGAAAGCCTCACACCCACCAGCAGCCACCTGTCCTCAATACCAGGAATAGACTCTGGAAGAAAGTTCCAGGCTGACCTTGCACACGTGTGCATGCTCACAGCATCTTTTGAGACAGTCATTTTCCTAAGGGGCATGTTGAAGATAACTACTGACCCTTCAGAATTTTTCCTAGTCAAATTACACAGCTCCACAGCATATGTGAGTAACAAGYTTGCTTCACCTAAAGGAAATAGCTGCAGGTGGTGCCCTGGACAAATGAAGGGCTAAAKCCATTCCTCGAAGGAAAAAGTCTAGGTAGCAGCAGGAATAGGGAATGCATCAATTCCCCTTTACAGAAATAAAATCCTTCTTTGCAAACAAGCCATTAGCACCCTTTACCAAAGGGTTACAAGAATAACCAAACAATAACAACAAAACAACAAACAGAAAACCAATAGATGCAGACACAGCTACATGAGGTGGATATTTCTTCCACATCCCAGAAGCAGAATTTCTTGCTTTGTTGCAATTGAGATACATTTCTTACAAAAATGAAGTCCATGCAGAGCCATTCCCACACACTAATTTCCTAATTCAGAAATCAGACTCTTCAGAAAATCTTTTCCAGACAGAACAGACAAAAGCTCCAAGATGCATACCGCTTTATTAGGAATCATAACAAAACACATCCAGAAGGCAGTAACAACATCCACATTGCATCTATTTYGGCAGCAGACACTAGCAGGAGCGTTTATCACTCCAGAATAAACTCCCACCTATTTAGACCACTATACACAAGAAAGGCTTGATTGGCTGAACAAATTCCCCAAAGTTGCCTTCAACAGTCATCCCTGAGCAATTATCACACAAAACAGGTACATAGGATATCACCCTGACCTCAAGTCACCCAGGCTCAAATGCCAACTACTATTTTTAACAGATTATCCCATCTGTGGCTTACATGSTCTTGAAATAGTGTTTACTAGAGGCCAGAAAAAAAAAATCAGGAGAGGAAATGGTGATGGAGAACAAAGTAAAGCAATCTTTCCTTTAAATTGTTTTTTCCTGTAGATTTCTGTTTTGGCAATAGTTATGCAAGTGCTACAGCCACGCAAAGGAATGCACAACTTAATCTCTCAGGTTTTTCCAAATTGAAGAAGAAACAAAATGATGTTACTCAARTCTTCAGACAATACCAGAGGAAAAAGGAATTTCTGTTCTATTTTCACATCCCAGCACCCTTTGACAGCTGCTTCCATCTTCCTGCCAGTTTCACCATCTCTTATTGCAACTGTGGCTAAGCGTAATARCCAGATCACCTATATTATTTCTTTCTGCCTAAATCAGCTGACATTTATCAAAAAGCCCTAATTTTTCTGCACTAGCCTTTGCTTTGTTACTCCAAAGAACTGATAGTATTTCCATACCAACTTAACCCATTATTCCATTACTTCAGATATTCCATTACTTCAGATATACTTGCACAATACTTTTAGTATTTCACAACATAAAAAAAAAAATCATTCTTGAAGGTAGGAAAAATAATTAAAAATAATTAGGTCATTTGATTCCCAACAATTAATGGAGAGGAGACTGAACAGCTATCTGGCTTTGAACTACTGCCATCCACAGTGGCTGAAAACTGATGGAGGCTTTGCAGGGCTAGAGAAAGCTGGAGAAATGGACTACGAGAGAGCAATATTTTCCATCTCTTCTAGAAAATTCTTCAAAACACTTAGATTATACAGTATTTTGTTCTACTTCTGCAAAGAAAAGCAGAAGGGGGAAGAACCCCTAATTCACAGTGAAACAGCTAACAAGTTTACGTTATGGAGCCCTCCAAGGCACATCAACGAATAATGATAAGAAGACCAATTACAATTTTTGTATCAATAGCTTCTACCAACTAATYATCCATCAGCAAAACAGTGCTCACATAAAACAGAAATGTAGGGTAACGTATAAATACCAACCCAGAACAACTAGACCCATTCACTGAGGCACAGAGGCTCAGAGAGATACAGACGATTAACTTTTAGAGGGAGGGGACACACACACACAAAGACATGGGCATTTCAACAAGGAAATTAAGAATTAGTTCCCATTATTCAAAGATGCCAAGAACATTGTACTTGTTACAGATGCCATTTCATCCACAGAAAATATAAGCAACAATAGAGCACTAAATTTGAATCAGGTAAGGAGTTCTTTCAGTTCATCTGTGAAGCAGCAGTTGCCAGTGTTCCCAGATATGGGGCAGATTTGCATTTGCCCCAGATTAAGAGGGTAAAAACCTGCCTGTCCCACTGACCTAKTGTCCTGTGTTAGTGAGGTTGATGGGAAGACAAGAACACTAAGGAGCTTTCCTTCACAGATCAGATCTTTGGCATAACTTTCCCCATCCGACCAGGTAACATCTGTCATCTTCTCAGCAGTTTAAGGACAGCCAGTTTGACACRCTCCAGTATCACACTGGAGAACAGAACATGAAAGTCATATTGAGTCAGTCTTAAAGTAAATAAATGATGTTAAAAAATCAGCCAAGCAAAACCTAGCTTGTTGCCCCAGGTAAGTGACCCTGAGTTCCCGGCTTCCTAGGCTTTGTTTGGCCTGAAGGAAAATGCAACAGAACCATGGTTCAAGACTTAAAATACAGTTTTCAAGTTTCAAACATTCAGGTGGAACAAACAAAACACAACAAACACAAGCTCTGTGCAGCAGCAGTGAGACACGGAGCCCTGATCCCAGGGTTGTGTCTCCTACACGCTGCTCATGGGGTTACAGATACAACCATGCAAACATGACAAGAGAGCACAAGAGACACTCCACCAAACTTTGAGCATTGCAAAACATTCGCATGACTGAAGCCAAAGTACATCCTGCTTTAGAAAATGCTTACAAAATTCAGTGCATTCCCTGGTGAAAGTTCAGGAGGTGGTTCCTCACCCTCAGTAATAAAATTACSGATTCCCTTGCTTGACTTATGTCCTCTTCAGCCCCACAGGCAGCCATGCATCATGTGGGAAGGGAGATTAATTTACTGGGAATGCCCTTTGGGATCACAGCACTGGGAACTCCACATTTCACCAGAGGACTGACGTCACATTGACATGGTTTCCCCAAGATTTAATGATGTGTTTTGTAATAAAAAAATGAAAACATTGGTGGGAAGAAGGGGTTCAGACCAAGAGCAGGCCCACAGGGAGCAAAAAAGAAAAAAAAGACACACAAAACTTCGTAGGCAAACAGGTACAACACACAGCCTCAACGCTTCATACTTTCAGGCACCACTTCTTGCACAGCTCACCTACATTTCATCGCCTTACCATTTTTCTTTACATCACTGAGCTCTTGATTGCTCACACATCAAGTTCCATGCCTCTTTTCCCTTCAGAGCACACCAGTCCATCTCTGCCCAGGCAARGWTCCTTCCCTCCTGYGCCTGGCCTCTGCAKTGCTAACCGAGGCCACCACATCAGYCTCCATCCCACAGACAGGTTTTCTCAAGCACCAAGGAAAGTCCCAGGTCAGGAAGGGAGCTGCTCCCCTGCCTCTCCACGCCACCAGTCCAAGTAATCTAAATATCACAGCCATTTCCTTATGGTAAATTTACAGGCCCAGGGAGTGAGTAGATTCCCACACCATTCACCCCACCTTCCTAACCCAGATATCATTCCCTCCCATGTCCCACTACTGAGAGACTCCCTGAATCCCACCAGGGTAGATGTAACATTTTAAAAGGGCTAACAATCGGCACAGAGCACAAACTACACAACCGAGGCTGCCAGCCCAGACTGGTTACTGCAAAAGGCCAGAGCAGCAACATCCATACAAAACACAAATAACACAAAATGAAAAAAAAAAAAAAGTCCTAGTGATCGGACAAGGGGAACAGTTTTAAACTTACAGGGAAGAGATTTAGATTATATGTTAGGAAGAAATTATGTACTGAGAGGGTAGTGAGGCAATGGAATAGGTTGCCCAGAGCAGTTTGTGGATGCTCCATCCCTGGAAGTGTTCAAGGCTAGGTTGGATTGGGCATCAAGCAACCTGGCCTAGTGGGTGGCACCTATGCCCATGGCAGGAGGGTTGGAGCTAGTTGATCTTTAAGGTCCCTTCCAACCCAAACAATTTCATGATCGTATGATTACTTAACAAGAATAACAACACCCAACTACAGCCACAGAAAGCAGTCAAGTGCTCTGGGTGTTTTTTTCTTAAAACAGCTGTGAGATTTGTAGAAGGTTTGTCAAAGTCTATACTCAAGTTTTTGTATTTTTTCCTTTGAAAATGCAAATCCATATGATAGTTATTTGGTTTATGAACAGTTAACCAGAAACACTGTTCTTCAGCCAGGAAAGGTCAGCTGGTTGTTTCACTGTAACTGTGCCAGTAATTTTGCTTTTTACTAGTTCCATGGCAAGTTTCCAAACAGGAATGCAAGTCTGTCACAGTTCTGCTGACATTTAATTTTTGCTTCTCAAGTTCCTTCTCC
>NW_026623409.1:1213235-1215412 GCF_030028575.1 Malurus melanocephalus | reverse complement strand
ATTAGACAAATCAGTTTTAACTCCTTGTTGTCTTAAACATGAGCATCAGAACTTTAGCTCATAAAAGCAGGATGGGGAAGGAGATTCCTTATGGCACAGAAGTCAATATACTGAAGGATAGCACATCTAGCGTATAGCAACCAGAGGGAAAGACCTSAATGTCTACACTGTTGGAACTGGATCCAGGAGCTGTCATCCACACTCAATGTTGCCCTCTTTTCCACAGCAGAGCCAGCTGGTGCTGTGATCCTATTAACTCTCACTCACTGAGTGAATTTGGATAGGAAACTTAGGTGCTGCAGGAATTGACACTGGCAAGACCACAGTTTCCCACTCCTACTTAATTGTTAAGGATGATCGGCAGTTTTGAAYCTCCAAGTTAATAAGAATTTAAAAAGCTTTTGTATCCTGAGCTAAGGAAGTTTCCATCTGTACCTTGCCATACTACTTTCAGACATCTCAAGCTGCACACTTAGAAGCTGAGATGCAATGGACACTTCAGAAAGTTCTGTTCATTTACTGACTTGATCTCCACATGGAAGGGTATCAGTCTCATCTGCTGAGGAAGACTCTTCCAGCTAGGTAGGTGTGCTCTTATCKGCTTATACCCCTCCCACCTTCAACATCAAGTGGCTCAGCTCCCCCTCAGTTCCTGTTCTGCAAGATTACAGCAGCTACTTTTCATCCTGATTCACTTTGAATACAAAATTCATCACATCACATCAAAATTCATATTGGAGAGAGGCGATTTCCCAGTGGTAACTGGGCTCCCCTAAGTTTTGTGAACACAAGCAGAATGRAGGCACAGGATCTGAATACCTGAAAGCTCACCCCTAATAATTCTTACCCTYTCAGCTGAATTCTTCACACAGATGTGGCAATCCAGTATAAAACATTACACGAGAGGAAGATTATTAGTGAGGTGAGAGAAAGGAGTTCTACTACACAAAAAAGTTGCAGTGAACAGGATGGGACAGCTGTCCTTGCTGGACAGTCTATTTATCTATCAACTGCACATCCTCTTGGGTATGCCTGGACATCAACGGGGAAGAACCACTGCACATTCTGATTCCAGAAGCCTTTTCAGATAAAAGGGTGCTGCTTAAGTATGCCAACAACATGAAAAGATGTAAAATCTAGGAAAACTGACACAAGAGGAAGCAGAACATGCATATGCTTCAATACAYTGCTGTATGAACACATGGTACAGGGGGGTCCCTTAGTGAGACATACATACATTGATATAACCTTGCATAGATCTTTCACCTAATTTTGCCTGAAGCAAACTTTCTAACACTTTTCTGTAAAAGCTAAATGAGGCAGGGGGCAGAGGGGTAAAGGGAATATCACAAAGCAAAACCATGTCACTCCCAAATAGGCTCAGTGCTAAAGCTGAGCAAAGCACCCTCACCAACTCCGAATCTGAGCCCATACAATGCAACACCTCATCCTGTCACAAGACTAAAAAGAAAAAAAGCCCACCATCAAACAGAAACCAACCAACCAAAAAGAATCAAAACCGACCAAAAAATGCTAAAACTCAATTAAAAGCAATATTCACAGGGCTTTTAGTTAGGTTAGGGTCACGAAAGGTATGGATTGTTTTATTTGTGGGGATGGGAACACATTTTTATCAGGTTCATTTCCCAGCAGAAACAAAGCAGACAGGCAAGTCTGCTCAATTTGTCTATGRGTTCACAAGTGATGATGTATGGATAACTGTGTTTTAATGGCACCTCTCACCCAATGACCCCAAAGTGCTTTTACTTCCCATAATGAACTCAGCTCCTCAGCAGCTTGACAGCTTCATTTTACATGGGAATTGAGAGAGAGATGAAGTCATTTATCTGTGCCATGCAGCARCACAAAATCAGCTCCTGCCAGCCCAGTGATTTATGCATTAGACCACACTTGTTTTTGCACAGCATCCTGTCCCAGAGCCTGCTGTCACCAGGGAGGTAACACACTTCCCAGCTCTGTCATTTCTCAGACAGTATTGTGAGCACTACAGCGTAGGCGCTCTCCAGCCCCAGCCCTGCAAAATGTTAAGTCAACAGTGGCTTAATCCACTCCTTACCTCACAGAGGCTCAAGACTYCTGTTTACATTATTAATGTTTCCTGGCAACTTTACCCTTCTTCCCCATTATCTTTGAGCAAGAAAAGTCTAATTCTTCGA
>NW_026623409.1:1138303-1213026 GCF_030028575.1 Malurus melanocephalus | reverse complement strand
CAGACATAGAAAGTTTGATTTTCTGAACATATAGAACCTAAGCCATCTTCCAGATTATAGGAAATTCATATTGCTGCAATGTGGGCATGAGCTTGTGTACATGTATCATCCTCTGCTATGTGCCAAGATTCTCCCACTGAACATTGGCATTATGGCATAAGTTAAAGAACAACAAGAAAACCAATATGCCAAACACAAAAAAAAGTTCTTGCAGCACAAATACTTTWAAATTAACAACAAATTGGAGTCAAAACACTCCAAAATAGTGAGGTGTGCCTGCAGTCAACACTGCTGTACCAAATGAGGAATCACAACAAGCAGTTCTGTCTTGGCAGAAGTTACATGAAATCTACTTGAGCAAGAATATTAGCCAGATCTCACTTGAGTCTCAGCAAAAGCCAAATATTACTGCTTTGGTACTAACAGATGGTGTCCTGACTCCCTGTACCCCTATTTCAAAGCACTCCAATCGAAACCATTGATTTGTAAGGGACCATTGCTCCAGGAAAGCAAACTTCCACCCTGAGATAGGCCAGGCTGAGGGTCTCTGGGCAAACATTACACAAACAAGATGCTATAGGACTCTTGCACAGGAGAGTTAATTTGTTTTGAATTSCTTATCTTCTGCCAACACAGGATTGCACAAGATAGGGATAAGGGTAAGTAGGGAAAAGGGCTCAAGATCCTAAAGCTTCTCCAGTGTCATACTTTAGTTGGTGACCTGTTTTTTAATGACCCCATATCACTGCCTTCATATCTCCTTAATGGATTTTACCTTAACAGATGAAACATGTATTTCCAAAAGAGACTCAGGCTGGTGCCAAGTGAAAGCAAGCTCCTCAATGTGACTCAATACAGCTTGCATCAGGCAACTCACCCTGCAGTTGACATCTTAAATAMAAGTAACTCTGGATAACTCCTGTCTTTCTGCCAAACTTAACGTCATGAATTATGCAATTCTTTATTTCCAAAAGGCTTAAAATTCATAGGTCATGTTTTTACTTCCCTTTAGTGAGAACAACAAACAGGAATTTACACTTCCCTTTTTCTTACAAGTAGAGTCATGCATTTTTCCCTTATTGTTAAATTAAAGCTCTTTCAGCCTCCAAGAACCTTGTGCCTATATTTCTGAAGGCAGCTTAATGGTTCTAAAATAACTGTAAAGACAGGAGGAGAAAGACAATTCTTCATAAGCTAGATGTAATTATAAATTTAAATGGAAAAAAATAACAATCTGTTCCCATGATTTCTCTACAGTTTTGCAAATCAAAGTAAAAAGACATGCAAACTAGAACCTAACCATGTTAATAATCTGGTACATTCTTCCAGTTTTGTATTTCCCTACCTACTAACCCTTTCTCCCTGCTTTATTGTAGTGGATTTCTCCCAGTTAAGTGGAACTTTTCTAGATTAAATTAAAACTAGAAAAACTCTTTACGCAGATGCTTTACTGGTGATTGGCACTAATCTTTCCAGCCTCCCAGTTTYCAGATACAGTCCCTGTCTTTCAATGTTTGCATTCCTCTTGGCCCTCACATTTTCCATTTTAAGATATTATTAGACAAAGAGCCAAAGGGAAACCAGAGACCATCTTCTATCCCTGTCTACAGAKCAGATACAAAGAAGGAACTCTATTTCATGACTAGATTCCTAACACAAAATTTAAAAAAGGTTAAATGAGTGRTTAGAAGGGCAATCTCTGCTTTAAAATAAAATGCTATCCAGGAACTAAAAGACAACYGAGTGTGAGGCAAATAAACAGCCTGAAATAAATAGCATTTAAACCTAGCCAGTGACAGAATGGATTGGGAAAAAATATGGTTCTCTCTAACAAGCCCACTAGTGAAGCAGTGTTTCTACTAATTTATGGACCACCAGGAGCTTGGGTTTCTGAGTGGTCTTGCAAAGCATCTTTGAATCAGAATGACTTAATGGATTTCAGGGGTAGCAGAGACATAACAATACAAAATTCCATTTCCAGAACATAATCTGCTGCCAGCTTCAGGACAGAGGGCAAAGTTCGCAGCTCTGAAGTCTGTGATGTTACAAACCTCAAAGTCAATTGATCTTTTGATGGTTTTTTTTTTGTACTGCAAAGTATGTGCTTCTACCACTGACTTGGAAAAGTGTAACTCTGGAAGTCCTACACACACTGTGCCTTTACAGCTATTTATAGTAATAGAAGTATAAGATCATACTCAAGGAAGAGCTGCAGGGATTTTTCTTTTCCAAACTGAAAATACTAGTTTACACAAYTATTAACTTCTCTAGCTCACCACTAGTTTAACACACACCATARTGTGTTTAGCACACACCATAGTCACCATGAGCAGTGACAGATGAGAGGCAGATACCCGGCTTGCTGTGCTTTGAAGGAGAGTTTACCTATTTGCTTCTAGTCTGCAGGATTAAGCCTAATAGCCCCTAGACCTCACCCCCACTGCCTGAGAAAATGGCACAAAACAATGCTATGCAATTTAAAGCATCAGCAAGTCAAGTACYATCTTGTATGCCCCATCCCATCAATCCATTTCCTGCTTCATCAGCTTTCAAGGGAATGAAGTTTGTGCTCATGTTCCCATGTGTTCCTCTAAGGATACATTCTCTTCTCTCCCCTTCTCTTACCCAAGAGTTTACTCTCTGTCTCCTGGTACACACCTACTCTAGTTTTCTCATCCCTCTACCTATTTTTACAAACAAAATCCTTCTGCAATTTTCACGCATTTCACACATGCCACCCCATCTCTCACTCTTGCCTTGAACACAATCATACCCAGCTGCTCAGCCACCACACACATCCTCCCAGCCAAGCACAGAAGCAGCAGCTCTAGGCAGTTCTCCCTGACTCTTCCTGCCTCAACAGGAAACAGAAATAGCAACCAGGAACAGGGTCCCCTTGGGGAAAAACCAAAAAGCCTTAGATACCAGCAAACCCCACTAGAGACACGCAGCAGAAGCACTGCCTAACCCATCACCCACTCCACTTGCAGCAGCTTTTTACCTGGAATGAGATGCTGCCTGACAGATCACAAGCTTTCTGGTTTTCCCTTCATCCAGCAGGTCCCTTACTTCCACACCTCATTCTGCCCTGAGCTACACAGGCCTATCAATAACCAAGTAGTAGCTGGGGCATGGGAAGTTTGTGTCCCTGATGACAGAGAAAGCAAAGCTGAATTTGTCCCCAAACCAAAACACTTTAGAGTCACATTCAGCACATTCCTGCTTCATCACAACCTAATCAGCACCAACCCCTGCAGGCTTCCCTAAGCCTGCCCCACTCCWGCCTCTTTCCCTGCAGCTTCCAGTTGCAGCCATTTAGCTGCTGAGCATTTTGCTTTAAGAACTAAAAGCAGACAAAGTCTGCACTGTATTTTCAAATAAGTACAAYTACTGATAGGAAAGAGCAAGGCTCTGAAAGGCCATTTGTAATGAGAGAAGAGAACTAGTCTTATGCTACTGTGTTTGTTGTAGCTGTTCTAGGTTTGAAGAACATGTGCAGCTGTGGCTGTAAAGAAATTCATTTTGCCATTGATTCCCATGGCTGACACGCAACTGAAGACACAAGCCAGTGTCAGCCAAGTGCACAGGCTTAGCATGTTATTAATAGCAAAAAAGCAACTCAATCAGTGTGTGCCCTCCAACTACCACCACAGGCTTACAAGGCAGAAAGTTCTTACCTGCCTGGCCACCCTCCGAGCTTCCCAGTAAGGTTTAGAGTCTTCTACAGCTTTTCCAATCTTCTTGACCAGTTCRTCCAGTTTTACTGTTGCTTCAACCAGGACAGAGCGGAACTTCTGGCGTGCATCCTTCAAAATGTTGAAGGAAGGAAAGAAAGGACAAAGATTAGAGCTTTAAAAATTATTTCTACCTGTTTGTTCCTACCCTCAGGTTCCTCTTTAGATTCACATATGACCTGACACATTCAAAAGAGTTACTGCCATTTGGACTAAGCCTGAATTCTCCAGCAGAGGAACCCAGGAACTGAGAGCCAAATCCTAAAGCTGGCATGCTGGACACCAAACCTTTGCCCTTTGGAGACAGCTTTTATATAAAGCCTACAACAGGCTGTTCGAAATGTTACCTCTGGCAGGGTTTCTCAGAGAGGAATTATTTGCAAGTTGCTCACTCAGTGAGGTTGAAACAGCAGTGTAACAAGTTCTGAGAGGGACTTCAATGGCAAAGATACCTCACAGAGATAATGTTAGAATGGGGCTAGCAGGCAGGCCAAATCCCCACAACAGGCTGGCAAATCAGCTGCAATTGGCACAGAAAGCCCATCTTTTCAGCTACGGCTTCTATCAATAGAGAAGGCACCTACCTTCCACCTCATTGTCAATATTTTCTGTATTTAAAAAARGTAAATTCCAGCTGCTTCCAAATGGGATGAGTTGCCCTCCTCACACAATTAGCTAAAGCAATTAAAATATTTTCTCTGCTCCACTGAAATTTCCASACATGTAGGCAAAGTGATTCTGATTTCAATCTCAGAATCCAACACAGACTCTAAATATATGAAATTATTGCAGAYTGATGCAAATTCAGGCTGGGACCTGGCCCAGGATTTAAGGAGATGAAGAGGAAGGGCCATGTGAGCTTTCAACAAGGCTTGTAACTCTAATTAGAGAGCAGCATTTATGCAGACTGCTAGAGTGACATGTTGATAATCAGGAAGCAGCTGGCTTGAAGAAGTGCCCTAATTTAGGAGAGTTTTGTCATTATTRTTGAGGATTTCTAGAATGCAAAACTGCTTATTCACTGGAAGATTTAAAATGCATTGGAAGCTGCCACTATGCTCCCAGAAGCGAAAAAATTGCAACAATACATCAGTTTTCACAGAAAAACCAACATACTTCTGTAAAAGCTTCTTCGCTTCCTTTTTAGTGTTATGTAAAGCCTGAACCAGCATCAGCATTATTTYAGTCCAGTGCAAATAGCTTTGTATTCTTAAGGTATTCCAATTTATTCTAAGGAATTATTCAAATGGGTAACAAGGTCAAAAATGGAGAAATAAATGGACATGAACTTATTATTTCATTAACTCAAATCTAGTCAAAAATCTCACTTCTCAGTGAAAGCCTGAAATGTATCATTTAAACAACACATATCGAGTCAATGATTTTCTCAGTGAGAAGAATTTGAATATTTCCAATTCAATTACTGGACGATACATGGTTCACTGCTCAAAATGAGTTTCATAAGTAACTGAAATAAGACCCCAAGTATGATGACTATATTGCCAGAAAAATATTAAGTACTGAAGTATATTTAACAAAGAAATTTCTAAATGAATGAGCCTGAAGATGTCTTTTCATTTTCTTTGTGAAAGCTGCATGTAAGGATATTAGCAATGCAAAGCAAATAGTTTAAGTAAAGAAAGTACTATGCGGTGATGCCTCAAAAAGTTCGGTTCCCACGTTGGTAAGATAAGCACTTGGAACAAASAAATCATCGCTAAAAATCTGTGCTTAGAGACCTACCCCAAATTTATTCATATAATAATTACATACTTATTCAATAGGAAAAAGATGACTAGTCTCCACTTGGAGTTTAAAAAACCAAAAGASACCAAGGACAAAGCAGTCAAATTAACAGCAACTTCTGTACCTACTCATCTCCCTCTAACTCTGATGAAGCAGATGCACATTACTGAACTGGAAGTGCTCCTCTAACTTGTGCCTGAAGCACAGGTCTTGGAAAGGGTGAAACACGTTTGCTCATGAGCACGGCCCCACTCCATACAGTAGTTACACAGAACAGGAAGCTTCAACTGAAAAATATAATGGTGYGAACTTCCAGTTTATAATTTTCCTCCAAAGATGACTGGTTCCTCTTCTGAGGCTTTATTTAGGTCTGAATACCCTTGTTCTTGCAGTGAAGAACAATAAYGAAAAATGAAACACCAGAACTTTGTATCTCCTATCACTGACTTATTAAGTGGCATTTATTCTCACGCTCCTGCCTGTCAGGAGCACAAGCCTGCAGGCTCCAACACMTTCTGCATGACAAAACAAGCAGATGTTCACTCTCTGCTGGTAGCAGTCCCCCTACCAAAGGTCTCCAGCCATCCCCTTCAGAGCCAGCAACAGGATACTGAGGTCTCTGAGAGGGTGCTATGCCAAACTCATGCCCCCTGCTGCACTACACACACCACTTTTACTTTCCACCCGCAAAAGCAAATGATCCAATGTGGTATGGTGCCTTCACACCAGCCAGGCTTCCTCAAGCCACACTGATTCAGCTCTCCTGACCATGCCTCTGATCTGGGAGCGATGGCAACACCTCCTGTGAGCAGGGTCACAGTTCCCTCCTGCAAACACATCACCCTACTCTGTGCCTCAGTTCAGTGTGTGAGCCCTGCCAAATGCTGGCAGAGCATCTGCAAAAGACATCACCCCTGGGACAGTGCAAAAGGCCCCTGGCAGGTAACCCTGGGGAAGTCTGAATAAGAACTACAGGTGCAGCAGGTATTTTTACTCTTCACGTGAAACGGGGGAGGTCAGAAGCACCAAGGCAATTGCACCAGCAGGACTGGGCTTGGTGCACTCACTCCTTACATGACACGAGTA
This sequence comes from Malurus melanocephalus, assembly GCF_030028575.1. NCBI lineage: Eukaryota > Metazoa > Chordata > Aves > Passeriformes > Maluridae > Malurus > Malurus melanocephalus. The sequence goes on along the minus strand of NW_026623409.1, from coordinate 1,206,460 downwards.
GCTCATCTGTGGTTCATGGGAAGAATGGGCCTGTGGTCAAGGCAGTAACTTGGGAACGGATTTAATGCACTGCTTTATATCCAGCTTCCCAYGTTACTGTCAGTGAGACACTTCGACCCACACGTGAAGTGGTTCAAAGCCATAAATCCTCTTAAAGGTGTTTTCTGTAAGGACACTCACATCAAAAACTTAGAGGTTCAGAACAGCACATCACTGCAGTTCATCTGTGCTAGGAAGACAATCCCAACACTTTCAACCTATTTATCAAATCCTCTGGTGTGCCCTGTGCCTCCATCAAGTCTTACTGTTTAATCACCAAACTCTCACTTCATTTAGACCTTTATCYAGCACACATGGATAACACAGAAAGGAAAATAAGCCAATTCCTGCAACTTCTTGTCATGAGCAAGACCAAGACAGTGCAGCATATGCCATAGAAATTTTCTAGCAGTCCTCAATCTGTAGTATCTGTATTWCAGCTTCTTGAAAGATAATTCATTCTAGCAGAAATGCTATTCATTGATAACAGCAAGTATGCAGCCTTAGGTACTATGTGAATCACACCATTTCTGGGTGGGATTTTAGGTTTTGTTTTTGTTTTTTGAAAAACATGTATTTTGTTTACCTCACCACTGCACTGAATATGTACACAGACTCTAACAGAAGCAATACAACTGACATGAGACATCTTAAACACCCTGACATTTTTAAAGCATATTTTCCCATCTACTCACTCCCAATCTTCTGTGATCATTTTTAAGAACATCTTGCTGCTGATTTCAGAAATACAAAGGTGACATTGAAAATGYTAGCCAGTCAAGCTTTCAATGCTTTTCCCTCCTATTTGCTCAAATGAGATGATGATAAACCTTTTCCAATTTGGACAAAAGCTGATTAAGGCACTTTATCCTCAATGTGTGGTGTCACAAGGTAAAACAAAAAAAAATGTAGCAGTASAAGCTTCTCACTTAAATTACAGTAWTACTAAGTAGACTGTCACTAGCTAGGTGTTTGTCAAAGACACACTAGCAAGGGTAACAGTGCACCACATGAACAGCTGCAGTTTATATTTCAATATCTTGTTCTACGGCTGCTTTCTTCCTGAAAATCCTTAGCATTTTTCTTTCAAAACAGATTTCAGTAGCACTGTCTTAGGGAGCATGCCAGACCTCTACCCCGTATATGTTTTTGCTGCAATAGTTCACGAGTAAAAGCAGACTTTGTTTCCAGTGACTTGCTGTTGGGCARCTATTTGATACTGCACCAAAAGGGAGACCACAGTTAAGGACAGGCCATCCACACAGCAGCATTTTGAAGAGCCGCTCTCAAATGCGGGAAAAAAACTTAAATATAATTTTCAACCTGTATTACAATTGTCAGAGAAAAAAGCATGGCTGGTTTTCTTTTCTCATGAGTGATGGTGATGAGCTGGTGTTAGATGCCAGATGACAGGCAAATAACTATTTCTGCCTATCAAATGAAATATGTATTTTCAAACAATTTTATTGTCAAAATGAGCTTAACGTATCAACCACGTCTGAAGCATCTTAGTACCAAGCACATTTAAATTTCACTTACAAAGGTTGTCCCATGGCTGTTCTGGCAGCCTGGTGTGCAGATCCTCTCATTAAGCCAGCATGGGAGGTGCATGGGAGATGGAATTGCTGACTGAGAGACAGGCTTCATCTGTTTCCAAGAGGTTGACAGTACCTATACCCATCTTCTCTGCTACAAAGACCTGCCAGCTGCAAAAGCACATCTCCAAGCTAAAGCAGCATCAGTATCATACACACACCCCAGGGAGATGCACAAGCTGTGCTCAGAAATCAACTCTCAAGCATCAAAACAGTTAAAGACACTTCAATATCTATTTGGTACCTGAACGGTTCAAGTAAGCCAGAATGGCGACCAAATCTTCAAAACAAAGTGCAGGGAAAGGGATAATAGTATCTCAGTTTTTAAGCACATTTTTTTGGGTCTCAGGCAGCTACTAATTTGCCATCCAAGAACAATAAGAAATCAGAACCTGAAAGTTGCTCTAACCTCAGTTATAAACTGAGGCTAACAAAACTTTTTACTACAAATATTTTTAGTTCTCTTAGAAGAAGAGAGAAGAAAGAAGGCAGGGGAGGGCACTGGGTGCTCCTCTCTGAGGCTGGAAACCCACATCTGCTTCAAGAACGTGAATCAAGTAAAGCCCTTTGACTCATCTGAGTGACAAAATCTTTCCAGAGCCATAACAGAGGAAGAAGCCTTTCCTTACTTTCCTTGGATGAAAGCAAAAAGGCAAAACAACAAGAAATTCACACACAGGAGCCATTTCCTATGGAAGCAAGTAGATCATAAAGAGATGTGGAAAGATTTGTCCTGACAGTGCTGGATGAATCCATCAGGCATGTACATCCTCCTCCAAAAGCCAGCAGGAACACCAGCCAGTGAGCAGTGAGCTCTGCCCTTATCTCGGCATTCTTTTGTGGACACTGGAAAATGCTGCACAGGGATACTGATAAGGTGGCGGATGTTTCTACCCATAGATGTTTCCTCAAGCTAAGCAGGCAAGCTCAGAATAAGATTCCACCCACTGAGAGGTCATTTTTCTGAAACCTGAAACACAGAGGATTTTTTTTTTTTAAATCTACTTAAATTTTTTATGTGTGACAAGGTCAAGAGCTCAAGTATTTTTTTTCCTAAAAAACAAGTATTTTAGTGAAGAATTAAGAAGCAATTCTAAATAACTGGCGAATATCTGCCTGCCAATGGGAAGCAGTGAATGAATTCCTTGTTTTGCTTTGCTTATGAGTGCAGCTTTTGCTTTACTTAACTGTCTTTATCTCARCCCACGGGTTTTCTCACTTTTACTCTTCACGTTCTCCCTCCCATCCCATCGGTGGGRAGGGAGCRAGGGRGTGCGTCATGCWTAGCAGCCAGTTGGGGTTAAACCAYGACAAAAAATCCTTCCCCTTCTGACACAGCTCGCGAGTGAAAGAGCACCACAGCAAATAAACCCCTTTCCTTACATCCAACAACAACCCAGGGTGACCTTTGTAACRGGGCTAAAAGTAACAAAGTCTTGCAGATCAGGACTGAAGGATCTAGGTAAGCATACAAGAAGGATCCCAACCAGGCCCTCTAATAAGCATGCCTGAAAGCAGCACTGTTCAGTTCTAGTTTTCCTGTGCAGTATCTCTCGTGAACAAACATTGGCAAGCCTGTAGCTCCAGCAACACAAAAACCCTCTCTAACAAAAACCACATTTGGGATAGCTGGAATTCCAGYGGTAATTTTAATGGTATGTGCTGCATTTCCCCTCCCTGCAACGCTGCCAGAGGGTCCCTGGGTGGATTTGCTACATCTGAGTTGAACTTTCATGTAAGAGTTGGCTGGACAGGCAAGTCATGCACATTTGTTAAGTACATTCTCAGCTCCTGATGCGAGTTCAGATGGAGATGGCATTTCCAATAAACAGGATAAAAGCTCTTGCAGCTGGCCAAAACACACTACTATCACCCCTGCAAGATGTTTCCCCCAGCTCTTCACAGACACTTCAAACCTAAACAGGGACATTAGCAAAGCCAAGTGTTAAATCCCTCAGAGAGCCCTTATCATCCTTCTGCTGTGTCAGTAATGCCCAGTGTTGCACTTATTATGAGCAGCATTATGGATTTTAAATYAAGCCTAATCAAAGATTCATTAACAGGCAATACATTAATGCAACATGTAACCATCAGCCACTCATTGCCCTTCAGCAGCTCCGCAGCTCCTGAACAGCCTGCGAGCGTCAGCAGGTCAGGCTATTTATTCAGGGTTTAACAGGATAGGTCAAAAGAGCAAAAAATGAGTGATTCTTCCAAGTAAAATACATGTTGCCAACTTCACAAGTCGTGCCATGTATGTGTATCCAGTGCTCCCACAGGCGCTATGGGTGCAGAACTTAGTTTAAAAATATTTAAAAAGGGAGGCTGCTCAACTTAAAAACAGATCATATGGTAGTTTCAGTACAGAACTTAAAAAAATGAAATGGCAGGCTGGTCAGCTTAAAACAGAATTCCCCATTTTACCACCTCTGTAAGTAGCAGACACCAATATTTTCTACATTGTTCAAACATGGACACTGTGGCTACACTAAGACAGTGTWGTCTCAAAATCCTAGAAGCCTCTACTGAAGTCAGCCCCATAACATGTTCCACTAGATAAAGCAGCATTATTGCTTCCATTCTGCAGATGCAGACCTGAGGCACACCTGGGTTTAGAAGCATTTAACAGCTTTTTTTTTTCCAGTTTATGGGACCTGGAGACAGCCAGTATTCCCACTTAGAGCAGTTCACACAAAGCTACATACAGGAAGTCCAGAACAGTCTTGCAGAATTCAKATGCCACAAGGTTACCCTTCCTGCTTATCAGGGAGTACATCAAGTCACAAAAACATGGGTGTCTTTTTATGAACTTCCTTCAAAGAAATATACCTTCCACTCAAACAGCCCCATTGCTTTTACAGATTACTCTGGGGAAAAAAAAGTCAACAGTGGGAATGTATGGACCACAGAGTAATGCTACAGGAAGCTGGTAGTCAGCACATTGAGCACTAAATAATGTAATGATAATCCATGTCCCCATTAAAGATATTGAAAAGATGATATTAGCAAAACAGGATAAATATAACTCCATTGTCTGGTTAAAAAACATCCACACACAACTTTATTTCAACGAAATTTAGCAGGAACACCACAAACTAGGAAGGGGTAGCCAGAAGGACCCAAAGCAGCTAATAAGAGCCAAAAGAGCAAATCTTCAAAGGGAAACTCAGCATGGCTCTCCCAAAAGCCCACATTTTCAGCAGCACTTATGGATTGTAGAAATCTTCGAAGCAGAATGATCCCAATTCCAAGCTCCTCCTTCCAACCTATGGATTTATCCCACAAGGCTGCTTAGCAAAGCTTTCTTTTCTTGTCCAGAGTAYGAATGCAGAGATTTTCTTCTGACCACAAGCACTGGGTGTTATGGGGTGTTTTTCATTCCTTTCCCCTATAAACATTTTAAGTCCTCTAAAAATGCATTTATCAACATGTATATAATTAAGCCTTATAATTAAGCCTTGATTACATCATCCAATTGCATTTGTCCTCAACATTTAAGCAGATCAAATGTAATGAAAATCTTTATGGATTAAAAATTAAGCAGTTGCATGATACCACAAACTGGCATCCATCCAGTAAGATTTTTGGATGGAAAGTGAAAAGGAAACATTCAAGAAAATGTACTTATTCTTYGCATGGTGGTATTGATACCACCTTTTGAAAGATGGTATTTCCCCTTAATTCCATCAAAGCCTGTAAGCACAACAGATCTGCAGTAAACACTTAATGGCAGAGTGCAGTTCTATGATTTTTACCTATCTAACACCTGGTATTTACTAGGCTAAGTAAGCAACAATGTAATACCAAGCAAATGTGGAAATTCTGCTCTTTTATTTACAATTATATTTCCAGGAGCTTTTCAGCCTCTATAGCTCAGCACGTGTCACACACACAGTAGCTGCAAATCTGTAGGCTCGACAAACACTCGAACACATGAATAATTTTAATCAAGCGGCAAAATCCCATCTTAAAGTCACTGAGACTTATTTCACCAGCATGCTTTCSCATCATTATTACTATTCCATCTGCTTCATAATATGTCCTCAGTGCAAGGTTATGACAAAATTAATGAAATCCAGGCAACTATCCATAGCACAATCTTTCAATTTCAGTACCTCAGCATGAAATAAGGAGACTGAGAAGATACATATAATGATTATTTTTTCAATATGTCTATATAAAGAGTCCTGAAGTCCATTTAATTGGTACTGTTGCAGACTAGAATACTGATTTTTAAAGCTCATAAAACTTAAATCAAGCTAGTGACACTGAACAGTTTTMACAGCTAAAATATCGTTTAATTCTGCATAGCAAATAGTTCCCCATTTAACTAAGTTTATCCACCAATAAATTCAGGATCTACATGCTGCAAATGACAGAAAATTAAACAAGTGGGGAGAAAAAAAAAAGATACAAATCAAGGCTGCTATGTTTCCAAAGATCATAATCCTAATTTCTGTTCAGTGCACTCAGTGGATACTCCAGTATTTCAAAATTCTACCAAGAAGCACTCCATGCTTGAGGTACCCATCTTATGAAAAGWCATACACAAGCAAAAAAAAAAAAATACACTTGGACATTTTGAAGGTACAGACGTATCTTGAAATCTACAGAGGTACTTTCATAGAATATTCATCACTGCAATCTCAGGCTGTTTTGATACAGTATTCAAAGCTTCATAATGATATCAAAATAATTTAGGATGTAAAGTCATATTTTATGCCAGTTTATCTTTAGCAGCATATTCATCTTACACTTCCACTGGGTTTATCTTCTTTGTTTTGCAAACAAAAGAAAATTTAGACACACAAATAGGCCAGTTTGTTTTGYTTCACTATTAGATCGATAATGTTGAGCCTTCCAGAACATCTACCAAGTATATGAAGATCAAATTTGGGGATTTAGAAACAATTTCTTCAGAATTAAGTATCCACAAAAAAAAAAATCCTGTATAACCAGGATTTCATTCCAGCTTTATTTCATCACCTTCCTTTCTCAGGAAAAGATGACWAAAAAGGCAAAGATAACAAGCTAAAAAAACCTCTAAAAGCCACCAAAGAGAAGGTCCTGGCAGACAGCAATATGGCAAAAACCTCTTACCCAAATAAACTTTCCCTGTCTATAATCAACAAACACAAAACAGTGACTTGTAAAAATAAAACTTGTCTAAGGTTAGTGTCAAAACCTAAAAATAAGCTCTGGCAGTGATGGTGTGTGAGGTTCTCCACACTGGATTTTCACACTGTCAGCATACCTCTACCTTCTCCCCTTCTCTTTCAGCTGTTAGGTCAATTCACAGGTTTAAAAAATTCATGATCAGAGTCTTGTAGCAAAATTACCATTCAGAATGCACAAATTCAAGAGGCAACCTACTCAAAAACACTGTCCTGCTGTTCACAAAATCCAACATGCACAAAAGGGAAATGCAAAGATAAATTCTGTACCTCCAGCTCTGTCTCTCTGCGATTGATATCATCTGTAGATTGATTCAGTTTTTCTAGCTCCCCCTAGAAAGAAAGAAAGAAAGTCAGAYGCATAGTAAGAAATCAGGTAAAAAAACATGTCTGAGAAGGTTCATTCAGCATCCCCACTGAAAGCTCACAGGGGCTGTGGCTTACAAATTCAGTGAAAAGAGGAAACCTTAAGATGTTTAGCTTAACTTTGCCACTGGCCTTCTACTTTCTTCTACTTAAAAGAAAAAACAATCAGAGAAGCTCTATAGTTTTATGTTAAGGCAATACATTTCCTGTTCTGGCTACTTATTCCACCATAACAAATAAACACAAGGTACTGTAAGCGCTATCTCATTAATCAATACAGTCAGTATCAGTAAGGWACTAGGGAGACAGACACGCCCACCYCAAAAGATTAGGATGAAGTTATTACTATCACAGGAGACACACAGTGAAAGGACAGAAACGATAAGAAACACGTCCTGCTGTAYGAGAGGCATTTTATTTTGGATTTTGGAAAACCACTTCATGACACAACCAGTCAATGGGACGTATAATTATGTTTACATAGTTTGCCTTCCTGACAACATTTTGATTCCTTAACAGCAAAAACAAASGTGTTTGATCCCTTGAATAAATATGTAGTAGAGGTGGTGTTGGCATGAATGAAGTTACTGTAAAAATAAAGCTCATTCTTAATTACTTTTTTACTACAAAAAGCAACCCTCAGGAGGAGATCTGATAGCTTTCTTTATCAGAGCAACATGTTCCTTCATGCTTATAAGATTATAAGATTTTTGACAGGACTGTTCTCCAATGCAAGCGTTATTTTAATTGCCAACCACTGTAACAGAACACGCCTTGAAACGTTTTGCTGTACAAACCGAATGTTGTAAATTGATTGTCACTTGAGCAGTTTCCCAACAGACTACAAGAATGACTCTGGTTACAATCAGAAAGGAATTAATTACAACAGTTTAGCTCTCTTATCCTCAGAGGTCAGATTTCATTTCCCACTCCTAGGATTTGGAAAATACCTAGTTGCATATCCATGTTGTCTGAAACGAACACTCATCCAAAAATTACCTAATTGGCTAAAAACCTTATGGCTCTCRCGGAAGCAGACACGGCAGCCTGTTTTTCAAACCAAACAGAAAACTTCACAAAAACAATTGTTTTGCCAACAATTTACATATCACATATGTGGAAACATGTTTTAAGCTGAAGACCCTGAGGCCAAAATTAGATCAATAGACACCAAGCGAGCTCAGTTTCTTAAAAACAGGGCAGTACGAGGCTAGCGTTTGGCTGAGGGCCTCRCTCTGTGTAACCACGTCTTGAGAATTTTGCAACTGGTCTGCTCAGCCCTGGAAAAAGAAATGCTCACGATGAAGAAAAGAATGACAATTACAGCGAGCAGGGACCTACGCCAAGGATCCTCTCAGCAATGTACACACATGTTATATTCATTCATGACAAACAGTCCCAGAAATGCTGGAGGCAAAAGCCATAAATCTGCAGAGACCTAGAAATACATTTCATTTCAGGGACCACACCGTGCTTGGACCTAGAAATACATTTCATTTCAGGGACCACAGCGTGCTTGAAGTTTGCACCAGGCTATTGGTCAAGACATGATTTTGGGGAGAAAAGCTTTGTTTAGAAACCATGCAAGAATAAAATGCATTGCAGAAGGCATTCATAGGGAAGAAACGCCATAATCCCCTAGAGCACCTTTTTAAAAGAAATAAAAAAWAATTATAAAAATTAAAAAGTAACATTTTAAAATCTACGTTTTCCCGCATTTATGAATGTCTGAGGACCAGCCCAGCTCCACAAGCAAGGTCACGCTGTCATGGTCAAAACTAAAAAGGGGAGGGGGGATTTCAGCAAGAGGAGAAGGAGGGACGCCCAGGAGAGCCCGGCGCGGAGCGATGCCCGGGGTAACAAAGGGCTGGGGCACCCCGGGACCGCTTCCCTTCGCTCCCGCCGGGCACCGAGACACCCGGGGCTGCTCCRCACCGCCTGGCACGGGCAACCGAAAAAAAAATAAATAAAAAATAAAAAAATAAAAACCAACATATATGTGTGTGTGTGTATATATGTGTGAGTACGTATGTCTATATATATATGTATATACGTATGCACACAAGCAGCAAAAAGCAATAAAATAAAAGGCAACCATTATTACATACAGCCATAACACACACACATTAAAATAAATTTTAAAAACGCAGCCGCCCCTCGGAGGACAGGCCCTCACCTGGATGCGGGGGTCCACCTCCTCGTCCTCGGGGCGCGGTGGTTCCTCGGCGGGGCGGCCGCGCCGACCCCCCGGCTCCATGGCGGCTTCTCCCGCTGCTCCCGCTGCTCCCGCTGCCGCCTCCCGCTCCGCCGCTCCGCCGCTCCCGGCCCCGGCTCCACGGCCCGGCCCCCGCCCGGCCCCGCCTCCGGGACAGCCCGGCCCTCCCACAGCGCCCCCGTCTCTTTGTGCCTTCGCGCCGCACGGAGGAAAGCAGCGCCAAATCGCGGGGTTTCCTTTTTTTTCCCCTTTTATAATTTTTTTTTTTTTTTAACCCTCCCTCACGCCCCGTTTTTCTGGCGTGCTMATTCCTGGGTTTTGCCGTGCTCGGTACCTCCCGCAACGGCGCTGCGTGAAGCCAGGATGAGGAGTTCCAGGTGCAGGGAAACGCGAAGGACACCTTGCTGGCTTTTTAATTTTTTTTGTCTTCTTTTCTTCTTTCCTCTTATTCAAACTCTGCTGGAGGCTGACATGCCTATGGAGAGAAAAAAACTAGAAAAGCAGAGGGAAAGAGAGAAGAGAAAAATACTAAAAGCACTTCCAACAACCTTGAAAATTCAAATGAAACCCAGATTTCTATTGTGTGGCAGCTAAGCGTGCAACTATTGTACCTAGTGCATGCAGCAGAAAAAGACATATTGAAGAGACATCCTTTTGTTGTCAGTAAAAAGGAACTTCTTACAAGAAGCATGTACATGCATGGCCCATGTGTAGCAGAGCATTTTATATTAGCGTCTCCCTAATCACAGGGGTGGRTAAGAAGTAATTTTGAACAGATGAGGAATATATCTCCACCTTAAAAGTATCACCATTGATCTAACCCCATTTTTGTTAGAAAATTCCTCAACAGATCATAAAAAAAGTGAAAGTGTAGATGTGGTGAAGAAAGGAGCTTCCTTTTTGAGACTGAAGGTGAAAACCATATCTCTTTATGAGATAAAAATAAGAGGGAGATAAAAGAAGATGATAAAAATTAACATTGCTAAGGTAACTAGGGTAAAAAAGGAAGGAAAAGAAAAGCTGTCAAGCTCTTTCAAATGCTATAAAGCAATAGCAAAAAAAGAAAACGATGGGAAGAGGGTGACATAAACATTTGAAAATAGTATAAACATGCAAAGTGACACCAACAAACTAAAATAATCAAGGAACAGAGGAGGTGTTGCAAAAATGCAGATGGGTTGTTTGCAAGATCTTCACTTCTCACAGAAGCAGAAGAAATCATGTAAAGGGGGAAAAAGAAAAATAAAAACAAACCAAAAACCAAATCAGCCAAAGCCAAGTGTTTACTCTCATTGCTGTCCATTGAGGGAATCTAATGTGTATAAACAGCCAGAGGTTCCCAGGCCCTTGGCATCTCTCATCCCTGGTGTGCTGTGGCTCATGCCAAGATTGTARTGACCAAATGTCCAACATTCCCATCATCCTAAAAGAGCACAGAAAAAACAAAGCTGCACATGGAAGTTAATGTAGGCTGTCCTGCTGTTATCACTTTCATTTTAAAAAACAAGGCTATGTAAAAGATCTGCTGCAGCTATGTCATGTTTTTCCAAAACCTACACAGGCTGACCCACAGCAATGCCACAAAAACACTGCCCACTGCTTGGGGTACAAAAGTGGGCACACTTTTGTACCCCAAGTGGGTACAAAGGGATTTGTGATGTTTGCACAAAGGACCCWATTATTCCATTACCACTGTGATAGTCSCYGTGATTGYTGCAGCTCAAGGAACCTCCAGCCAAATTCATCAATCTGCTGCCATCAAGGCAGAGCAAGCTGTCTCTCTCCTCAGTAGTACAGTGRATTTAGAAAGYTGGGAGAGCTGCCTGCAGAGCTTAKGGTGATGGTGTGAATACACAAGCCCCTTTTCCCACGGATCTGAAATCTCTCACAGAGCCCTGAGGCCACTGAGGTCATTTTATATCAAACCAATACATTGGGAAGATTTACATAGAATAAAATCACTGAAGAATGCACATCTGTCATTACTGCAGACATCACTAAAGCATTAACAGAAAAGTGGCCTGAAGGAAAAGATTTGACAGAACAGGGAGACTATTCAGTACACATAAAGATCAATAAAAGACTCAAGGCTATTATTTCCAGTGGAATAGTTTTTGCTGAAAYCACTGTCCCATGCAAAGGGCAGCAGGACCCWAGAAATACCCAAGGAACAAACCTGTGTATCACATAGGCTGGCCTCACACATGAGCACGCTTATTGGTGACACCGAGCTGTGTGGTGTGATTGAGGGAAAGGGTCCATAGAGGGACCTTGGCAGGTGTGGGAGGACCTGTGCCAACCTCTTGAAGTTCAACAAAGCCAAGCGCAAGGTGCTGCACCTGGGTCAGGGCAATCCCAAGCACAAGTACAGGCTGAGTGGAGAATGGCTGAGAGCAGCCCTGAGGAGAAGGACCTGAGCATGTTGTTGACAAAAAGCCCAACATAACCAAGAAATGTGTGCTTGCAGCCTAGAAAGCCAACCACATCCTGGGCTACATCAAGAGAAACACGAGCAGCAGGTCAAGGGAGGTGATTCTCCCGCTCTAATTTGCTCTGCTGAAACCCCAACTGGAGTGTGGCATCCAGCTCTGGGGCCCCAACAGGAGGATGTGAACCTGTAGGATATAGTCATGAAGRGGGCCATGAAGATAGTCAGAAGGGTAGAACATCTCTCCTATGAAGACAGGTTGAGAGAGTTGGGCTTGTTCAGCCTTGGGAAGAGAAGGCTCCAGAGAGACCTTAGAGCACCTTCCTAAAGGGGGCTACGAGAGAAATGGAGAGGGACTTTTTACAAGCATATGTAAGAATAGGACAAGGGGTAATGACTTCAAAATGAAATTAAACTGGGGTTAGTTTAGGTATTAGGGTGAAGTTCTTCACTCTGAGGGTGGTGAGGCACTGGAACAGGTGGCTCAGGGAAGATATGTATGTCCCATCCCTGGAAGTGCTCAAGGCCAGGTTGGATGGGGCAATGGGGTCTAATGGAATATGTCCTTGCCCATGGCAGGGGGATGGAGATAGATGATCTTTCAGGTCTCTTCCAGCCCAAACAGTTCTATGATTCTGTGCTCTGCTTAGGTCAATACCATGCAAGAMATGAACTGTGGTAGATGGATGGCATTTGGGTATTACTTTTGCCAAATCATGAGTGATCTCAWCCCAGCAAATCCCTCCTACAGACTCTGTTAAAGGCCAGGCTCCTCCCCACCCCCAGAAAGCCAGTCATGCTGACCTTTTTGCTTCCCCCACAGGCCCTACGCGCGCCAAGGTGTCTGAGCAAAGCTTGCACAAGGCCCGACCGAGACAGTCTGTACTTTCTCCCGTATCAATATTTCAAAACCCTAGTMCCAAGTATTCAATATTTGAACAAAGCACTCTGAAGTTAAGGCAGGAAGAAACAGCTTGCTCTTTCACTAATGGGACTCCAGAGTAGCCACAGCAGAGAATTAGCCCAGACCTGTCAGCCTAGGCTGCAACTGAACATGAGCTACGCTGAAGATGGAACAGCTCAACTAAAAAGCACAAGGAGGGGTTCTGCTGCAGGGAAAGGCACGATCCAAATTGTTTCAGGAACCAAYTTAAGTGCACCAGGCAGCACCTTGTCTTATGACATGACAGCAGGCATTTGGGGTACAAGCTTTCTGATTAACATCAGACTCTGGAGCACAGATATCCTTAGGAAAGGGTGATGTTCTGGCTGAGAGCACTGCTACAGTTGTACTTTTGGGGGAAGTTTCTACATAACCTCATTACCTGGTCCCATAGAAATCCTCAGTGTACAGGTAAGGGAAAGATTTGGAGAGGGAAAGATTGAAATGTCTGTACTTTGAGGGAGGAATACAAAAAAGAATTCTCTTCCTCATTGTGGAATATGGTTTGTAGATTAGGTGTTACATTTCTGAATAGCCATTGGGGAACTAGAAGTTGCATTTTAAATAAAATCAGCTGGGAAGAAGTACGCATCAGCGAAGAATTGCCCGAGGAAACATCCTAATGACTGTAGTTAATTTAGGGATAAAATTCAAAGGGAATGGATTGTGTAATTTTAAACATATTTGATAATGGTAGATTCTGAATGGATTTTAAGGAAGATTTGAGTTTTTTTCAAAATCCCATCTTACATTCAAATTTCTCCTTATACTTGCCCTCAGAGCTTGCTTCTGCCCCAACACTAGAGGCAAGGGCCTGAAATGCAAATCAAAAGTTGCATTTCCTTCCTCATAAACATGTATCTTCTCTTTTTGAACACTGATAGCAAACTGAGCAGAGTTCAGAACTAATTAATGCACATTAGATTACTGAAGACACATTTCAGCTCATGGAAATGTTCAAGGAGAAAACAGCCTAAGAGAAAGAGCCTTGCTTACAGAATCCTGCCCCTCTCCTCAAGGGGACTGGAGAAAAAGCTCTGCTCTGAAAAATTCTTCTRCTTCCATTGATGATGATGCTGGAGGCTAACTTCCAATTGGCTTCAAATATTGAAGTGCTGTTGCAATTTGGTGTTAAATAATTTCCCACAAACGAAAACAGAAGTATAAACAGTCCAACTCTAAGAAGAAACAAACACAGTCCCCAAAACRCATTTATGAGCATTATAGCCACTATGTAGCTTCTTAACTGAATCAGTCCCGAAGACCAGTTTACTACTGACTTTTGCAGTGTTACACCAGAAATTAGTTTAGCTCAGGGAACATCTCATTTAAGCACAGAGCCACCATCTCTGTCTTCCAAGCTGCAGCAAAGACATTGCTCTGCCAACGCTCAAATCCTGTATGCTTTCCTGATTTTCAGAAATATACTGCACGTGTTGGAAACATTTTTAAACATTAAGTGGGATCTCACCCATAGTCACGGTACCTTTGAAGATGTGGGCCTCCATAATTTAATCTTTCATAAGATTAAATTTATTATATTTTATAAGAGGCTAAGCACAAGATTTTTTTTGAAGGTATGTGCTGCATTTATGGAAGATTTTAAATTTCTTGGGTGCATATGTAGGGTATTAAACACTTACAAAATGGACAGAATCAGAACTTCCCCTGGCTTATTTCTCAAGCAAATTTTCACGCTTCCATACTCACAATGGTTGTGGCATGTTTGTGCTCTGCATTTTAGAAAGTGCTAAAAATCAATTATCTCTCCTACACCAGTCTATAAGATGGTATCGCCTTGTGAACTTGCAAACAAAGACACATTAATGGAGTTTGAGCATCTGTGGTACAAAAACTTGTAGATTTCCCCACCTACAAGGAATGTATTTAAAGAAAAGACTATGTTCCAAAATACCCTTTGATTTTACTTCTCTTTAACAAGCACTATTTAAAATTAAAAATAACCTCCAGGCTTCACAGGGCTACAAAGAAAGGAGGCTCATTTAAGAAGGTACAATCTATTTTCAAGCCGCACTAATTTTAGTATCTTCCATAAAAATGAAATACAAARATTATTAGCAAAATTACCTGCTGAGCCATTTTCTATTGCATATACATTTATGTCCCATTATCTCCTGAGCTACTTTTCTTATTATTTTGAAGCCTGAAATTGATGGTGCTTCACACAGAGAGTGTGAGTGCAATGTAGTTTTTATATACACATATAGACACACTCACATGCACTATTTCTTATATATGTGTGTATAAAATGCATGACTAACAGCTTGATGGATTTCCCTGCTTGTTGTTATTTCATTGGGAAAGAACCCCCATCATCATAGGAAATTTTCTCCTCCTCCAAGCTGTCTTTTGGCAAGGCTGGTTGTGGTGGAATTTCCCACTGGAAAAAAAATCATCAGTGCAATGACACTACATTTGCAGCAGTTCTGCTGCTCCTCTGYCCAAAACGCAGAGTGTGCTGCTTTTGCAGATTTAGAAAATAACAGAGTAACATGAGGCTCTTCCTCAGATCTGCTGTTGAATGATAAGGAAGATACCTTTTACAGTGCTGGATACTTGAACAGGGGAAAACCCTATATTGTACCCTTTTAAGTTGAATGTATCTWCTCTGGTTCCCAGTCTTGCTATCTGCTTTCCTTGATAAGCAGTCTCACATCAGTTTCAATGGCAGCAGGATCAAATGMAAAGGTGATAGTCTGTTCTCAAAATGAGGCCTTAGACAAGAGGTATTGCCTCCTGAGAGCCAAAATGAGATGCAAGYGCTATTCTCCACTACCCAGCCTGACAATTCACTAATGCTTTGCAGCARTGTGGATACATCATTGCTATTCAGTACAGAAACACCCACCCTCATCTTTTATTCTTTATACTTAGACATCTGTGCAAACCACATTTAAAGCATTTATTTAAAGAACCACCTCTAACTCTCAAATAGCATCAGACACATGCAAGAATACATCCAATCTTTTCAGTAGTTTGCTTAATATTCAGACTGGTTCCATTTTTGTGGCTATTTAATTGTAGCGGTACATTTCTCAGGGGTAAATTTAAAAGATAAAATTACTTCACTGCTCTCTTGCCACCAGCCCAAGCAGCTCATGATGCACCAAATGTAGATGAAGGCAGGAGTGGCTAGGAAAATGTAATAACAAGAAACTCCAGGKAGTGAAGTTGTAAACTTCCTGTGGGTCTGGTTCAGGGTATTCATGTGTCTGGTGCACCTTCYGTGAGAGAGAGCCTAAAGGGCTGCTCAAAGCTGCCAATTTCCACAACCATTCCCTCACACAGCATGGCTATTCTGCACGTTTGGTACCTTCCAGCTCACTGGGAAAGGGTCTCTGTGTGCCTCCTGGTCACAGCAATGCTCCTGAGAGACGCTTTGTGACACCTGCAGTGAGTCATCTCCTGCAGGGCAAAGGTATCTGGTGTGTGCGTGCCGGGCACAGCTCTGTGCAAAGGCAGCCAGGTGACTGCTGAAGGCTCTCCAGCCACAGACTTTGCTTCTTACTCATCTTGTGTTCMGGCAGGAAATTCACCCATACCCTATTTTTAGCTGCTGAACACAAAACATTAAAACTTAGAGCTTCCATCTGAGATCTTAAAGCTTTCCTTCAAGCATCATCTACCCAGGGAAGCTTTCCCTTTGGTTTCCAGCTCACATCCCATTTCTTATAAATGCCAATTGATTAATAGAGGGAAACAACATAGACATTTCAAGTAAAAGCATGGCCCAGAAGATGAGGGAAACAGAAACCTATTCAAAATGAACTTCCAAACAGGGCTGAGTAGACCAGGTAGCCACAGAAATATTTGGAACCTCATTACCATCATGAACAGCTCAAGTGCAAAGAGGAAAGGCACAATCATGTCTATATCTAGAGAAACAAAAGACAAGGATGGGTCACCAAAGGGGAACTTCTGCCTCTGAGTTGTGAAGGAAGGCTGGCAGCCAAGAGGAGACAGCTGGGAAGCCCAGAGGTGGGGACAAGCCCTTCCACAGCCAAGTCTCATTAGCAAGATATTAAGACAGGACTTTGCACCGTCTACTTGCTTCCTAACCACATCTGACTGCCTATAAGCAGTGACAGGAGAAATAGGCAATGTTTTTTATACCCTYCTCTTTGGTTTCCTTCCAGGCTGGTTATAGCCTAATTTACCTTGTGCCAGAAAATTTAAGCTTATGAAGTATCTAGATACAGAAAAAATTGTCAGTTYAATAAATTTGAGTTTGATGTCTGCAAGAATCCTAAGTTGTCACACTTCAAGTGTGCCCTTCCACATATATATGAAATTCAAACCTTTAAAGTAGTTGTATTAAAAATATCTGTCTTAGATTTGTACAAATGAAATGCTTCCTGTGTACAAAGCCCCTTTTTTTTCCCTCTCCCAGCATTAATTGCTAGATTTTCTGCCCTGGCAGAATCATACTTTTCAGTCTTTCCTGTTACATTAAAAATGGAATGATTGAGCACATTGTGTGTAGGAGTGAAGCAGAGTCTGTTTTAGCACCCAACTTTATATGTCAGGAGAAGACGTAGTGATTAACTGTGATCCCTCTCCTGCCTTCTCCCATGCCATAACCTGCAGGAGCATTCTGCTGCAGAGTCACATCCCTGCATTTCCATCTTGGTGCCCAARAGCAGCCCACAGCAGCGCCAGGGCTGTGAAACCAAAGTCAATCACACAGGGCAGGTTTTGAAGCTTGCCTGCCACAACCRTGCTGCAGCTGAGTCTGACCAAATGCCTCACATCTCCAAGAGTTTAATAAAYACTTCAGATTGCAATGCAGGTGTGACCTCTGTACCCCACTCTTCAACTCAGTCGTCTCTATTTCTCCCTCACCATCCCAGCTCAGCCCTGTTTCTTCCCCACTCTCAATATCTTCCCCTACTTTCTGCCATTGCAAGTATCGTTTAACCCATTGTTTCCCTCCTTCCTTCATCTTTATGCTTAATTTCTTTTTCCCTTCTTTCATGTATAAATTGTTACATAGCAGYTGCCATTACATAGCAGTTGCCATCATTCAACACCTCCAACGTTCAGCACCACCATTTGTCAAAATTATGCGGCTTCATCATTTCCCCTCCCACTTTGGGAATGGGTTTGTGCATCTGTTGCAGAGACTGAATAATTTTTGCAGTGCCATTTGGATTATGTTGATTTTCCCCAGACCAGAGAAGTTTCTTTTGCCACAGGAATCATGTTCAACCCCACCTTCAGTTCTTCTCCACTGAAATCTCTCCRATATGAGGGCAGTTTTGCAATCCCAGTGAATAAGTGGTCATAGGGACAGAAGTGAAGAATTTTACTTTGGAAATTCTTTGGAAGTCCCCGCAATTGTCCCAGTGGTCACGTTTTTTTTTTTGGTTTTTTTTTTTNTTTTTTTTTTTTTGTGATGCCCTCGACCTTCAGAGTGGGGTTTACTTTGTGCAGGGAACTGCATTAAAAACTGCTCCTTTTTGTCTAAAAGGGTATTCATTGTTTTTAAAAGGGTATTCATTGTTTTGTTTTCCTTGTTGTGTTGACACAAGAGGTTAAGAAGACAATTCCTTTATTCTCTTCCAGTGACTGTAACAAAACAGCATTTTTCTAGCTTAAATTGCAGATATATTTCCTAGGTGTAACAGCCACCACGTGTCTCAGGAGCAACTTCCACAACAGCAGGAAAAGATAAGAGAGCACACATCTGCCCTTTGGAAAATCCTGCCCAAAAGGATCATGTTGAACCTGACAGATTGTCCCTTATTAACATGCAGATRAACACAAATCACTCCACACTGGGGACTGTGTTCCTCTGATCTAAAATGTGACCCCTGAGCCTCCTTTTCTGTTCTTTGGCCTTTCCTCCAATTTCCTCCCATCCTTTTATTTCCTATTCTCCCACAGGGCAATTCCTTTCAAGGGAGCTGTCCACACCAGAAGCCACATGTACACCCCTGCACCCAACTTCTGTTGAGCTGCCAAGGCACAAATCACCCGTGATGCAAAGTCTGAATTCCCTGGAAATAGTAGGTATGCTGAATACCTGGAGGAGATTCTGGGTAGGACAGTGGGATTTTATATGTCCAAAATATAATTTTATATGTAAAAAAAAAAGAATACCTTCATTTCCTGAAGYTTTTCACATTATTTTTTGCGAAAAAAGTGTTCAGATCTAGAAAAGGAAAGGTGGCCTAGGTGATTTGCTGCCAGGATCATTTCAGCAAATGGATTTAGGAATTCACTGTGGAGGAAGATAGTTGAAGGGGTTTGCATTTGATAGGTATGTGAGGATCATCCAGCCCTTGTTTAGAGACGGATATACTTATTGCAAAATAAGCTGAGAAGATCTTTGGCATATCAATCTCTCAACAGCAAGCCTACCAGAAAGGAGAGGGATCTGCCTCCTTGGTCACAAGAAGTGGTGTGGTTTGGTGTGCTCAGCACCCTGAGGACCCAGAAGGCATCTATCAGATCTCCAGGTAAATTGGGAAACCTGTCAATAATGCAAATGAAATGCTGACGCACGGGGACAAAAGCTGCTCAAACTCAGCCTGGCACCCACACTGCTCCCCAGTCCCAGCAAACAGGAGTGGGAGGGCACCCCAGTGTAACAGCGGGGGCAGACTCAGTACTCTCACTGCCATTGCATAGTGCTGGGGATGAGCAGTGGGATACCAGCACAGGAACACCTTCTCCAAATAGCAGGACATGAAACTGATTTTCAGGTGCAGGCATTCTGCAGGCAGAGCAAAAGGAACAAAGCAGATGTCAGGCWGTCTGCAGTACAGCCCTCCTCTTGCAGGCACCCCTTTGGAGCAGTAATTCCTTCAGCAGGGGGAAGGGGAGAAAAAMCAGCCACCCAGCAGAGTGTTAATCTTTACAGATGGAGCAGCTTTAATGCTGTCTAATCCTCCAGAGGGAGGAAGCAGCATTTCTTTTGTGCCAAGGATATCCAAATGGTTGAAGATGGCAATCTCCACTGACATTAACTTTATTAAAGGAGGGRTATTTCCACGAGCTCTGAGAAGGCTTGGTCAAGAGCCAGCTGGAGATGCACTGCATGTAAACATCCACTCATAACAACAGAAAATAGCAGGCAGTTGGGAACCCCTGGAAGAATATACAGGCCCTGAGCATACATACAAACTGGAGATTGCRTATCACAGTCACACACATCAATTATACAGTTATCAAACAATAACATAGCAGCAGTAATGTGAGCAGCTAGTTACCACTTTTCACTCTTCTTAAATTYGGCTCCTGTATTATTTTGCTGCAGCTATATAATCAACTTGTACTCTGAAGCGGGGTTGTCATAACAGGATTACCAAACCTTCTTGAGCCACTTCCTTGACAGAGAATGATTTTYACATGTAAATTGGATGCAGAAGTGAAAGAAAGGGTAAGCGTTCTCTGTAAATTTTGAGTATCAAGAGCCAGCACTTAATTAAACCTTACTTTGAATAACAGTAATATTTACATTCTACTACTTTATGCTTTCTTGCATCTAAATATCAAACAACTGTCACTTCACAATGATGTCACGTATTAAGTCAGCTCCTGAACACTTGAGATAMTGCACAATTCAAACATCATCTTGGACTCACAACAGTAAGTCAGTACATCTCACCCAGCCTGCTTGTGAAAATGGAAAATTAAAGCTCTGAATCTAGGACCTGAAATATAAAGCTCTACTATTGTAAGAGAAGCAGGAAATACCCACGCGTTCATCTCCCCATCCTGGAGGACAGTTCAATTATCATCATGTCCCCAAGCAGATTTTGCACTGAATCACTGTGACATCTGCTAGGGAAATGAACACAAATCTATATCTGCATGCAGCAAATACATTGGCATGGTTGAAATGGGGGGAAGGGAAATAAGTCTCACTTTTCACACAAACTAGAAAATGACAGCTTGCCACATCCATGAGTAATTACAAGCAGAARTGAGAGGAGGCAAGACACTACTTCACCTTTTACCCCCACCACAGCATTACAAAGATACAGATTAAGGACAAAACAGTGGCTTCTTCTTCYCTGCCTGCAGTAACAGCATCTGGACACATTTCAACATCTGGGAACACCAACAGTAATGGATCATATCTGCCACTTGCATAGGTTAGGAGAGCTCCCCTGAGTTTAAGRGAACTGCGGCCCTTTCCTAGCTGCAGGGCCAGTCCAACATGCCAGAGCTGGAGAAACAGAAGCTGGAAGTGCCCCAAAGAGTGAGGGTGCAGAGAAACCTCCTTCAAGTCACTTATGGCAAAGAAGACTTGCCTGTTGTCTTGTCATCAGCAGGGACAATTTTATGATACAGAAAAAAAGGGGTTAAGTCATTACTTGCATACACGCAAAAATCATGATTTAATGTAGTACAACCCTCTTTGTACAGATTTAAAAAAAAAACCAAACCAAAATGGACCAGGGACAACTGCTTCCAAGCCACCCACACATTATATTTAGTTATCTGTCTGGGCCCATGGGGACCTTTCCCACTCTCTTTCAGTCCAGCACACAAGGCTTCACCAGTTGCATCACATGGCAAGGCACAAAGCTGACTCCCAAGTGCAGGATAGAGGAAAGGCCATGGTATGAAGCAACCGAGAGAAAGTCACCTTTTAGCAAGAGATCCCTTGGCTCCAAAACCTAATACAGTGGCACCATAACACTGTGACTTCTCCTCCACTGCATCGCACACAGGGCTGGAGATGAAGGCAGCACAGCAGAGCACACTTACACTTGAGACTCAAATGCCTACRTCTCATGAAGGATGTGCAAGATGGAGCTGAGATTACACCCATAAAGGAAGCAGGAACATCATTCTAAGCTCCTTTTAAGCTAATGATACCTTTCACACATGGGTACAGATAACTGCAGCTGTTTTAGAAGGAAACAGGCTCTCTACCAAAAATAGATAAATGGGTACAAAAGCTCTGTAAATCACACCTTCACCTGTAAGAAGTCCACTGCATTAACATATAACAGCATCTCACTGCTGGAGCAGAGCAGAGCACCCTTTCATCAATTCTGGCTCGTTTTCTGGTGCACCTTCCCCACACCCAAAAGCCTGTGTTCAGATATCACTGTTCAGMTATTCTCTGATTCAAATCAGAGATTGAGCAAGATTAACATGACTGTAAAAAGGGTATCATTACAGTTTCCTTTTAAAGAGATGTACAACCTTCCGCCCACTCTTTCTTGTGCTTTTGCAGTGAGAATTTCTTCCTAATTGGTATCCAAGTGTGCAGAATCAGATCAATTTCTCTTCAAAAAAGAGTGCTGCTTTTTATCCAGATTAAAAACAGATACTACAGGCTTCACTTACAGGCTCTGATTTTAAAAATTACTATAATCAGACTTTGATAGAACCACTCTGATAACAGATGTGTGGCTAATGTGTTTCCTAATGTTATGGTAATTYGACTACAAAGAAAATAAATGGCTTAAAATAAGAAAAACTTTAGGAATTTGGTCAGTGGTGATGAATGCCAAATTCAGAGCTCAGAAGTCTCCTCTGAAATGTTCTTAGTTCATATCCTCCTATTTCTCCACAATTGTGATCTTTAAAACTCAAAATAAAGAAAACTTTGAAATTTGGACTCTTGATCTGAATTCGTTTACTCACGTAAGAAATAAACTTTAAGCTTTCAGGAGTTATATRTTTACAGTCTGCTCTCACAATACAGAAATCTGATTCTTCTAGTCAGTAGAAAAATAGATAGTTTCTCTAGAAAGCTGTGTCGCATAGTTTACAATTAGGAACTGCCTAAAAAAAGTTGAAAAGAAAGACTAGAGGGTTTTTTTAAGCAATGTAAAGGAAGGTTATTATTAGAACTGTCAGAATTCTTTACATTGGCATACTGCAGTAAGAACACTGAAATACTTTTCTACTAAATTATGGTTTTCAGCCAGGCACTTTAAATGGCTGTTTTCTCAAATCCACGTGGTCTAAACTGAAGGAAAGTTGGCTAGAGCCACGTCACTGCCTGTTTCAAAGCAGAGGTGGTGTATGATYTGCCAGGTACCTCCTCCTGTGTTTGCCACAGCCTGACCCACAGCCAGGCTGCTGCTGCTGYCACCCCTGCCCCAAGCACTGAAATGGAAGGTTGCAATATGGGCAAGTACAGAGACAGCAAAGGAACACCTGTGTGCCCTGAAGGGGAAAAATAAATGCAGGCAAGAAAGAAAACTTCAGGTTTGAAAMTGCTCTTCTACCAAAAGATGCATTAAAATGGCCTCACAGCTACCTTAAACACAAACTGACAAGCAATAAAAAATCATTGAGAAGTTCAGAAGACACTGGTTGCTTTTATCTGGCACACATTTTGCTTTTGAATCTGCAGTTCTGTGGGGTTTCTCAGAAGAGTAGACCTCTCTTCTAAGTGTTTCTAACACAACTACKGACTTAGGTGCCTGTCCTGCAAATCCTAACAGTGATTACATGTATGCATTCTTGTCTGCAGTATCCAAAATGTATTTTATATCTATTATATATTATATATAGGACACCTTTAAAAATTAAAAAGCACATGAAACCTAACAGAGTTTTGTAAAATATTTTTGTCACAATACAAAATGTCCAGCAGTTTTTAAATCAAGAAATTCTAGATAGGTTTTCCCCATCAACTCCAGGTAATCTGGCACATTTCCCACCTCTTCATCTGTGTGAACTGTAAGTGGGGAAAGAAAAGGAAGTGAATTCTGCAGCTCATGCACAATATAACCAAATATCCTTCTCCTATCAAACTAACCTCCTTCTCCTCCCAAAATGGCTTAAAATAAATTTACAGTTGACCCTCCTTTTGGGAGTCTTTACTACCACACCATCGTTTCAAGGTCTATAACTCAGAGGACTGGGAACTGAGGTTGTATTTCTGGTAATGAGTACTGAGCCTATAATACAACAGCCTGAACCAGGACTCCAMGGAAAGAAAAAGAAAACAATGAAAGTGGGCTGCATATTGGGAAGACAGCATCGAGAGCTGTCATTGCACACGAAGCCTTATTCCTACACTCCTTGCTTACTCTCTCTTCTACTGGTGCTCAAACTGAGGTTTTGTCTTTCTTCTACTTTAAAGCCAGCTGAACAACTTCTCTTTTGTAGGAGCTTGAGGAACTTGAAGCAAGATAACGAAAGCTTTGTTGAGAGTGAAAGCAAAGACTTGCTAAGTGAGCAATCCTTACTGTTTATACTGATCAAGAGTTTGAGCCTCATGTATGGGATGTTACATCAAGAGCTTTGAGACAGATAGAGATGCTTGGGAAAAACAAGAAGGGAGTCACCTCTGCCTGAAGCTCTCAGCCCAGTCCCACAAGCAGGCTACACTCTGCCTAATAGATAGTGGGCAGAGCTGAAAGCAAGCAAACAGCCAAGAAAGTCCTCCCTCAAGGAAAACCAGAGCATACCTCCTTCTGGTCTTTCTTTCATGTCTTAAATAGACTGCAAGAGTGGCCAAAATACCTTCAGAGCGACTTAACTCAGCACTTTCTTCTTTGTCCACGTCCTTGCAGCCATTTAGCCCTAGCTAGTCTCAGGATCTAAGCTCAGTGCTACAAATCCACTAGTGAGCCTGTCCATCACTCTCTGCTGCTTCATCCTCCCCTGCCTCAAGAAACTGAGGATAGGATCTGCAGTTTGTTTCTCCAAATGGATTTTCTGTGTGGAAGACACTACCATTCATTTCCTAGCCAGCTTTAAGTTGTAAATCCCACTGTCCAGGTAATGCTTAGGAACAAAGCAAACTGTTTGGAGCACAGAGCAGAAGCACTTAGGTTGTCTTGCACCACTGTTGACTTTTGACATCTCACAGTCAGGATCCTCAACCAACTCTCTAGGGAATGATTTGTTCTACTTGTGTTTCTCTGGTGATTAAAGATTCTACAGTTTTGGGGTTTTGGAACCAATGCAGAAGATCACCAGCTTCTGTGCCATTTCTCGTACATGTTGCAGATAGTAACTCAAACACAATTCTCCTCTCCGCAGATTTCTCACTTCTTCTCTTCAGCTGAGCTGCTCTTCCTCTCACACCTACTTTCTGAAGGGAACATGACCCAAAAWTGGGAAATAAGCACTGGGACTGGCACTACAGAGAACAGGTGCTTTCTTTGCACAAACATCAGCAAGCATCACTTGGCCAGAAGAAATTAGAACATGAGCTTACAATGAATGAGGTTTCTTCTCTTTCTGTGSAGCCTCACAAACAGGCTGCATTACATGTTGGCTCACAAACCAATTAACACCATTTAGGATCTTTCTTAGCTAAGAACTTGCTGAGATGGAAGCAAATGGCTGAAGGGAAGAGGCTGGATGACCTAGTGTGCTGAGCTGTATGTGAAGAGTGATGTGAAACAGAACTCACTAGTCAGTATAACAAGGAGACAGAGGAGGTTCTTACTGCTCATAAAAGAAAAATAATCTGAATTATCTACATTTTTGTGAGGGCTTAACAGAAAAAGGAGAAATTAAGATAAAAAAATAAGAAAGATGTTGAATAAGGGCATAATAAAATGCAATYAAGCCAAGTCCGTGTTGTGTGTAGAGCAATTTTGTTCAATACACCCTCATTCRCAAATGAGGCACAGCAGGAACCAAGACCAATGAAGGAAACAGAGCTTTTTCCAGAGCATTCACCAGCACAACTCTCTTTTATAATTGACGAATAAGAATAGGGGTGACTAAGTCCTGGTAGTTTCAGCCCAAATTTGGATTCTGGTGTTCTAAGTACCACATAAACATACATGAAATCAAATCTGCCCTAAAACATTTGCAGCCTAAAGACAATAAGGAAGGAAACATCTATCACATACAGAACAAGTGTTAGTTACATGGTAGCTTGCATCACTGGAGCAAGAAAGAAGCCAGGCAAATCAACTTACTTAAGGGTAAGAGGGTTATAAAGAAGAACATTATGGAAAATTGGGAAAAGGACTGGATTGATAACTTGTTGATGGGTTCGATTGCGCAGTCTGCTGGCTACAACTATGCACCCCTGTGCAATGTGGGACTCTGCAGAGGATCCTCCCCAAAAATGCGGCACTGCCCCTTCCCAGCCATGCACAGCCAGTGCTCCTCAACATSCACACAGTGCACAGGCCTGACCACTCAGAGCTTGTATCARTTAGTAAAATAYCAATCTCACCACTGTCTCTGAGAGRAGGACACCCAGGCAGTGACCCAGGCTGCCAAAGCAGTGCTGCCAAACAGTGTTGTAGAAACATTGCTCCTCGTACCATTTATTGTCCTTTGCATTTTCCAGTGAAATTCCTCAGAAGCCAAGAAGTCCCAAATGGCATCTTAAGGCTGTCAGGATGAGTACACTTCATAATGCAGCCACAACAGAGTACCCATGAAGACCCATCCTGCAGGTCCAAATCCCACAGTTTACCCGAGAAAGCAGTGTTCCAGGAATGCACAAGGTATAAATGCATACATGCACTCCTTTTAAGCTTTCAGAATTTTGCTGGTACACTAAGCTTAAAAAAAAAAAATGTTTGACACCTTCAAGGATTTTTCTTCCAGGTCATAGAAAAACGCTCCTTTTCCAAATGCTTATTAAATTTCTTTGGGTTCATATGTGAAGCTATAATTCTAGGTTTCTGCCTTCCCTCAGAACAATGAGCAAATTAGTAGCTATTCTGTTAGCTCCCCTATTGATTTTGTGATTCAATAGTGTAATCAATTTGCCTGTCTCTTCCCAGACTTCTGCCTCAGGGCAAGGAGATCCACACTAATGGTATAGGACAGTGGGACCATCTCTGTTTGGTACTGTGTTACAAATACTGCTGATCTGTGAAGATACATTTTCTCTTTTTGTCTCCTCCCTCCCTAATGGCATATTCAGCKGAGAAGGTCAGCAAGCAGGTAAGTCCCAGATTCCCATAACAATTACTATCTTTCCCAATTCTGTACCCAGCAAACTAAGTGCCCACTCACAAMAAGATTGTCAATTTGCATCCCTCACCATCATCACTTAGGCTTTATCTGTTTCTCTTCAGCCATATCAGCACTGGTTTTATGTTGATATTCCCATATTTGTGGGTCTTATCAGTTTGTAACCCAACTGGTTAACTCTTTGCTAACACAACTATTTGGTTTAGTRGAGATTTGCTTCAGCTTTTCCTTTCTTCCTGAAGCTCACTATCCATCAGTCTAACTATTGCATTCCACTAGCAAATATTACAACCCATGGGTGTTTCTGCATCCTTCTTTCAAATGGTGCATTGTCTTGGCTAACAGTRTTTGCCAAAGTCTGCATCAGCACATTTTGAGTTCTGGCATGCCTTTCTGCATTTCTTGTAGGCTGTAGATTTCAATTTCTAGTACTCCCACCATACTGGACAGTCGTTCAACCAACTTAAATTTCATAAACCAGCCTGGGTGTTTCCCTCTGCCTTGCAAATTACAATTGATCAATACAACYGGTCAGTTTTGTGTTATCTAGTATTAAAGTTCTCCGATGGCTTTGATTCAGATCACACTCACTGCATGGCAATTCATCAGGGACTATGTTAACTTCCCTGATGGAAAAAGCTGGCATCTCAGTTTGCATTTTCAATTTGTATTCATTGTTAGAAACAAAACAAGAAAATGCATTCTTCCCCTCTTACTTTTACTTGGTCACAATTTGAAAGTCTGAGACATGTCAACTGACTCAGAATGGGAAGAAAAAAAAAGTCTTATGACTGTCCTCATCTTTTGCTGGTACCCCCTGTCTGCATAAAAGRGTTTTTCAGTTGGCCTCTGCTTTTCCACAGCAACGTCAGCTGTGGTGCCATTTTTAGCTGTGACATTTTCCCCACTCAGAATATTTTCTTAGTCCATTATACCCTGTGTGCCATCTGCCGTACAATAGTCACAYAGTGCCAAGAAGCCTGGTCACAGTCTGCTTTATTCAGTGGACGAGCCCTAATTGCTTAGCCTGGCACAATGTGAGCCTCCACACAGCAMAGCATCCCACTCCAACTGCTTGTGCCATGGTTTCTCCATGGTATAACACTCCAGCACAGCTCAGAGGCAGCCGTGACCAACGATTAGTTCCAACACAGAGCAGTTGTGCTTCCATTCACCTGCTGTGRAGACAGGAGGGACTGACCCTGCTGTAGGCCTCCAGATGCCCTTTGTTCCCAGTTTCACGCTRAGAACATGGCAGAAAGGAAGAGGCTGGGAGACTGGGAACTGAGGAAAGCACTGCACATCCTGGATGCAAATTGTCCAAATGAGTCTACTGTTGTGCCTGGTGCTAAAGAGTGCTGGAGGGCTGGGGAACAGGAAGGGTGAGGTTATGGCATTGTCTCCAGTTTTGTATTGGATGCAGCCTCGGTAATATGTGCCAGGATCGTCTAGCCCATTGAACAAAGGGCAGATGCCAGTTTTAGTATCCCTCTCACCTGTACAGGTGTTGGCTCTGAACACCTTGCTGCCAGCCCTGTAGGATGCAAACATCCGGTCTCATCCTTCCCTCCTGTGAGTTGGCTCAGATCCACAGGCAGTGACGCAGATCAACCTGCCAAGAAAAACACCACAGTCTGGGGTAATGCTCAACATCCCTGCTCCACCTCTATGTCAGTGCCTAGTGAAAAGAGATGCCAAGGCTAAACACGATCCTGACATAATTAGGGAAACCTCACAGTCTCACAGCTGTGACACCCCATCAGCCTGCATTAACCAAGGACTTTTTGTCCTGCCCAAATACACCACTACATCTGCACTGCTGCTGTTTCTGTCTCTGCTCCTCTCCCAGCCTGTACAGACAAATGAATGTTTCATATGACAATGACACATTTTCTTTTTGATCACTGGGTATTTAGAGAGGAAGCAGTAGGCCAGCTCTACTTCTACATGGTGGAAATCAGGACAAGTTTGGTGGAAAGGGAAGGAAGAATAACATAATATACCAGAAATCCAGTACTGCAGTATTAATACTCACTTGTTAACCCCTGCTATAGTTCCCCATCAAAATAACCTGTTYTAGAAATGCCTCAAGGCCCAAATCTGTGGGATGCTGTGGTGCCTCAACAGAAATCGATGGCAMAACTCAGCATTTTGTAAGCTCAGGCCCTGGATAACGAGTAACATGGCTCTGAGCAAGAAAGCCCACCAGACACATTAGTGGATCGTCATGGTGCTTGGAGAGAGGCCAGGAAAGAACTGTGCCGGAAGAGGCTGACTGTGGGAAGCAGATCCTTTGCAACACTTCCTGGGCTGAACACACCTGCTAGTCCCACTCACCACTGTCTTGGGAAGCAGGAAAACGCAGCTCTCAGTCTGTTCTGTTGCTGACTGTCATCCAGTTGCTGGGAAGGAACCATCTGGATACAGCCTCTGCACTTTTTGGTGATAGGTTTCATTCATAGAAGCCTTTCCATGAATTCACTTATTTTGGGGTTGGCAAAGCCCACTCACTTGTGTAAAAAAGGATGAGCCAGTTCTAAATAAAGAGAAGAGAAGGTGTAAGAAAGGCAAGAGGAGAAGCTATGTTCTTACAACCCAGTCTCTGCACTGGCAGCTAATCAGCATTTACACTAATTCAAATATTTAATATCCAAAAGAATTACTGTTGCATAAAATGCAGTCGAGGCAATTTTACACATAGCTTATTAGCAGTAATGGATTATACTGAACCCACCATATTTAAAGTGAGATATAAAGCCTGCAATATGTAAATGTAATTTTATCCTATTCTTCCTCTTTCCCTTGAAATGAGAAGGGCTTGCCAGAGACAAAATGGGGATTACTAAACGAGGAGACATTGTAAAATGGCAAACTAAACTACAGTTGACTTCACACAGTAATTAATGAGAGAGATACTGCCTCTCTGGTCATGTGCATCTTGTGCATCTCTGCTTGAATGGCTGCTCAGCCTGAGAGCAGCTCAKCTATAAAGCAAAAGGATTGGGAAGAAAATGAGAGCAGTTAATGCAACCARAAATTTGTCTAATATTTTTGTGGAATTAAATAATTACTGTATTAAGGCACTGCATTTTGAAATTAGTATAAGGCAATGCAATTTCAAAGGTATCAATTTAGTGGGACACAAATGAAACAGAAACAAACATTAAGTTGTCAATGCAGKGAATTATTGCATTGGGTAGAGGCAATTAGAATCCTAGCTGCCATTAACACTAATAGTATTTCACCTTACTCTCCCTCACATTGTGCTAAGAACATTCCCTCTAAACAACTATCTCTGACATGCAACTGTATTTTCTTTTTTAAAAAGGGTTTTTTCTTTCTTTGATATCCAAGTGCTATTTAAGTAGACAAAAAAGACGACTTGACTGCAAATAAGAAAACACTCCTAGTTGTCTGGTCTGTAGTTAATCATTATCAGCTCTTCCTACCACCCTGTTAAAGATTGAGACAATTCACGGCTGGGACTAAAAGGAAGGTAGCACTGGTTAGTGGCTAGTGCCACCTTGTGAACAAAATCCCAAACATCCTTCCATCACCCTTTTTACCAAACTGTACTTATGCAGCAAAGTCGAGTAAAAAAAATAAAATCCAACTTTTGCATGAGTAAGTAACTTCATGGTAAGATCTCCATATTTAGGGATAAAACATGAGACCAAGCCTCCAACCAGGCCAGACAAAGTAGAGACAGCCTAGAAAGGTTATAAATATTCTACAGTACAGCTTATGGTAATAGAAGCTACTCCTTTTTCACTGCATTTCAAACAACACAAACACAGGRATAATCAACTCTTCATCCTTCCTATGGACTTGAGAAGAGTGGGATTTGCAGTGTTCTGACCAGGAATAGATAGAAAAGACAGGAGAGATCAGGCAAAGAGCAGCACTGACGTTTCTCATAGGATACTAACAATTTTTATTACCTGTGCTCATGGCACCATGCAATTGTAACTGAAAGTCTTCCAATCAAACTAAAATTATTTTATACCTCTTAAGGCACTTGTTATATACTTTTCTCCTCCTTGCCCATCTCTCCTACTCCTCCACTCCATCTCATGGATTTTGAGCACCTACTTCATCAGTTTTTTGACCAGGTTTGGCTCTATCAGTGGTTCCTCTTTTCCCAACATCCAGGGTGAGCAAGGAGAGGAATGCAYTAGATCTCCCATCCCAAAGTCCAATCCCCGTTGCCATCTTACGAGGGGCAGCCATCTCTCAAGAAAATCAAATGACATTTTCCCCTTAGCTTTGACAGAAGGAGCCTTTTATCATGCCTGTTTCTAATTTGGGAAAGTATTTTCAGTTTTGTCCTTTTACCCAATCCTTTCCTTTTCAAGGTTGAATTGTGGTCAATTCTTCATCTCCTAGACTTTGAAACCTTGATATTTATAGCAGCAGGAAAATAAGAACTCGCACCAAATGTAGCTCCTGGTTTCTTACGAACCATTTCTTGTGGGGAACTTCAAATTACCAGGTGTCTGCTGGAAATACAACACAGCAGATAGGAAGCAGTCTAAGAGGTTCATGGAGAATGTGGAAGACAACTTCCTGTCATAGCTGGTGAGGGAGCCAGCTAGGGAAGACACTGGACCTGTTGTTTGTGAACAGAGGAGTGGTGGGTGATACGATGGTTGGAGGCTGTCTTGGGGACAGTGATGACTCAAAATGATAGATTTTCATTCTCAGAGAAGTCAGGATGTGGATCAGCAGAATGATTAACTTGGATTTCCAAAGGGCAGACTTCGGCCTGTTTAGGAAATGTTGATAGAGTTCCTTGGGAAGCAGTCCTGAAGGGSCAAGGAGTCCAGGAARGCTGGACATGCTTCAAGAATGAAATACTAAAGTTGCAGGAGCAGGCTGTCCCCATGTGCCTAAAGACAAGCTGATGGGGAAGAAGAGCAGCCTGGCTGAACAGAGAGTTATGGYAGGATCTCAAGGGGAAAAAAATGGAGGGTTTATGAGGTCTGGAAGAAGGGGCAAGCCTCTCAGGTGGACTACAAGGATGTCTTGAGGTTATAGAGGGAGAAAATTAGAAGGAGAATTTCATCTGGATACTACTGTAAAAGACTATCAAAATGTTCCTATAAATACATTAGCAAGGAGAGCTAAAGAGAATCTCCATTCTTTACTGAATGCAGGAGGAAACATAGTGCCAAAGGATAAGGCTGAGGTACTCAATGCTGCCTTTGCTTCAGCCTTTAACATTAAGACGAGTTGGTCTCCAGGTTCCYACTGAAGTGGAAAACTGGGACAGGAAGCAGAATGAAGATCTCATAATCCATGGGCAAATTGKCAGTGACCTACCACACCTGTGTGGMCAGCAGGACAAGGCAAATAAATGATCATGCCCCTGTACTCAGCATYGATGAGGCCACATCACACGATCTGTGTCCAGCTTTGAAAGACACTGAGGTGCTGGAGCATGTGCAAAGAAGGGCAACAAAGCTGGTGGAGAGTCTGGAGCACCAGTTTTATGAGGAGCAGCTGGAGGAGCTGGGGGTGTTTAGCCTGGAGAAAAGGAGGTTCAGAGGAGACCTCACCACTCTCTACAACTGCCTGARAGGAGGGTGTAGCCAGGTKGGGATCAGTCTCTTCTCTCAAGTAAAAAGTGACAAGTAGGGAATTGGCCTCAAGTTGCAACAGGGGACATTTAGATTAGATACGGGGAAAAAATGTCTTCACCAAAAGTGCTGTCTTCACTAAAAGTGCTGTCTCTCAGTAAAGCAGTGGAGCACAATGCCCAGCAGTATTTAAGAGACTTGTAGATATGGCACTTAATGGCACAGTTTAGTGATGGACTTGGCAGTGMTGGGTTAACATTTGGACTCAATGACCTTAAGGCTTTTTTCAACCTAAATAATTTTATGACTATTTTTTCACTCCAAGATCCTTCCCTTTTCCCTGTGGGGCAGAAAGTGGGAATAAAGGCTKGAAGTCACCCAGGAAACCAAAAGCAGGACTAGGAATGCTACTCTTCCAATTCATTGTCATTCCAATTGCTGTGACAAGTCATTCAGGAACCATGTTTTCCTTCATCAGAGCTAGTATCACTCATTAATAAAGGATCTGTTCTGCAACAAGATGGCTTGTTCGTTAGATACTGAACCAAGATAGGAAATAATTTCTTCAGTCCCATTTTCACGTTAATYTGAAGTGGGGAAAATATCAATCTCTGTGTCTTACCACAAGGGGGATAGTCCTYTCTTCCTCTTCTTAGCTATCTTGCGTAACTGAAGGATTATAATTTTTAGGACAGGGATTCTCTTGCTCTGTGTCCTTAGCACCTAGAAAAATGCTGTCCCATTCAAACACATCCCATCCCATCAGCACAACAAACATGTAGTGAACATTTTTAAAGGGGTTTGTTCAAAAGAATCCTCGTTGGAAGATGATACGTTAAACTTGGTATTTGGGCTCCATTCACCCTGGTTTCTGAGACTCTCCTGTAGGACTGTACAATCTAAAATTTCAGCAATTTACATTTCTTTCCACATCCTGGAATATTCAATTCATGCACCATAAAATCAAAAGCAATAAGAATTTAGCTAAAGTAAGGATATATAATAACATGAAAGGCTCCAGGAAATGTCAAACCAAGCCACAAAAGAAAATTTGTCATACTTTTCTTGTATTTATGCCTCACACTTATATTTACGAATGTAATCAGCAGTAACATATTYACAACTCTCTACAAGGCTACAAGAAACGAAAACCTTATCATCACTATAACAGAGTTACACTACTGCTACCTATGCTGCAAAACCATTTGAGTGTCCCTGGAGCAATGTCTACCACGGCACATCTTCAGGTTCGTTTGGTATTTAAATATGAATAATGCCACTGTTGCAGCAACAGTTTTAGCTGCATGCTGTTTGAGCATGCCAGGCACATTCAAGCTCCTCATTTCTTGAAAAATGCTTTTTTCTTTAAAAAAGGATATTCATTTTTGGATTTTTATTATGGTACTACAAAAGGCTGCCTGACACTGACTTTTCTGCCAAAGAATAGGCTGGCTGGCACATGAACAAACTATGTTGCTGCTAGCATCGACAAAACAGTCTCACCCCTTCATCAGTCATTCACAGGATGCCTTCTTTTTTTTTTTTTTTTTTCAGAAGTACTAATACATCTTAAGATTTGTTCTAACGGCACATTCTGTCTCACTGATCTACTGATCCACTGTTGGTGACTGAATCAGGCAAAGGTGTCCCATAAAGAAATCTGTAAAAATGAAGTGTAAACCATGCATTATGGAATCAAGGTAAAAGCTCTCTGTTGATAAGCCTATCCCCTCTTCAGTGGGCTTTTAAGAACACCACTGCCCTACTTTAGGAGATAACATGT
Organism: Malurus melanocephalus; assembly: GCF_030028575.1. Classification (NCBI taxonomy): domain Eukaryota; kingdom Metazoa; phylum Chordata; class Aves; order Passeriformes; family Maluridae; genus Malurus; species Malurus melanocephalus. The sequence continues at coordinate 1,172,442 of NW_026623409.1, read as the reverse complement.
GATTAACGCTGCAGGGTCTGCTTGTGGTATTTTCTTTTCCTTTAAGGTTTATGGGGTTTGCAACTTGGAAAGCAGCTTGGAAAGGAATCCTTAAGCCTAAGGGCAGGTTATGATTTTGTATAGAAGAAGATTCGTCTGTAAGAGGAAGATTTTTCAGTATTTCTAAAATACATTCTGACTCTGTATTAACTGGATTGCTCCAGTTTACTTTGAGGTAGGTTCTTGTCTCTTCTGAGTTTTACTCCTGTTTTAACAGGGTTTTTCTCGGCCATTGTTTCCCAGCTGAGCACAAGTCAAGAATATACAGATAGTTGCTCATCCTCAATTTACTCGCTACTTTTAAAATTAAAGCAAAAACCTGAAACTGTAACTGGAAGCTTATCCAAAGTTAACAAAAGCCTTTAATGGCATACATTGTATGGAGCAAAGAGGGCACGCTGCTGTGTTAGGCGGAAAGTCCAGAAAATTTGCATATTCCTCTTTCAGTAAATGACTCAGATTTATCCATACAAGAGGTCACAAATGAGATGTCCCCTGAGGCCAGGTCCTAAAGGACACAACCAAGCACCTTCAAAAGCTGAATATGAAATCTGTGATTAGAGACTTCACCCAGACGGTCACAGCAAGTTTATGAAGTTGCACAGGCTTTCAGAACTATCTTTCTAAAGGTAGCTCAGAAGAAAATGGTGGCAATGGTTTTGAGGCTTGTTCGAAGTATTTTCATGTTTCTATGAAATTTGGGTTGCAAATAAAACAAATAGAATAGAACATTTCTTAGTTTTGTGCTGACAACACAGTTGTCCTTTCTTTGTTAGTTTTGTCCTTTCCTCTCCCCTCATCTTCTTCCATCTTTTGAATACACTGGTTTTAGCAAAATAGCAACAAGTCTATTACATTTTAATGAAAAAGGCTTTTATTAGATGTTAAAAATTCCAATTTAATGTCCTATTTCSCACAAAAGCTTGAAACCAAAATTGGGAAAAAGGACAACAAAAAAAAGTGCATAAATATCCCTGAATTTCAGATGCACAACAATCTCATTTATGTGAAGATAGCATTACTCCATCAAACAGCAGCTTCTCTGGCATACCAAGTTTACCACAGAAATCCATGGGTCCAGAGAAATGGGCTGTGGAAAACTACTGAGTGGAGCCTAGACAGTAGGCAGGCTTGTCCACCTACAACTTTACTACTTTCTGACTTTTCCCTGCTACCACACTCAGTTATTCCTGTTCTAAGTTTACTGGATGCTACAGGAACTGAAATCAGAGCAGGAGTCAATTGATGACATCTAATTGAAGATAGCAGAGCACCCCAAAGTAGGAACTCTGTCACAGAAGTGACAGTGAAATATAAGACTTCTTACAAGTCAAAGGAGGAAAACAGAGCTGGATTTACACTTTCAGTCACACAGCTGCCTTTCTAAATATTTCATTTAATGTATTTTATAAGCATAAAAGTTCAACCTGTGTCTTTGGCAAAGGCCTTCAAACGCAATCAAATTTTCTAAGGATGAGACTTAAAATTTGCTGGGAGAGAGGGTAAATGTTCCCAAACAGAATAATTTAAGCAGAAACACACAAAATCACTATTCATTTGGAAAAATCATGTAGTCTTTTTCTTGTGCCCTTGTCTTCCCTGATTTCACAGCACCCTGCTGCAAACACAATGAAGCCTGGGAAGTGGGAATGAAAAAGGTTCTCTAATGGAACATGGTACCTGGCTAATAGCTTCTATCTTTGCAAGCAATGCCTCTGTGCGCCTCCCCACAGAGCACACTCACCATCTGCCTCTGTTCCAATAAATGAACTCACATTACAAACACAGAGCACAAACATACTCATATCCTGAGCCTACTGCACCCAAGGGCCAGATGTTTTTGCAGTATGTATAACTAGCAAATGTTTGCTCCCAAATGTTTGAAATGGCTCACAATCTTTCCTAATAACAATCACAACCAGTGAAAAATTCATCACAGGGAGGTAAAACTCCTAAAAAAATACTTACCTATTTTTACTAATTATATCTCAGCAATATCTTTCCAGTATAAAGTTCTGCTTCCCACAGAGTCTTGCGTATATTACTAATATCACACACAATCAGATGCCATCTTCCTGTCTCCCTGGAACATCAGCCTAATTTTGGAACCTGCAGGCTTTCATTTCTAAAATTTCACTTTTTAGATGAACAGCTTACTTAATTATGTGTCATCCCTGGTCTGTGACACTCGGGATTTTTTTTCCCTAGAAACTTAAACATAGTCTCACCATTTTTCCTTCACACACTGATGCTCAACACTGATATCCTCTCCAAATATACATATATAAATATATATGTCTTTCAGATAACTCTTCCAATAAAACACTTCCTCATTGGTAATTTGTATTTCCCAGTATATTCAGATGTATAAACTGTATAACAAATAAAGCAAAAAAATTATATCAGGTGAGCGTACAAATGATCTTTCAGATTTCATGTATCAATTTTTTCCTACAAGACCAAGGTTGTATGTTTTACAGTTGACTGCTGATGCTTACAGCTGCTGGAGCTTCAGGTCCCACTTTTACAGCATTTGGTTTCATAGAAGTGATGCATAATCAACCATGGCTCCAGTATTACAATAATTCTTGCCTTTGGAACCCAAGGAACCTTCAGGTACCTGAAAGATGCACCTGAATTAGCTTTTTAGCTATCAATTGAACCATATAAAGCCCACTGTGATACTATCACTTTGAAATTCAAATTTTTTTTTCTCAGTAGTACATATTTCTAAGCAAAAAAAGTTTATCCRTCCATATATAGATGCAATACCTATGTGGATTTCTGTCTAATCTTAGCCTGTTGCCAAAAACATYGTATATAAATCAACCAAATTTGACAGAAATGCTCTTTGACAGAAAGGACACATAATGTCAGATGACTTAAAGACTTCMTACTTCCATAAGTTGGATGAAAATAGACGACAGACCGTACCCATGTCCTCACTGGAGCACTGCTCRTTAATACCATTTCTTAATATATGCTATCCAATTCCAGTAGGAGAAATCAGAGAATCTCTCACTGAAAAGTGGCATTTAGCATTCCCCGACTTCAGGAAGAGCCTTAATTCAAATTCCAAYTTTATTAAACATCAGAGGGTGTAAGCATACACCAAATCATAAAAAAAGGGTTTTCTTAGTCCTATTACTTCAACAATTATTTACTTCTATCTTAAATATTGCTCAGAGCAGGGTGTTGGCATAAAGGAACTTACTACTTATGCTTGCCAAATAGAGCAGCTAGCTCAGCTTAAGGGAAACAAAGAGCAGGTCTTCTRTGGACAATTGAGTCATCCCAGCAGCCTCCAGTGACTGCAGATAACAAAGGGAAGAACAATGAGGACATTTATTACAATCACACAGTAGMTTGTTTATGCAGTGATTCAGTGCAGGTTCGCTCTTTTCAAGTCACTTTAACACTGTTATCCCTGATYACTACATCTCCCTAAGAACAGCCCTACACAGAATGGTTTGGGTTGGAAAGGACCTTAAAGGTCTTCTAATTCCAACCCTGCTGCCATAGGCAGGGACAACTTCCACTAAACTRGGTTGCTCAGAGCCCCATCCAGTGTGGCCTTGAACACCGCCAGGGATGAGGCRTCCGCAGCTTCTCTGGGCAACCTCTTCCAGTGCCTCACCACCTTACAGTAAAGAATTTCTTCCATGTATCTAACCTAAACTTCCCCTCTTTCAATCTGAACCCAYAACTCCTTGTCCTATCACTGCAGTTCTTCCAAGAAAGGATACCTCCAAGTACAGGTATCCTTGGTATGTGCTGCTGGCGAGTTTACTTGAGCTTGGAAAGGCYGAAGAGCTGGGGGGAGAGTAGATCCACTTTACTCAGCACTACAGCAACCACATGCACCCCACCAGTTACTGTGTCTCACATGATGAGGCAAGGATTTCTTAAAGCTGACTCAACTTCCTCAAACTTTACCACAGTTACAAAAAAAATGCCATGATTTAAAGTTCACAGAAGCAGAGTCATAGAAACGAAATCAACCTTTCTGACCATTCATCTCAAAATAACATCTGCTTTATGAGAACTATAGGAGGAGATCTTTCTGGCAGGGGCATTATTGCAGGCTACTTTATTTTCCAGGTCTGACTGGAAATGAGACTGAATGAGATATAATAAAAAAGTTTAAAATACTGCTCTCCATTTAACATGACACTACACAAAAAAGTGTACACAGAAATACATGGAAACACCAAAGCTACAGCCATCCACAAAAATATCTATTGTTTTTCTGGCGACAGCTAGTTCAGTGTAAAAATGAATGCAGGGGCTGTCTGCAGCTAAGTCAGTTGGGCTGACTCAAGTATTCTGATTAATATTTTTGATTTTTGCCCGCATCTCATTTCCTTTTGGGGATGAAGAGTTCAATGCACTTGCCCTTGCCAGTTGTAACAAGCGTACAGCACCACCATGAGGCGCCACGCAAGGCATTCCTTCAATCTCGTTTATGTGCTGTATACTCCAAAAAGACAAAGCCTCCAGTCCTGGAAGGCACTTGGTGTTACAGACTTCAAACTCACTTAAAAATCAACGAGCTTAGACTGCATGTAGTCATTGCAAAACTGCAGTGCTAAAGATGAACGTGCTGATGAAAGACACCAAATAATGATACCTCAGATTAGAATAGTACTGTCATTGTTATATCTCTTTTTAGCATAGKTTTTAATTTACTATAAACGTTACTAGATATTTATTACTAGCATGGCAGAAAGAGCTAATGGGTTGCACAGCAGGGGTCAGCAATGCATAAATCTTTGGGATAATACTCTCCATAAAATAAAGGAGATGACATATAATAACCCTTCTCAAAGTCATTAAGAGAATTGTGTGATTTAAGCACTTTTTCCTCTAAGGCCAAAGATTTGTGACACAATAAATTCAGCCGTGGGGCTCATGGTATCAGACAAAAAAAACCTATAGTGTCCTAACACGAAGCAATGATCTGTTGCAAATTTATTTCTAACCTGAATAAGACCTTTGGCAGCCCCCCTTTTTTTAAAAATTTTGACAGGTTAACTTCGTAACAGGAAGCTTTACACTGGAAAATTATTACTTTTTTCTTTCCATGCATGTACACCCAATGTTAAGAGCTTGGGAAAAGAAAGTCATTATTACGTCTTACGTTTACTTTGTCATAAACAGAGGCAAGAAGTCACCTCTGGTCCACATCAGATGTGTATGACTGGCAACACGTAAGTCCAGTGGAACAAGAGCCTGAATCAATCAATCATATTCTCATATATACAGCCAGAGACGAAATAKCTACTCAGAACAGGGCCACCCTCTAAGTCACAGGATGCTCAAGGCCTTGGCTGGTCTTACTACAAATATTCCCAAGAATGAAGGACCCTGCCCAAGTATTTGACCTCCCGTTAGTATTTCACTGGAACTTCCCTTGTTGCAATTTGTGTATATTATACAAGATGAGGCCATTGCCCAAGTCACCGGATACTTCTGGGCTTCCTCTGCTGCAGAGCAGCTGTTCAAAATGCAGGTTAAAGATCCAGGCCTGATTTTGAAATTACATCATCCAGGAACACAAAAAAGGTCCTGCAGTACAAACTGCTGTAAGGAAAGGATTTAGTTCCCTCAAGCAGTTAAGTCTGTGGCAGCCTACAAGCCACAGCAACAGCACAGTTACTTTTAGTGGTAGGAAGAGCAAGACCAACACAACTTTCCCGAGAGTGAAAGAAAAGAATTAAGACCTCTGCTCAGGAAAGAAGCAGCTGACTACACTTCATATCAAAGAAAGTACTCCTGACTTGCTGATTTTAGTTCCAAATAGGAAAGTGACTTGCAATACTTCAAATATTTCTGCACATCAAATGAAGAATACCTCCAATTAATTAGGGATAAAGACAACCTGATCCACTAATATGCTTCTTCAAGCAAGAAATCAGATAAATTAGGATCTTATTTACAATACAAACATTTGTTTATACAGCTGAATGTTAAACATATTAAAAAGATACCGTTATTAAAATATTAAAAGCAGCTTATGTTTTACTGCTCACTGAGTCTGTTTCATTGCTGAATCTGAGAAATTACACTCAGAAGGCCTACAAGTACTGAAAATAAATGAAAATTSTAACTTTAACAAGCCTCAAAAATCGTAAGTGACAGGAAAGACAGGATATTTATTTTAAAACAGTTTTTAATAAAAATGGAAATAGAAGTCATGATAATATCGAATGAAAACTAGTGCTTACAATTACCCGTATTTATGTACTTTACCTGATCCTCCAACAATGTTGCACAGGTTTTATTTKAGAAGCAGGGAAACAGATGCTCAACAACAGTTGCCTGCATCACTAAACCATCCTAAAATTGAATTAGAAATAGTATTCATATTTTGTATCCTAGGATGAAAACCAACAAGACGTACTGGATGSAGTCATTTTTGTTTCACCAGAAAGATAAGCACACAGCTTATGTGTTAGCTTCCATTTCAAACAAGCAATACTCTTGCTAAACAGCAAGAACTTAAGTCTTACTGAAAGGCTTTTGAAATTTACTTTGAAGAAAAACTCTTGGAACACGCAAGTCTTCTTTCCTATTCACAGTTTCTCGCTGCACATATTCATTGACCACTTGCTCATATCCTTCAGCCTTGAAAAGCTGAGATAAGAACTCTGGAAGAGAATTAAAAAAAAATATGAAATATTATGTTCAAGCTATTTTTAAAATACCAGACAGCATTTATATAAGCATATGTTCTTATGTGTAGCAGCATGAAAATCACACAGGCCTTCAGATTTCAAGCTGTTCTATGTGGGCAGACTGCTGAACAAAAATCAATAAAGATCTCCTTTAGAAGCATCAACCTAAGCAAAATAGCTTGTAAAACTGGGGTTTAAGCTAGTTACTCAGCTGAGTTTCCAAAAATTGCCACATCTCTTATTTTTATTAAGCCTTGTCATTCTCATTGTGACTGACACCAGTGCATTTTCACTTTGTGCAGYTGACCTTCACTAGCTGAATACATCRCTTACCACAARTATTTTAAAGGTAACCCAGMTGTGAAGGTGCACCTCTGCTCACAGAAGAATAATACCCTCTGTTACATGCAATTGCTCAACAGAAAAAGTGACAAAATRGCAAAGGGGATATGGCAGTACCAAGACTTCACTAAGCTGAACTGAATGTATTTTCCACAAACAAAAAAATTTCACTCAAAGCCTATCTCCCTTAAGAAAGGCAAAAGTGACCTATGCAGCAGGAAGATCTGTTCATGCTATTGACTTGTAATATTAATTAAAAACCATAATTTTTCCTTTCCTGCACCTCAATTGCTGCACCTCAATTACTCAGGCAGTAATTTCACAGTAAATTTAAGTTATTCTAAACTTGTGTTACTTGATAGGAAACAAAGATTCCATTTTTCACTGCTCAAGGGGATTAGCTCGATGAAACACTGATCATGTGGGTTCAGGAAGCACCACATGAGATGGTTTATTGAGGAAGATGAGACCACCCACTTYGGTGGCAGTGCAGGCTTATATCAATCCAAGCCCACCATGGTTGTAAACATTGTATGTTCATGTAAAATGGGGGACCCACATCAATGAAATATAAATAAACAGCACTTAATTGTGGACCTATTGAAATGTCATTGTAGGGAAGTTGTACATTTTTCATAATACAAAATTACAATCACACATTCCTCCACAAATTTAATATTATTTCAAACAGGAGAAGAAATTTTATTTTCCCATGGAAGAAGCGCCATGYTCTTATCTGAGGCCAGGCATATTATAAATAAATATCATTCAAATCAACCCATGCAGCAATTACTTGGTGTACCAATGTATTGCTAAAGAAATTAAAAATAGCAAGGATTGCAACCTCTGTGGAAATTATAGGAGTCATGTCTCCAGTAACAAAAGAATTCTCAAGCATTAAGCAATTTATAGGAAAATCTGTGAAATGAATGAGATCATAAYGAATAAAAATGGGAGTAGAGGTGATCCATGAGACAGTCACAGACCAGCCCAAGGAAAAACAATTGCTGACATGAGCAAAATAAAACAAATTCTCTCTTTTCTCCTTCCTTCCTCTTCCCTACCTCAATTCTTCTGCCAAGGGAAACACGCACACTAGCAAGGAACTACTCATTCAGAAAATATTCTAAAACACAATAAAAATGGGATTTAAAATTCCACAGCTAGGTCAGTCTCTCATTTTTTTCCTTCTAGCATCCATTCTCTGTGTAAGAGCTAATTGTTTAAACAGAACTAAAAATCACCCAATAAATAACAGCTCTAGAAATGCTCCAATGCAGCTGTAGCACAGCCTGCATTATCTTAGATTTCATCATTGTCCTATGAAGAATAGGGGGAGCTCAGACAAGATTAATGGTTTTTATATATCAAAAGCAATTAGGTAATATGTTATGGCATGAAATATGAATAACATTTATTTGGCTCCAAATTGGTCTCTCCAGTGRCTGTATTTTGCTTTAGACTAAGAACAAAAAGCCCCACAGAAATAAATTCACAGCTCTTATTGCACAATGCTCTACAAGTGATAGGGGGGAGTAATGAGTTTAGCATGAGAAATTGGGAGTTAGAAGCTATAGCCAAGCTATAATCCCAATTCATTGTGAGGGTCCAAGCAAATTCCTTCATGTCTCTGTGCTTCAAATTCTCCACCAATAAACTGCAATGATTAYCTTCCATCCTAAACCATTATGAGCACTGAATAAAAACTAAATGCTGTAGCACATGGAAATATTTTTTGTATCATCTTTACTAAAAAACAAACCCCAGTGACCACAGCTAGTCAGTGCTATTCCAGCAGGACTKGTGCACAACCTTCTCAGTGCTGCAGTCATAGTTCTGCCTTTAGAAGTCAATAGACCTCATCCTGCACACCAGAAATAGCTTGCACAAAGAATGATGCCGAAAGAATTGCTTAGTTGCTTCACGAAGATGACCAATTTCTCTAACTGAACATTGGCCTTTTCCCCTTAAGTAACAAAACTGAATGAAATTCAGCAAATCCAGAAACTGCTGCATTTGGAACATTATAGAACATACAACAAGCTTGTAAACAAAAAGTGATCCACAAAGTTCTGCCAAGTCTAAATAATTTCTTCTTCCCAAAAAGGATGGTGAACGAAACAAACCACATTTAACAGTTCATCCGCATAWAACAAAACTTCCTTGGGCATGTTGGCAGTACTCTTGAGCAAGTTTAAACAGAAGATTACAGAAAAGAAAGCACTCTACTGTATGTCTTACCTTCAGTAAAAAAATATGATCTTGTCCCATCTTGTCTAACATAAAAGTTTTCCCCAAGTTTGCTGCCAGCTTTAAACCTGAGCATTGCGTGATCATACAGCCCATAGTCTCGGAACAGGACACACTTGCCTGGTTTCAACACCTGTCACACAATACACACACCCTTTAATACACTGAACAGATTTAGTCATATACTGATATATTTAACTGTGTACACATACAGACATACACATACAACTAAGACAAGGTAGACTAACACACTCAACACAGCAATGAGATAGGTATCTACATCTATACACATATAAATATAGATGTAGACATAGACAGAGATACAGATACAATTAATTKCTATGCAGCAAAAAAGTTTTGTAAAAACTGGATTGACTCTTGAAAATGTTTCCCCATGAACAAAAGACTACAAATAGTTTTAGAATACCTGTTCAGGTGMTGATCAGCTAAATAAGCAAAACTCTTCAAATACAGAAGAAGGAAGAAAATGTAGAATTTAACAAAAAGTCCCATCAGGGCATTTTTTCTGTTGGGCAGTATATTATTTAGCACCTGATTTTGCTTAATATTAACAATAAAATTTAGAATTATCTTTTCTTTTTTGCCATTTATTTTTTCACAGGAGAAAGCAAAATGTTGAGAAATAAATAAGAAACCATCTTAAGAAAATGCATCATAGATTTTGTTTTAATTGCTTTTTGGTAAAGAAAGCAAGACATAARGAGTTTAAAATTTATAAATACATGGTCATTGAACATGCTGATTTTAGATATCTCATACATGTAACTTTTCTATGACATCAAATACCAGCTGTATTTGTTAGAGGAGAAAARGAGTGCTTGCCAATTTGTGCAGAAATCTACAAGTGACTTGAATGATCAAGCATCTCCACAGAGAAAACAATAATTARTCCTTTCATAAGTCTTAGCTAAGAATGAATCCTGATTTTGGAAAACAGCTGGACATACACAAAGAACTCCCTAATATTCCCTTTTCAAACTACTGATAATAAATMAAACAATATTAAAAAATACAAGAGTCCAAATACACTTATATGCCTTAGTTGACTGTTTCCCTTTGCAGTCAATATTTGACATYTCAGGAAAATTCAGAACAATCACAATTCAGATTGTTTAAACCACACTTTGGATGGGCCTATCCTAGTCTACCAACTAACAAAGATGGTTTAGGGAGATGAGACTCCCTGGATTAATGTTGACTTTTGAATACTCTAAATCACCACAGGTCAAGTGTGTTTAATAGCAGCAACATCCTAACTGCCAGCCACTGTATCTCTGGAAGTTAATTTTGGCTATCTTTCACATCTCAAGAACACAGACATCTCTGCAACGTATAAACTTTATTCATAGCATATAACCCAAGTCACAGCTTTAAAATCACATAGAGTGTCCTGGGATGGAAKGGACCTGAAAGATCACCTCRTTCCAAAMMCTCTGCCATAGGCAGGGACACCTTCCACTAGGCTTAAAGCCACATCCTGGCCTTGAACACTTCCAGTAGTAGGGCACTCACAACTTCTCTGGGCAACCTGTTCCAATGCCTCACTAAAGAATTTCTTCCTACTATCTAATCTAAACCCACTCTCTTTCAGTTTGAATCCATTCCCCTTTTCCTTGTCACTACATGTTCTTGAAAAAAATCACTCTCCATCTTTCCTGTAGGCCCCCTACATGAGGGCCAAATTTCATAAACCTTTTTGTTATGCTGATGGCATGAATTAGGCCTCAATCCAAACAATCTCAACATATTTTAGTCCTGCATACTTGGTGAAATAACTAAATACATTCATGGAATATAATATGAAAAATCACCATTGCAAGAGAGCTATTTTCTCAGAAAAAAATGTACTTTCATACTAAAAAGAAAGTGCTTTAAAGGCTGCAAAATCAGCTATTTTTACCTTGTAAATGTTCCTCAGGACAAGATGCATTTTGTCAGGATGAATGGCAGAAAGCACAAATATAAGTGTGGCAACATCCACAGAATCTGCTGGTATATTGTCTAGAAGATCATCTTTGGTAAGATCACACTGGAACACTTTACATCTTTCAGTATTATATAAAGCATTTTTCTAGGGAAATCAAAAGAACAAGCTTTCACTGAAAATRAGCAGCATTTGTTGCTATAATAAAGCAAAAATCTCGTGAAATTTATCAGTAGAGAGACAAAAAATATGGTGGCAAAAGAATATTAACTTCCAACAGATAGCTAATGCAATCAGAAATTCTTTGCTGCATACTACGATAGTGAAACTACAACTGACACAATAGTCTGTTCTCATGAGAAAACATACCTTTTCTGTTTCACCCCTGCTTCTGCTCTTTAAAAATTACATAAACACTGTTAAAGGAAATTATGTATGACAGGGTGAGGTACTGCACAGTCAGTAGAGACATAGTAGCGCTCCCAAAAAAACACTGTCTTGAATGTCCAAATCATTCAAGAAATACACGATAATGGTCTAATTTGACACAAAAAGCCAAGTCTTGAGCAATGATTTGACTTCTTACATAGGATCTCCACTGAAATGCAACAGCCTCCATTTTTTTGCAAAACATATTCTACCCTCCTTACAAAAAGGAAGCCAAAACTGTAACTGTTGTTATAGTCATTTATAATTTTAGAAGCTTCTAAAAAACACTCTAAAAGAAGTTCCAAATATCACACCAACCTTCACATACTCAACAGCTCTAGGAGAGAAATCACAGGCATATGCAAAAATATTCAGATCTTCTTCTAAGAGTGGAAACAAGCAGTTCCCAACCCCRCAGCCTGCTTCCAGAATGGTCAGTTTCTGATCTGCAAACTGGGGAGGAAGCAATACAAGATAAAACACACCRTTTTTGTTTTCCCCATCATAAGAGCAGAGGCACCAGCATTTTAAAAGCTATAATCAATTTTAATTAGTGCTGTTCAAAAAACCAAAGGAGACAGCCACTGAATAATCTGACACTACAACTCAGACATCTTGATTTCCACAAAAWTAGAAATAATTTTAGAATATATTAATATTTCTTCAGTCATCTACCCCTTAAGAAATCAACAGACTTGTGCCATTTTTGTCTTGTCTTTCATTCRGTTATAAGGAACAGATGCATCTGGCTATTCCTCTTAACAATGTTTGGCAATTACCCTGCAATTCTGGATGCTTTTCCACAAAGCACTGTACTGAAGTGCACCAGCTTGCACCCAGGGAGACAAGCTGTCTGCTTAGGACACAAAAACCAAATATTCCAAACTTCATTCTTAGCATCCAGGATGCTATGAACTRCATCCCCATCCACTATGGGCCATTTATAAAATGAAACTGAATTGATGGATCTGATTCTGAGGAGTTACCTTTGATATTAAGAGAAACTACACGGCAGACTGCAAACTCAACATGGAACAGATTTTTGCAAAATGGCTTTAAGTATTATAAACTGCCTTGGAAACAACCGATTGGAAACCACCAACCCCATCTTTTCCAGCAAAAGTGTATAGATCTCACCTCACGACACGCCTTTAACTCTTGAAACTCTCTGGTTGTCCAGTGTCTGTCTTTGAAGAAGTTGGTGCTGTTTCTTTTGTAAAACAGATCCCAGTTCTTCTGTGCCTCTTTTTCCAGTTTTAGTTGTTTGAACTCAGACACCAAAACCCGATCTTTTGCCAGTCTCTCAGCCTCCTCCAGGCTAAGGACTCGCGCACTGTGGCCTTTTTTTTGGAAAGCACCATCTTCAGTAGATGTTACTATACTTAAGCAATTGGCTGATGCCTTTTCTTGGAACATCCTAGATTCTTTCATACAAACATGAACACCAAAGACCCACGGGTGATCGTTTTTCTTTAGTGTATGGTTCCATCGCTTAATTTAGGTAAAACAAGCGAGCATCCTTAGAAGCAAAATTAAAAATGAGAAATAATTACAGTATGTACTTACTATAATTTCAGTGATCTGCTCTACCTGATGGACCGACATGTCACCAAACTTCTTTTAATTTCAGAAAAACTTCATCCAAACTAAGAACTGTATACAATATCACACTGATGTCAAAGAAGATATTTCAGAGTGTCCTGGTCTTCCCTCAGCATCCTAGAAAGCTACCCAACAATACAAAGATGGTGCAGCTCTAACTATATTTTCACTAAGAGAGACTTGAGAAGGAAAGCAAGAGCTTCCTATCTCCTTAACTTCAGTTAGAACCCTGCAGAAAAAAAAGGTAACTGACAAACAGATGACATTTAAAAGTCACATTAAAATTGATGAAACAAAGAGTATTCACATTAGCATTTCTCCTTCCTGCTCTCAGCTCTGTGAGAAACATTGGTGAAAACATCAGCAATTGTAACACCATGCCATCTGAAGAAGAAAACCAGCACTGTGGCCAAAATACCCAGAACAGGCCTGTGCCAGTATTCCTTCCGCTGTCTCCTCCTGAGGATTCACATTGRTTTAACCACCACAGGTGGGTTTATTTTCAGAAGTTAACAAAAACAGAGCAACAAAAAGAGCTTTGCATAGGCTGAGAAGGGACCCAAATATTTTCTCTGATGTTAAACTGATTCTGACATCTGTCTTGTCACAAACATGCAGATCCTGGATGATGGCAYATGCAAATTAAATCCTGCATGGCCCAGTAATTCCCAGGGAAGCCAACACATGCCACACGTGTACACCAGTGCCCAGAACAGGGCACTGATGTCATTTTACCAAAAAGGAAATGAGAAAAACACAAAAATACACAACCTAAAGCAAAAAAAAAATGGAGTAGTATTTCACTTATGTATTTTTATCTTATGTTAATATACATTTTATTAAACATATCATGGATCATATGTACATATTATATATGCTATATATGATGCTATCATGATATATGTGTCATAGCACAAACACAATATAGGAAAGTRCGCAAATGAAAATAAGAACTGTCAGAATTTTGTCCAGTGTCACAGACACATCCCCTTTTCCTCCAAAAACTAAAGAAGAGCTTATAAAAAGTCTCCTTTGAAATCTCTTCAAGAGCACATCCTCAAAACAAACAAAAAGCTKAATCAGCAGAATTTCTGCTATAGTTCAACTACACACCTATTTCCCAGACACCCTCCAGTATTTCTTCATAGAACGAGCTAGGGAAAACAAACGAACCCAAGCGAGTCCCTTCACTGACGCATCTGCTGTGGCGTGAAGGCAGCGCGATGATAAATTCAGCCGCAACAGCCCATGCTTAGGCTAAAGAGATTTTTAAAGGTGTTTAATACAGAGCTAAGTCCACAAACAKGTACCACCTCTGTGCGATCCCGCGGTCCCCTCACAGGGACACCGGCCTGTCTCCAGCACTCCTGCCCCAGCGGGGCCGGGCACTGCACACCCCGGCACGGAAGGAAAGCGCCTCCTGCCCTGCCCTGTCCTGCCKTGTCCTGCCCTGCCGAGGGCGGGGAGCGCCGGGCTCCCACCTCCCTGGGGACCCTCCCCGGGACAGCAGCCCCGGCCCGGCCCCGCGCCCCCGCCTCGCCCCGCCGTACCCGCCGCCAGCCCCGGAGAGCCTTCCCGGAAGGGAAAGTCAATAATTTCCGGGAGGACGCGGGGCGGCAGCGCACGGAGCAGAGGGAAGGGACCGGCCGGGCCGGGAGCGGGGCCATGAACGGCTCGGCGAACTCGTTGCTGGACAAGGAGGAGCACCCGCTGCAGCTGGGCGAGAGCTTCGAGCGGCGGCCCAAGGCCTCCTTCCACACCATCCGCTGTGAGCGCCTCCCCCGCGGCCGCCCCTTCCTCCCCGCTCTCCACCCGCTCCCCGCGTCCCGTCCCCCGGCTGCGCTTCTGCTGCTGCCGCGCCCACCCCGCTGCTCTSCTCGCCTCCTTTGCTTCGCCATCGTGGGGCTTCTTCCCCGCTCAGCGCCTTTCGTTCCCGTTTCCCTCCTGCTTCCCTCCCCCGTTCCCTCCTATCCCCTTCAGCGCCCTTCTCTCCACTTTCCCTGCTGCCCCTTCAGCACCCGTCTCCCGCTTTCCCCYTCCCTCAGCGCCCGTCTTTCCTCCTCCCCACGAGTGTTTTCCCCACAGAGGGCTGCAGCGAGGGAAGAAGGGGAAGGTGGATGCTGGCAGGGAGGAGGTTTGAGCGAGGCAGGCCAAGGGGGAGAAGCGGCTTTAGAAAGTTTTTCATGAATGGCTTGGAAGCTTGGAAGGATCCCCTCCGTCAGGGGGTGGCTTTGCCATTTTGTTTTACTCTGTGGCAGTTAACTGCAGGGCAGGCCCGGCCGGGAGAGGCAGCCGGAGCTCCCGGAGTTTGCTTTTTAACTGGGTGTTTTCCTGATGGAGCAATGAGTAGCCCAGAAGACTTGTCACTGGCTGTCGCGACTCCTGCCATCTGTAATAAATCACTATCCCAGGAGAGCGAGGAGAAAGGACTCGGACACATACAGCTATGCCTAATAAATGCAAGATAAATCCTGAGGCAGGGTCTCTAGCAGTTGTGAATAATTTGAGAGAATATTTTGTTCTTTGAGACACTATCYATTATTCCAACCGCTCTATTTAGCCTTAGGTGCAGTTAATTCCATATCAGAAGATTGTTTTGAAGAGGAACTCACTGTATCCCTGTACTTGAGTTCTGTGGGTGAGAAATCTGAGCAAGACAAGTCCAGTTTTTTTTACTAAAATGACTGACAAACCATCAACAGTTAATGTAAAGAATATTAAACTTATAATCCAGTAATTTTCTGTGAAGGTCGGCAATTTACACAAACAGTAGGATATTTTGGTTTATGATGCACAAATCTAGGCCCAGTCTCATGGCCCATATTCATACACTACAAGTAGTAGTTTCATCACAAGGTGATATTCATCACTCAGGTGCCTGATCCTATGTGAATTAAAACTCAAGCCATATCCAGGTAGAAATATACTGGGTTTCAAGAATGGAAAGTGCTTCAGTAACCAGTTTCCGAAGGGATTGGAAAGCCAAAGGTCTTCAGACTATAACAGGAAGAATGCAGATTTATTTCAAAAGATCTTTCTCTATGCTCTATTTTCCATCTGTGACTTTCAAAATAGATTTCTTCATTGCCTAGTTATAAATTTTTTCCCTAACTTATTCTGGAATGATTTATCTGGGATCCAAATCTTATATTATTCCCATAATCCTGTTCACACAAACTACAATGAGAGGATTTTCTAGGCTAAATTTGTTTCGACCTTCTTAAAATGCTTCATTCCTTTACATAATGTTTTTTAAATACTTTACTGAGAAACTGTATTATCCTTGGAAAACACATCTTGAAAATATTTGATTTTTGGAAAAAGGACTGTGAGTGTATTTGGAGGGAACGATGTGCCCTCAATCTACATGAGGATTAGCCAAGCMCATGCCCCTAGTAAGCTAACAGAATGAAAACAATTTGTTGCCTGTTTGTTTAAAGTAACTCTATATTGTCATACCTRAGAAAGAAGTCTGATAGTTAGAGAGTGTGCTGTTGAAACTCTTGATCCCATTTTGGCAAAGACACTGGTTTTTGTACTGCTGGTTTGTTTTAGTTAGCAAGCTTGCACATAAAGTAGGTGGGAAACAATAGCTAGAAACAGATTGCTCAGATGAAAATGAAGGCTATGATTTGATCTGGCAGTTAAGGCATGAGGATTAAGTCAAGTGTGTCTGATTCTGCTTGTTGTGCTGTCAAAGTAAAACTCAATTAAATATTAACATCCTCTTAATGAGAATTTATTACAAGCCAGGTTTGGGGTTTTTTCCCACAAATGTGTTTTTCATAGTGGAATTATATTTTAAATTTGTTCTGAGGTATTAATTTCATAACTAATGCAGTAATTAAAAGCCTTGATCATGAATATAATTGTACCTCTTCACATCCAGGGATGCTAAAATTGAATGCAGGCTTCTTTTAAAAACAAACAAACAAAGTAAACTAGCCTATATCTGTATGATTTTATTTTACTTTGTCTAAATTCTCTCTCAAGATACTAGAGGTTCTGATAGATTTTTTTCTGGGTTTTTTAAGGCTCASCAGGACAGCAGAATAATGAGGGGAAAATACTTTTAACTTAAAATGTTCTCAGTTCAAATGAATATATTAAACAGAGATGCCTTGATTGGAAGACAAAGSACTTTATACAACAGAGCAAAAATACCTAAAATGAATGTTAGTTTAAAGCCATTACAGTGCCTGCCCTTATGGATGCTTTCTACTTATAGTGACTTTGGACCAGCATGGAGATGGCTGAAGTAAGCTGAGCACCTCTTTCTTTCTTCATAAGTGAGACCTGAGATCTCCTCCACCCACGTGGAGCTTTTAGCACTATTGTGGAGGCGAGATGGCTGTTAAGGAGCCTGAAATATCAGTAAGACTGAATGAGTTGGTGTCATTAAATTAGTGTTTGTCACAGAGAGAGTCCTCAGGTTTGGAATTGGCAAGAGATGCACAGAAGCCCAGGGTTCTGGAAGCCAATGCTCTCTTGAGTTGGTTGGTACAATTTTACACTCACATGCAAAACCAGGYACCACTCAAAGCCTGGGGTTTGGAGAAGTCTGGTTTTGGTGTTCAAACAAAAGCTCTAGAACCTTATTTCCACTTTGAAAAGGAAGGTTAGAATATGGTACCATCACATGACTGGGTTGCTACATATAGACACAGTGTACTGGTATGTTATTCCACCCCTGCTGTAAACACTARTGTGTATTTTAGCATTCCCTGTAATCTCAGTAAATGTGTGGTGGCTCTTTGCAGGGCAGGACGATGCTTCTGGAGACTCTAACAAATGGAATCACAATTGTTTTCCTCTTTAGATGATTTTAAGCCAGCATCGATTGATACATCTTGTGAGGGGGACCTCCAAGTGGGTAAAGGAGATGATGTGACCATCACTTTGCCACATATTCCAGTAAGTATATTATATATTTGCTCTTATTTACTCTCCAACARATTTGCAGTGTTGTTACAGTCTAATGTAAGTGCTGTTTTCACTTTTGTCTTTATTAATACTGTGGGTTCAATATTTAAGCAGACATACTTGTAGTGTGCTTCCTTAGGAAAGGGCTGTACAGCTGGATCCTTGTAAAGAGCCGTATTTGTAAGGTAGCAGACTTGTTCTTGACTTTTGATTCTTTCCTTCCTACTCTTCCTTCAGTGACAAGGAGACTTTCACTGTCAGCTGAAGTTGTACACCTGGTTCCCATCCATTCTAAGTGCTATGGCTGAAGAAAGGCAGTGTAACTTGGGCTTTAGTCAAGGYTGGATGTTCAGAACCCACAGGTGGACCTGTAAGCATATTCCTGCCCTTACTCAAACATGTACACGTAGGGCATAGAGYGGTCACTGCCTTTAGCTTTATCAGGGGAAGTGAGGGGCAGTCCTGGTGAGTGGCCATGAAATGGTTTCCCATCCACTTCCTTCCCTAATGATGCCATAAAGATCTACTGCATGAGGGTGATGGTCAGACAGCAATAAAACAAGTGATCAATCTGTTTATAGGTGCAGCTGTTTTGTAGTTGAAGATTCAGTGGTTTCCTTACCAACACAAAAGAAAGTGCTTGTGTGCTGGAACTGGATTTGTTTATGAGCTGAAGTTAATGCTATGTGTTAAGGCAGTAAACCAGAAATCACAGACATCAATGGGTCTGGTGGCTGCAGGGGGGCAGCAGTCAGTTTCAAGCCGTTTGTCAGATCCTTTTGGTATAGTTCATTCCAGCACACCTGTGTTTTTAATTGGTAGGTGATGGTACTGTGATAATTCTCACTGAATGAAGCCTGCTTCTGTTTTTTATATGGCTTTGGTCGCCATCCGTGCTTCAGGATGCCACATACTGAGTTTTGTCTATAGAAATTACGAGTGTGGTAGTGCTATTGGAGAGCAGGTAATAACACCATTAACAACAGCATTCATTTTGGATTAGTTGGAAACAGTGTTGCTCATTGATCTTCTGTGTTGAGCAGCATCACTTGTAATGTTCCTTTCCAAGTCTTCGTAGTGAGGAGCTTAATTTCTTTCTCTTCCCCTCAGTATGAACAGCTTTGAGCTTATAGTATGCTCCAAAGGCTGAGGCAGCCAAGCTGCTCTGTGTATGTTGTTCCAAGGCAGTGCTGCCTGTGTTCTGGACAGAGAGCTGGAAAACACTCAGCAYACTGGAAAAGAGTGAGAGGTTTTGAGATCATTTCATCCTGACAAGCTTTACTGAATTTCTTGGACCTTRTTTTGCTTCCCAGTTGTCCAACAACTGGATACGATTCAAATTCTGAGTTCAGGTTTTCTTTTTGAAATTGCCTGATCCCTGAGAATATCTCTGATAATTTGTTTGGTGGAGATATTATGGTGTCCCTTGCAGCTTGGATAAATTGAAGTACAATTTCTACATACRGATTTAATGACTTTAATACTTGATAAACTGTCTGGATTGGGGAAGTGAAAATTTCTGTTTGTTAGAGTACTACAGAAGAAGATTATAGAAGATGGTAAAATATTATGAGTAGGAAGAGTCCCTACAAGGATCATCAAAGTCCGACTCCTGGCCCTACACAGAACAATCCCAACAATCACACCATGTGCCTGAGAGCATTGTCCAAGTTCTTCTTGACCAATCAGGCAAAAAACCGTTACATATGAAAACAATTTGATTAAAAGTTATCCCTTTCACCTACCTCCTTCTTCTGTCCCATAATCAGAAAAATCTGTAAGACGCTACTGTTTAGGCACTCACATAAACCCTAAACATTTAGTTTTAAGTAGAAGAGTGAGACTTAATTTGCTTAAGCACTTACATTTCTACGTATTGTTTAGCCAAAATCACAGTCTTTGCTGTGTTAGAAGGCTTCTGGATAGCAGAATGGTAACCAACAAACTTTGATCAATATTCATATGTTTGTGCATTATAACATTTCCTGGCTTAGCAGTCAACAGCAAGCAGGATTTGACTTTGAGCTTTCTTTTTACTCTTAAATGTTGCTTTCCTCTCTTAAATGTAGGAATGATAAAAATGTAACATGCCTTTGAAGACTAGACTTCTTGAGACATTCTTTCTGAATTGTATTTCTGAATCTCCGAGTCTTTATTGGGAGCTCAGATTTTTCACACTTACTGTTCAGAACTCATTTTAAATTCAAATGTACTCTATCTATTAGCAACATGGAGGATAGGAATTGCTTTCAGGGTTTTCATTTCATTTCTTTCACTTTTGCTACTCAGAATAAAATGTAGGAGAGTGTAGGTTTTTTTCCTTTGTTCCCTGATTTTGGTTGCTTTCCTACATACAGTATGTGCAAAGGTGCATATGAATAAATTTTTTTTTTAAATCTTTTGTACAGTATATATGCATTACAGAGAAGCCTGAGAATGTTTCATAGCTGAGAGCATAACCCCTTGAGTAACGCCTTTTTGTCATGGCCAGATGTGTATCTATGCTGTTACACACCAATAGACCATGGACTCAGCTGGCTGTAACCCCAAAACCTGGTGTATGAATCATCCATGGCGTGGATGCAATACATCTGAGCATAATCTCATTATTACCAGTTTGCCAGTGTGCACCACCACATGAGGTTGTGGCCTTCATGGCTTCTCAGTCTGAGCCTTGAGACTTTTAAGGMGCTATGCAGCGTTGTGTGGACTTGGGGACTTTCTGGAAGGCATCAAAACACCCCCATTGCCTTTGAGAAGACATTTGAGTATAATTGCATGGGCATATGCGTGCTAATCTGACTTTGAAGAAAGCAGCTGTTCTTACATAATTTGTGACAGTTGCTTTTAATCCACTGTGAAAATACTGCCATATATATTTATGCAAAATASACAAAGCAGTTTAAACTAAATTCCAATTGACCACATATTCCCTTGGGCAATAGTTCTGCTAAACAAATAATTAGAACTTTTATTTCTTATCCAAACCCATGATTTCCAGAGCAGAAACATCAAGAAGATTTCTGATACTTGTCAGGGACAGCTATGCAAATTTAGTTATGCTGCCATTTTGGGAATGAGAACTGTAAATAAAAGCAACCGTGGAGAAGATGTTTTGTCACTGCAGAGACACTTAAAATGATGAAAGGCATAATATTGCTGTGAGGAAATGTCTRATCTACTGCACATTTTCTCTGTATTTTTCTCTTCATGAATGAATGTTTTCTGTAGGAACCAAACATTAAATGCTTAGCCTCTTTTTCAGAACAATACATATATTCTTTTCTCTTAGTATTCATAAATATTTAGGCAGGGTAATATAACCAAACAAATATGTGCTCTTTCTTTGTACCAGGGTTCAACTCCACCAATGACTGTCTTTAAAGGAAATAAAAGGCCATATCAGAAGGACTGTGTGCTTATTATCAATCATGACACTGGGGAATATGTGCTGGAAAAACTTAGTAGCAGCATTCAAGTCAAGAAAACAAGGTAAAGCTGGGGACAGGGTTCTTGATAGATTTAATTCTTGCTGAAGTTTCTTAGACTCGGTTTTGAAACAGAACTTATTTAAGTTTAAAATATGTCTTATTTTGTAGTGATGTTTAATTACTAAGTCTTAGCTTTACGTGGCCTATTATCATGCCTAAAAATGCAAATAGGAGTGTGACTCCTAGCGTAAAGAATTTGTAAATCCTCCACTGCTRAAATGACATAATTATAGTTTGCAGAAACACCTGTGTTCATTTAAGGCTTTAGAAGCTAGGTGAAGGATGGGATGTGTTTCAGGAATCCCTGGTTAGCCAAAAAAAAACCATAAAAATATTAGTCTGTGAAAAGGATTATTGGACTTTCTAAGTTTGTTCCCTACAGCTTGCTGTGGGAGTCATGATGTTTCGGTAGCATAATCTTAGGGAACAAGAAACACCCATTCCTGTATTGGATAAGCAACACATTAAGTGGAACACAAGTACAAAGCCTCCAGCTGATGAAGAGGTGGGCAGAATTGTAGAAATAATGGTTATGATGTTTTGCCTAGAAGAACTGATGAAGCCAGAAATCTTTTCTTACCCAGTACTCCTACTTTGCTGCACAAATGCTACAAAGTATGCAGCTGGAACATTTTTAGCAGTCAGACTGCTCTGCAAGTACCTCAAGTGTCTGGATCATGTATTTCAGCATCACTGGACCACAGGTTATTTGAGCTCTAAAGAGAACCAATCATTCAAATGTCTTGTGAAAAAGAAACTCTTAAATAAGTTAAGAAGTTTTTCATTAAAAACCCACTTTTTTGCAGTATAGAACCATTAGCTGCCAAAATTACTAGAAATGTGGATTGCAACTCATCAGTAATTGGCTGGATGTTTGCAAAGAACACTTTGAGTTCAAGGTAAATGGACTGTAACACTCCTCTAAGTCAGCGATGTGAAAACTCAGCCATGTGGCATTCATCTTGTCCAGTGGATATGAGCTTGTTATAGATGAGATTGGAATTCCCAAATTCAGTTCTGTTGCACTTTGTCTGGGTGAAACTTAAGTCAGAAGGAAGTAAATAAGTGCATGAGAGCCTGAGTTCAGGTGGTTGTGTGGTTTGGTTACACTAATTCTGGTGTCTGATGACTAATTCTCAGTCAGAGGGAGGSTAGTAAAAAATTTGGGGATCCTTGTTTTGATGAATAGTGCTTTGCAAAGTTACTCATTTTCTAGATCAGAAGTGCCTTTTTTTTTAATGGCTACTCTGATCTTTAACGGCCTGTTGACACTCTGTGGGAGCCGGGCTTTTATTGTTAGCACCTTGATGACATTTACAGGGGAGTAAGTGAACTTACTCTACATAAAACATTCTGTAATTCCAAGAGCAGAATTAATACTTGAAATCTCTGGATTTTACTTTCCCCTTGATACAGTGAGTATATTCCCAAATCCTCACTTCTGTTGTAGATAGGCTGTGTAAGCTGCAGCAGTGTGGTATCCAATAGCCGCATTTCCCTGATGAATGAAAAGGGGATTCTGTGTGAGGCTGATTCTGGAGTTCAGTGAGGCACAGAGATGCCCAAGTAAATGCTCAGTGTACCAGCTCCAGTACCACAGGTGGTTTAGGTGAATTCCCAGKAAGTTCAGCATGGGCTAGTTTAACTTACTTTCAGTGGGATTAGCTTCCAGAAACAAAGTGCAACGCCGCTGAGCTAGGACCCGCCTAGAACAGAAACTGAGCTCTAATATCCATAAGCTGTTTCTSTGCTGCACTACATAAAGCCATAACCCCAAAGACTTTTGTGATATGTGATAAAGGCACCACACCCTTTAACGTTATTACGATGTACCATAAAGGAACCTATTTTGGTGTTGTGGTTGGTTTTCTGGATTTCTTTTCTGCCAAGGATATTTACTATCCTACAATCTCAATCACGTCAAAAGTTCAGTGAAAAGCAGAAATATCTGGTTTGAATTAAACTGCTAGGCATGGTATTATTCCGGAGACTGTGTTCCACTAAGGAAACAGCTTAAACTGTTTTGAAGGGCTAGCAGCAAATGGATAAAAACCAGGAATTAAATGCTTGTATACTGTACTTAGCAGTAAGAATGATTACTCTAGTCAAGTTGACCTCTAAGAGAGTTCAGTTTGAGATGATTTAATTGCAAGTGACAAAATTGTTCTTTTGCTGTGATTAAGCAGGATTTTGTTGTGAATGGATTTGTAGTWACTTTAAATTACTATGATTGATTATTCTTTTTAAAAATACAAATACTAATTGCTAAATTAAAGCCTTCATTGTTGTTCAAGCAGAGAATTTGGCATCACTGAACCACATCTGGATTTGAAAATATATTTTGTTAAGTTGTATATGCTTCTTTGTTATTGAAAGTAAGTGTCGCCTGCAGAAAGCTGTAATTCACTCTTAATCTTTGTAAAACGAAGTAGAGATCTGTACAAAAAGGAAGTCACAGATTATGCATTAGCACAAGGATATTGCAAAAGCTGGACATAGTTGCACAGTACCGCTGAATGTCTCTGGTTGTTTCTTCAGAGCAGAGGGCAGCAGTAAGATCCAAGCCCGAATAGAGCAACAGTCTGCCCGAGCAATAGAGCAACAGTCTGCCCGAGCAATAGAGCAACAGTCTGCCCGAGCATCTCAGCCTCCTTCACAGTTCAGAGCCCCAACCAAGCCAGCAGCTGGACCTAAAACTTCTCCTGTGAAGGATAATCCTTCACCTGAGCCTCAGCTGGATGATATTAAGAGAGGTAAAGAAGGGTTTGTAGTTTCTTAAGTTTTGGTTGGTTTTGTCTTTCTTCTTTATAATAAAAACTGTGACTGTGCAGTTTCTAAAAACAGTCAGGGATTAAAAGATAACACTTGACAGCTGTTTTGTCTTCTTTATGTCTTGTTTCTTTATTCATCTTAGTGAATTATTTATTCCTCTCTACTAGAATAGATATTTATACTGCGGTTTTCTCTGGAATTAGAAAAGCTCCTCTTTCTCGTTAATTTTCAGTCTTCTTTCAGCATGCAATATAGTTGCTAAACTTTTATTAAAAGTGTATCTTATAGGAATGGTTGGCTTGCCTCACCCTTCTGCTCAAGCAGTGCTTTGTCTTAGTGTTCTGCYGTGGGCAGGATGCACTTTCTTTGCTCATGCCCTTTTCCTACTGATGTGATTCCAGTTTTTGCTGTGGATAATACAATCAGAATGAGGAAGATTTCAAATTTTTGGTTGGTTCTTCTCTGGCACCAGACACAATTATTTTATTTTAAGCTTGTTCTTTCTGTCTGCTTTTCTTGTCTGGGTTTCTTTCTCTTTTTTCTCTGCCCCATATAGCTATATTTATCTGTAGACATAGCCTATGTTAATTGCCCAGATGATGGGCAATTACAGTTAATTACTCAGCAGGGTATTTTTTCAGTTCATGGTAATCACTAGGTGACATTTTTGCTGCTAAGCTGTGTGTTTGCATAGGTGCTGACTGGTCTMACTTTTTTGCAGCAGTAGTATTTTCAATACTTGGATGCTGTTCAACAGCCAGAATCACTATCTGAGAGATTCTGTTAGCTACAGTTCTCTTAGCTGCATTGTCATTTCTGTTTTCTGTGCAATAGGTAATGAAAACGATAATAAGTGATGTATCAATTTTTTTAATTGAATCAGTTGTGGATTTTAAACATCTTTTCCTGTAGGATGTAATAAGTTACTTAACCTTTGAGGCATTTTGTATACATACGGCAATTTGTAAAGGTTGTGTTATAGTAAAATAATCACATTTTTCTGGAGTGGCACCTATTCTAGAAGACCATTTTCTAGTGGTCTAAAATGTAAGTCACATTGTTCAGAGGTGTCCTAATTTTTATTTTTTGCCATCTGATCATCTTATATGAAAGTACCTCCAAATAAATAACCTGTAGAGTTTTGTTTCCAAAATCAAGTATTAGTGCACCTGACTTGTACTAAAAATAGGACTTCAATTTGGTGCTTTATAAGGAGAGTTGTTCAAAGCCCCAGAAGAGCCAAAGGCCTGGGCAGGGGTGTTTTTTGCTTGCAGTCTGTAACTTTTTCCAACATTGATGATCTAGAGCATCAGCATTGTTAAATCATCTACATTATCAGAACCTACTRGAGAAAGGTAGAACTAAAATGGCACCATTCTGCAATGAAATGTAGACAATGACCTGTAAAAGCTGTAAGRTAGTCTGCAGTCCTGTTATCTTCCC
The DNA here is from genome assembly GCF_030028575.1 of Malurus melanocephalus. NCBI lineage: Eukaryota > Metazoa > Chordata > Aves > Passeriformes > Maluridae > Malurus > Malurus melanocephalus. The sequence continues at coordinate 1,146,529 of NW_026623409.1, read as the reverse complement.
TTAATGTATGTTTTTATGAACAYAGACTTGGACATTCAGAAGAGCCTGTGTTCTTCCCATTCAGTAGTAGCTTTCGTTTTGGTTGAAATACTTCCTCTGTATGAAAGAAAGATAAACAGAAAGCAGAAATTCTGTGGGTTTTGTTTAATGAACACAGCACTGAACTTAAAATTCCTGTAGGAGGTGCTTGAAAGGATCTCTGGCACTTTGACACTCTCTTGCTTCCASTATGCCCTACTTAAGAGTGTGGTAAGACACACAGCCCTCATGATGCTTCACATCAGTTTTAAGGTAACCTCAGTGCATGTTTGTGCTTTCCCTGGTACCCTCAGCTGTGTATTTCCACTGCTCCCCTTACAGATGAGTTAGAAATGAACTTTCAGGTAGGTCAGTTCTCTGTCCCATTACACAGCTGTCCAAACAACAGTGTCTGAGGACAGAGACAGAGCATCTGGGAGTTGGTCCAGTCCTTTCCTTCATGCACAGAGGCTTTTGGGAGGCTGTGTCTAGTTTTTTTTGTACCACTGACATATTTTCCCCTGCAAGTCTCTAAAGTTGCCCTCCTGCTTGAAGGGAGCATAGGAGAGAGTAGGAGCTTTTCCTTTTGAACACTCAGCTACATCTGGTAATGTCTCATGAAGCAGTGAATGTTTGCACACATATACCACAATACAGCCATTTATTTGCACAAAATAGTTGATGTTTATCAGACATATTTGACCACRGCAGAAATGTTTTCAACATTGACATAATTACAGGCAACATATTGATACATGTCAATAACATTGACAAAATTACAGCATGCAACATATTGATATATGTCAATAATATTGACATAATTGCAACATTTGGGAAAAACTACACAGAAACATGTTTCAGATCTGAAGAGTCAGGGCTTAAAAATCTGAGCAGATTTTATTTACCTGAAATGTAGCTGTGGTGTGTGAGGATTATGCCACAGCACTGTGTTTGTCTCTCAAGAACACCTCAGTCAGATTTTCTGCACATCACTATAAAATACTGCCTCTTCTAGTTGCCATCTTCACGTGCTCAAAGTGCCAGTATCAAATTGATTTCTCCACTTTGCATTCTTGTATTAAGAGTAAGTGTTCTGCTATAGGCATTCAAATTTAAATCTCCCTAAAGCTGAATGGTCTTTGTTCTGGAAGTCCTTGGTATTCTTGCAGCCTGAGGTTAGGGCTTTAGTTAAAAATTCTGCATAACCTATTGGAATTGAGAGAAGAAATAGCGACAGTTAAACACTATTATGGTGTTTGATACTGAATATATACAGAAGACAGCCTGTTGAGAATGGCTGTTCTGTTTGGATAAGGATTTCTGACCTTGAATTTTTATTTTTTTTTAATTCTAAAACCTGCATTGCCTGCCAGYGTAAAACAGTTAGCCATTTTGTCTTCTTGAAAGATCTTACAGCTGYAACATGAAATGTAGAGAAGTTAAGGTTCCCATAGCAGTGTCAGCCTTTTCAGATGATGTAGACTTAATTAAGGCAAATGTTCAAAACTGTACTGTGCAGAAAGCTTTTTTAAAAGTGACTGCTGCATATCCTGACTCTTGTCTTCTTTTAAACCATAAAGGTGCGTCGACATGAGGGGTTTGATCTTCAAGTACAAAAAGATCTAGGAAAGGTCAAACTCTTCTGTTGTTCAACTTATACTATATGTACCCATACATATATATGGAAGCACCACAAGGAAATGTTTAACCCACATCTTCAGTACCTATAACTGCACTAAGCATAGCAGTCAAATGGGAAAATGCAAAATCGAACCATTGTAAAGCAGCCRTGTTTTTCCTATAAGGATTTGATGTCATCATTTGCTTAGTCTCTGTCTTTGGCAGTGTGAGACAAAAGTGTTTTGAACAGAATTCCTTAGTGGTCCTGCTGAATTTCTCTTGACAGACTTCTAGGGGTGCAGCAGCCACCATAACATTAGAGAAAACAATTGACTTTTTCTCATCTGCTCAGATAAGATGTTTAGAATTCTGGGTGCAAGGAACAAGAGACAACAGAGATCTGAAGGGAAGCTGTCAGCCTGTGAGGCAAAAGTTGACTGGAAGATGGGCTCTGACCAAGTTTCTGCCAGTGACCATTGTCACTGATAATAGCCTTAACTTCCCACTTCTTGAAGCTTGTGATAACTGGTTCTTTTTTGCTTTTTCTTGCCTCTATTCAGCTTAGTGGGCTTTAGCACTTCTTCCACGGCATTCTGTAGTTCCCTCCTCATAACCAAACCTCTTTTATGGGCTCTTAGTTTTCTGCTTCCCCAGCAGAAACCTCCTACTCTTCATTCTAATGCTAATCTCCAATTCTGTGTAAAACTGGCCAGGCTAATCTGCCTTTCCCATTGGTCTGACAGTATCACTTCCTTCAGTTATCTCCTCACCTACTGTATTGAGTTCACCTTTCTTGCTTAGGTTTTGGGTTTTTTTTTCCCCTAGCTCTCTGGAGTGTGTTTTTGTWTTACCTTTTCCCTCTCATCACCTCTGCCTTAAATCACTTCACCTTTTTCACTCTGACACATGTGGGCTCTATGTTCTCTGTCCATGTGCCAGCATTCCTCCATTTCAGCCATAGACTTCAGCTCTGTAAGCACACGTGTAATTCTCAGGCACTTAGCCTGTGTTAGACCTTTCTGTTGTATCTTTTTGCAGTATGGACARTGGTAATTGATTTTGCTTGCTGCAATCCAGGATATTCTAGCCATGTAATTATCAACACTGTAATTTGCAACTACTCCATCACTGGAAGAATGTAGAAATTTTACATCCTTAAGCTGGTGGGAAAAAAAGTTTAAACCTGAGCATTTTAAAGAGAAAGAAGCCTTATTCCTGGTTATCTTTCCTTTAGCATTCCTCTTTTAATTTCTCAGCCATAAACACAAGCAACATTTACAATTTGAAAACCTCAAATAGGTAGGCTGTGAACAGTGATTCACAAGTGCTCATTTGTTTGTGTCAGACTCCAGGCCTGCAAGACTGTGTTGGGAGGGAGTAAGGGAGAAAGACATTACAGTACAAAGTAGTATCTTCTCTTGGCCTATTGACTCAATATGTGATTCTGTTGAATCATACTTTCTTTCTCTCTTTTCCAATGCTGTCTTATGCTGTCKTCAAGCTGAAACAGTAGGTTTTACCTGGCATACTAGTAAAGTACAGAGAGCACAGATGGTCTAGGCAGGGATCTAGATTTAGGAAGTAAGTTGGAGAAACAACACTGCTCTCCTTAAATATCCAGCTGGAGTATAACTATAGCACTTGAAATTGAGCTCTGAACTTTGAAATTGAAATACTGATTTTAAATCTGGCAAAAGAAAACATAATTTCTCAAACTAATGCATGCTGAACTAGAGGAATTCTCTCCAGCAAATAYTGTGAAGGCTGAAAACTTAGCTCTATAGTATTAAGCAGCTTAGAGAAAATGAGTCCTATTAAAAAACTGACTGTTGACACATCTGACCTAACACAGATTACTCCCAGCATCAGTTCTGCATTTTTTGGTAGGGTTGATAATACCTCATCTCTCCCTTCTTTCGTTCTTGTCCCTTTAAGTCTGTGAGTTCTGTGAGTCTGTGAGTTCTGTGAGTCTGTGAGCGCTGAGTTCTGACTTTGTGGGTGTAGAACTGCTAGCACAACAAAAGCCTAAATTTTGAGGGTTTCACATCTTAGGCTTGACATGTGTGAATGTTGTTCTCTCACGGAAACCTGCCAAGATGAACTGAGTCATTAGATACTGAGCCTTGTGGGTGGATACAAAAGAGTTGTCCTCTATTAGTATTTCAGCCACTTATAATTATGACAAATTTAACAATATTGTGTAATTTGGGGTGGCRTACCTTAATAGCTCATTAGTAACCAGTCATTCAGCCAACAGTAGCTGTTGTTGATGAGGGGCTGTTGTGGTGCTGTCATGGTGTTCCAGTGTCTTTGCACTGRAAACCCTAAAGTGGGCAGTGTTTTGACTTTAATAACTTTCCTGACTTTAATAAGAGTAGTTTCTTTATTTTCCTGGCTACATGCAAGCTCTAAAGCAGGTTGTGGTATTTTTACCATTCCTTAGCATGTGAAAATTCTCAGCTATTCTCATCTGTCCTACTGCAAAGTTACTTGATGTCATCCCTCAGCTCCTGAAGTTTGTTTAAAATGGGTTGTGTGACTGTGCTGCAGCAGTTTCATGCATTATCTGAAGTCAAGGCWGTTTCTTTGTGATCATTTGGCTATATCCATATCCACCCCCCCCCCGCCACACATACACACACACACATACACACACACACTTTTCATGTTTTTCAAAAGCCTAAATGTCACCAGCATCTAACAATTCAGATTTGGATTTCCTCAATCAGCTAATGTACTTACTTTGTAGGTAGAGCATATAGCCTATTGAAAATAATGAAGCATGGAGTGTTTTCAGGAGTGTGAAGTATATAAAGAATAATAGTAGAAGTGAAAGTTTTATGATACAAACCTATGCTGTTGCTTCTTTAAATTTAGCTACAGCAATAAGTAAAAAAGTTTCCAGAATTTTTTTGTTTCCCTTCCTGTCTCTCTCTTTCATGTGAGATACTTTGGTGTGATAAATTATACTTGACAAAACTATTGCATTTGCACATTCTTTTCCAAAATTCCATGGGGCCCTGTTTATYGTATCAACCAGATGAATTCCTTTTTATTTCAGAGCTGAGAGCAGAAGTTGAAATTATTGAGCAGATGAGCAGCAGCAGTGGAAGCAGCTCATCAGATTCAGAAAGCTCGTCTGGGAGTGAAGATGAAAGCTCCAGCAGCGAGGGGGAAGAGGCAGCACATGTTTCCCCTTCCCAGCCACCACACCAGCAGTATAAYAACAGGAATGCTGTTGCTAATGGCACCAGCAGGCCACAAGGAAGCAATCAGCTCATGAACACGCTCCGTAAGTAAATGCTTGTATCTTACCAATGGTGAAAGCTGATTAAGACCACTCATTTACTTAGCATGTTAGGCTAACTTCTTGAAGTGCCTATTGCCAAATAGTAATCCCAGGGAGTTGCACTGGCTGAAATACATGGGCAGATATTACCAACAGGGGGCTGAGTCTTGTCTGAAGGTGTGGAGAGCCTGAGGGTATCAGTGCAGTGGCCCCCATTGGCCCCGTTGGCCTTGATTCAGGCCTCCAGGTAGCCACTGGCTTGGGAGCACTGGATGATGGGAATTATTTTCGTGTGACTACACGGATTAGATGGAAACAGTGGGGTTGGCAGRTGTGTCAGTTCAAGGTCTGTAAAGAGCTTGGAAAGGCACAAGGCTGTCCTGGGTTTATAAATGTGGTGTCTGTGGTCTTCACTACTGCTTTGTCAGCACATTTATTGTGTTGGTCTCAGCTGTATTTTCACAAATACCATATTTTGAAGGGAAACTTCAATTCAAATTACGTTAAAATATTACAGCTATGGTGTTTGTGAGCACTGAATCAGTACAAGCTCACTTCACCCTTGAAAAAGTGTAAGAAACATCTTTAGAGCATAGTTCTGTCCCATGAGACTCTCTCTGGGGACATGGTGTGCATCTGTGGTTTTCTTTCCTTATGCTCAATCAGGTGTATTCTAACTCAGTGTAGTTAAAATACTGCATTTRCAATTACCATAAATTGTTCTTAATTCCTCCTGAGGCATATTTGCACACATCTCTTGGCACCCATACAAAGGGAACTGGTGGAGTCTAAATACAGATATACGTAGGGTTTCCAGCTTTGAGAGGACAAGTATATTGTACAAACCATACCGAAAAAGCTGCTGGAAAACTGAAGAGGCCAGTCAGTCTTCCYGCCAGTAATGAAGGACTAAGTGAAATCTAAAGTTCATCTTTTTTGAAGTTTGCTGCAGTCCCCCCTGCAGCTATTTTGGGGAGAAGGCCTTGGGAAAATGCCTGAAGAGGTAGCCTCAATTATCAGAACMCAAGCATGATTCTTGCCCCTTTTTATTCCCTCCACTTCACCAAATCACAAATGCTCTGCCAAACAGGATCTGAGACAGTAGGTTTGATCCATATCCTGACATTTCATCTCCTTTTGCACTTTGGAGGGAAGCTTTCACCATCACAGCGCATGTCAGCTTAGTTCAGCCTTGAGTTGTGATGGTTTTAACAGTCCTTTTGGTTTATTGACATGTGGAGGCCTTGCCTTGGCTACCCAAATGGCTTTAAACAAAAAAAAAATGTTTTAAGAGGGTAAAGAAAGCCAAGGAATTCCCCAGTGCCTTGTCCCAGAGCCATATATGGGAGCTTATGTGGGTGGAGGCTGTGGAATGCCTTCTGCAGCTGCTGGCTTGGAGAAGGCTGTTGTCCCACCAGGGAGCACCTTTGGTGGCTCTGGAGACAAGGATGCTTGGTTTGGCCTGGATCCAGCCATGTATTGCCCCATGCAGCTCTTGATGTTCTTGGGCATGGTGAGCAGTTTCAGTAAATCACAGATGATGTTTGCATTCATTTCATGTGTTATTCTTATTTAAATCTTCCAGTGTAAATGTGACTGTTCTTTGGTTTGATTGCCATGAAATGTGAATTAACGCCTACTCACTTGTTGTGTTTTGTTGGGTTTTGTTTTCTATAGGAAATGACTTGCAGTTGAGTGAGTCTGGGAGTGACAGTGATGACTAGAGGCTGAGCTTTTGCAGTTCCTGTTACATATACATGAAGAACTAATTTGCCTTGAAGTGATCCTATTGCTTATGAAGAGGAGCTGGCACAGAGATAGTTCCATGTGTGGAATTTTAATAGAAGAAATGCATAGCCCTACAAAATAGCAGATGTTGAGGGCTCTTTTACTGTGTGAATTGAGTGTATATATTGTGTATATTCTTATTCTGTTAAGGGTTTGAATAGATATGTACAGTGGGTGAGCCAATGTATGTTCCTGTCCACCATCTGTAAGTTTAATGTGTGACTATATGAGGTCATCTCAAAATTTCTCRTTTTAGGAGATGTTCAGTGCATCATGACTTTGTCAGGGGACTTTTGTATATAGGGTGAGCATGTGCTGACAAGTTTAAAAAAACATGCAGGAGCTAGTGTGTGCACTGAAGTGGAACTGCTATAAATTAAGTTTCAATACTAAGTTGATTTCTTTGGTTTGGGACTTTTGTAATGCCTTTTTATTGCTATTTATGGTTGATTTAATAGATTGACTTTTAAACAGTTGGAAAATGGGAATGACAAAACCATGTTCGTCATGAACTTTACTGCACCAGTGCCTTACAAGCAGGTTTTAAAAATAGCGCTTCAGTTCCTGCCACCTTCCCTGTCGGGAGCAAGACTGAAACCTCCACAGATTGCTTCTGCACACAAGAGCTGTGTGTCACATASAGCCTGCTGTACTCTGAGGGCAGTGACTCTAGCAAGATAAAGGATATACGTCAGTCACCTAAACTCATCCAAGTAAGAATCAGATCAGAATTTTCTTTAGCAACTCAAGTTTCTCATTTAACTCAAAAATTCAGACCTAGTCTTCAGAAATACTTAGAAGCCCAACTACTAGTGACGTTGCAACACGACAAATGCATAATATTTGACTTACTGAAATTCTAAAGAGACTAGAGCCCTCTTTGCAGTTTCTTAGAGAATGCAAAAAGAAGAGGTGACTAAGCAATTAGCCGTGAAACAGCAGAAGTCTCTCTCCCACCACAGTTGTCAAGGTAGACTTTAGTCCATATTGTTCACTGGACGAGATCTCTTTGTGCTTGGCAGGACTACACAGAACATGAAATATTTGCCTAGGGTGAAATTCACCCCTGTTTAAAGGGGGTTTAAAGGGTGCTTAGCTGGATTATCATTAACTTTTTTGCTCACATGGAAAATGAGTGCCATAGGCAGCCTCTTAGAGCTTGAACACCAGGGTGACTTTTTAAATCAAAATTCTGCTGACATAGGACAAGTTGCACCGTAGTTATGGTGTAATCCAGGGGAATGGGAAGCTGAATCAGATGCCTCTCCATTCTCAGGTGTCTGCTTCGCACTGTTCTTATCTGTTAGTTTGTGTTTTAATTCCTGTTTGTTTATTGAACTCTGTCCTTTTTTTTAATATGTTGAAGAGCAAGGGGACATTTGAAGGGAGATTTTATTAAATGGTTTATTTTTTTGCATTAGATACATATTTAGGCATATTTTTGCATTACTGTATATACATTAAAAATACTTGGTTTTTTTAAAGTGTTTCGTGATGTGGGTATGTATTTT
>NW_026623409.1:1126423-1138242 GCF_030028575.1 Malurus melanocephalus | reverse complement strand
TTTTCTCTTTCTTTTTCCCTGTTCCTCCTCTGGCAGTAAAAATGGTCTGTTTTTTTTTTTTTTTTTTTCTCTTTCTTTTTCCCTGTTCCTCCTCTGGCAGTAAAAATGGTCTGTTTTAACAAGCTTTCACCAATTTAGGATTTCAGACTTTGGTAYAGGAGATCTGTATGGTGTGGTTTGCAGTCTAATAAATGTTAATGCTCCTCCAGACTCTTCCCCAGCTAAAGGCCTGAATAAGCAGAGAGGCATTTTTCTGATGCCCTTTCCCCATTGCTGGAGCAAATTCCTGAATTCTTTTGACATCATTTGCACTCAAATGGAAAARCAGCAATGCAGCATTTTCATTGCTTACCATCCACTGCCTGTTCATGTATTCTTAAAATCCAGGACATGTGATAGGGATTTTATTACTATGTGCAAATAAAAGATATGAAACTTTGGAGGGTAAGATAGCACCAGGCTACATTGATTTGACTCACCACTTTAATTGCAGATTAGATCAGCAAGTGGGAAAGCTTCATTCAGATAATCAATTTCTGCCTTGTTTTTGTACTCTAGGTCACATTTTTCTGCTCATCCCTCCCTGACAGATTTTTTCCCCCTCTCTTGGTAACCAAATTAACATATTTTCACACAACTACACCACTTTTAAACTCTGTTTGGCCATGCCATCCTCCTCAGATGCATCATATTCAGGGGGCCTAGTGTTCATGAGCTGTTTATGTGCCCTTTTCCACGCCCAGGTGAGTAACCCCAGCCCGCTGGAGGGCATGAGACAGCCAGTCCCTATGAGTGTGTGACCAGCCCCTCCCTCCCTGCCATTGTCCCAAGCAGCTCCTGGCATCCCCTGCCTATGGAGCTGTGTGCTATCTCCACCCTTCTCACAGTTCTCAGGTGAGAGAAGGTGAACCATTCAGTAGGCAACCTGTAAGATCAGAAAAGGTGGCTGCCACCAGCAGCATCAATATGTTGAGTTTTTCTGAATACACATATGTTTTAAAGCCATTGCCAGCCTGACAATTTGCTTGAGGCCCTTGAAATGTTATGTTTCTTATATTAAGAGATACTAAAATGTTGTCTGTCTGTTCTTGTTAGGTGGCTGTTCATTGGTTCATGATTTGCAGCAAGTTTCATTTGGATGGAAAATGGAATCCAAGCAGTTATTTAGAATCCTCTCAATTAGCTGGCAATACATTTAACATGCTGAAGAAATTAAGTTGACTAAAACATTTTGATTAAGCCTGTTAATGAAACAAAGTATTCCTGATAGGTTCTAATCCAGCAAGATTTTAGCACTCGCACATCTTATCACCATACAGTCATTTTTCCACATAAAGCAGGAATGTCTTTTATATGGCAGTGGGTTTAAATGTGAAGTAACAGTGCATGTGGAATGCAATTATAAGAATAAACTGAAACCAAGGATTTCTTTACCTTCATGGAGAGGTGCCTGCTGGCCATGGCAGGGTGAGCAGTTCAAAGTAACTGGTTTSTGGTTTCTTCTGTTCAGTGACTTCATCCATTTCAGTGGTTTGGCTTTCCTTAAACTTCACCAGCAAACATGGCCTGCTTATGACTTTCCATAACTGGAGTTGCTGCAGGAGTAGTAAACAATAATGATTTAAGTTGATTCAAGTAGATCTCCACAATTTCAAATATTTTTACATTTTTTTTGTTTTTTAATAAAAAGGCTCAGTTTCCAAAGGGACAAATTCAGCCATCTTCTTGTCCATGTGGGATGTCTTAAAATGCAATTGCAGCAATGCCCAACTGTTGTTTCAGATTTCAGTCGTGCAGAAAAACTTCCACCYATCTCTGCCCTTGTTCCAGCCCCAAGGGCTGACCAGCCCTACCAGCAGGCACAGCTTGAGTGGCTCCAGCTAAACCACAGRAACAGCCACCTCAGGGCAAAAGGTGTCCCAGTCCCCTGGTGAGAGTCACATGTGTAAGTGCGTGCAGCACTGCCCTTGTTGTACCCAAGCATCCCCCTCCTCTCACAAGTCTTGCCTGAACTGATTTTGTGGAGAAGACGGACTGATGGAAAAGGGTTTTTCTTCAGCATTTCTCAGAATAACTCTGCATTTGACTGTGGGTAGCACATCTATTTTGAAGATGCTCTGCCTAAGTTGATTTGCACAGTTTCCTCTATTATAGACTAGCCATAGGCCTATTTATGTATAGAAACAGTTTGCTGTGCCAAGCTTTACAGTATTTTTTCTCCTTCGAAGTCCATTTACTTGAGTTGTCAAAAAAAAAAAAAAAAGTTCAAAAATCCATGCATGTCTACTTTCTTTTTTTTTTTTCATTTGGGAACTAAGAGAAACATTGTCTGGAAATGCATGTGATGGAGAGCACATATTTTCAGTAATTGCCTATGCTTCATTATTCAGTATGCTAGCTGCTGAGTCAGAGAGATCCTGTGGAAAACACAGCTGCCCAGGAATGGACATCTTGATGGGATGAAGGCTTCTGATGRCAACTGCGGATTCAGCTGCTGCTGCTGAATGATGACATCTTGGGTCTGTCTGGTTATTTACAGTTTGTCATATCCACACAAATACATGTACTATCAAAAGGAAAAGAAAATTGCTGATGCTTGCCTTACAAACAAAAGCTGCCATGTTGCAGACAGACGTGTGAACAAAAAGTAGTCAATTGTACACCCAAACCCTGTTGTCAGAAGATAAGATGATTAATAAAACTAATCATCAGTTAGGCAACAGCTACCTSTGGTTTATGTGAGAAGGGTGTGTATATAAATTGAAAAGTCTCTGTTTAGCTATTGCTTCCTATTCCCACTGCTTACATTCCATTTTCTTTTGTATTTCCATTACTTCTAGCATAGTTATGCCTTCTGCTGCCAAAGTCTTGCAGGAATTYACAGGAAAGGGGGGAAGATGTTGAAATGTTACAAATGCATTGGCTGTATTCACCCTTGCTCCAAACTTGCTGTAAATGACAAAGACCTTGTGAATGGACTGATCTTCCTCCCCCTCCTTGTGTTTGCCTTTATTAGGACTGAAAAATACTGGGTACTCCTTTGGACAAGAGAAAGAAAGGGCAAGATGACAAGGGTGGAAGACCAAGCTGATGCTGCATATATTGAGGATGCTGTCACAGCCATGGCCTGAGCTAGCCTGACTTGATCTCRCAGCATTGTTGTAAATGGAACACAAAATTCATTGCTACCATTGTCATGTGCCTGGGAGGAGTGGAAGTTGAAGAAAAAGTAGGTTGAAAATACCTTGCTAAAGGGATTTGTGCAAGAGTTTTGATGGGATGATTTGCCTTGCTAAGTTTCATGTCGCTCTGTAAGTAAGTTTTTGTGTGCTCTGTGTAGTCGAGGTACCCACATTTCCCTAGTATTTTGGGCACATGCTGGTGGCAGCAGGAGATGGAGTGAGGCTGATACATTTTGTTCTTCTGTGTGCTGCTGGACGTAGTTAAATAGCACGTTTTTTAAAAGGCACAACTAACTGAGACAACTGATGGGATATCTCAGAAGGAATCATATAAATCTGACTTGAAATCCTACAGAAGCTGTAGGTTCTGGTACCTCTGACTGTGACTTTAATTCTCATAAACTGTTGTAAAAACAGGGCCTTGTGAAGGGTGAGTGTAAAAATGCACTAAATATCATGTTGAAGGTTTTCCATGAAAATTTTGACCTGTGTTTCTGCTCAAACGCAGCTAGCTTTGTTATAGGATGTTGTGTGAAAACCTTTGAGGCACATTTGTATGGGGTCAGGTGTGAAGGAAAATATGCCTTGCATTTTGCAAGTAAGATATAACTGTCCACTCCTTTGCCACCCCAGTCAGCCCATAAATTCTGCCATCACCCCTCCATAACTTGGGAGTTGGCTTTTTCCTCCATACCCCTGACACCTCCTTAACATTTTCCTGCTCCTAGACATTAGAAACCACTAACAAGCATCTGCTCAGGAAAATAGCTACCAAATACTTCAAAGAGCAGTGTGGGTTTTACTCCAGTTCTTCAAATAAGTATCAAGATTATGATGGTCTGCTAGGAACACAGAGCCWGTGACATGAGCCCTGGATGCTCATCACACATAACAAAGATGACAAGAAACTCAGTAAGTATATGGGACACGTACCAAAATTGTCAATTACGTCACAGCCACAGGCYGTGCCACCTGTGCTTTGGGAAGCTGAATGGGAGGAGATGTTTGGGAGTGGTTTGCACAGAGGAGATGACAGCAGAGCCATTGATGGGACTCAGGTGAAAAGGACACAAAGGTGAGACAACATCCAGTGATGGCAGCCACAGTGTTCTGCCAGCTGAATCACACCATAGCCATCACACACAGCAGCCCAGCACAATCAAGATGAGAGGTCATCTGTGTGAAGCTTTGAATGCCCTGAGAGATGCTGGCAGCTGTCACCCTGTCCTTCACAATGTAAGAAGTGTTATATTTAGGTATGCACTCATTGTGTAATCAGGGAAAAGAGAGTCATTTGGATCTGGATGGTGGAGAGCAATGGCAGAAGAGAAGGACAGGGTTGGGGGCCACTCAGCAGCTGCAGGGTGTGGTGGTTTCCTGGTTCTTTTCAAAAGTGGAACCAGTGGGTCTTAAGACAAGGGACATCACCAGTTCCCACTGGGAGTAAAGTTACTGATTGAGCCAGACCCCAAGAAGTCACTTCCAAAGACAACTCTTATAACCCCATCTTACTCCAAATTAATTTTTCYGGTTTATGCAAGACACTAAGATGCTTTACCTCAGAAACAGAGTCAGATTTTTCTTGCATACTACTGAGACTGGACTCAACATCATAAACAAGATGGTGTAAACTAGAAAATAAATCCCCTGATTAACCATTAGCCAGTCAAAATACMAGGCTTGGTGGTTGATTAATCCAGCCAGTGAACTCACCTCGTAAATGCCATCATGAGATTTTGAGGGGCAGTAAATATACTGCAGCTGTGTCTGTGCTAGCAAGTATTACAGCCTGGGAGCAGATCCATAATGCAGGAGAGTGCTGAGGTTGCAATGTGCAGTGTCTGCYTTTCATCTGAGAGGAAGCCACCTCTTGTGCCCTCTTCAGATGCAAACCACAGCAGGGTAAGTAGGGATGATTTGGGCATTCACTTTGTAAGTGCTCTCCTGACCTGGGCTAACTAYTAATGTGTAGGCACCTTTCGTGAACTGGCCCCATTCCAGCTTCTCTACAAAAATACTGGGATAAGAAACACATTAAGAAATATTGCTTAATCCCAGAAGCATAATATTAGGTCTTATGGAGACATTCTTAGTGTGGAATTAATATATGAATCATACTGAATAATAATAACACAGGATAAAATACCTAAGACAACCATTTAAAAAAAATTTCTTTTCCTCAGGAGAAACTCATATTCTCACAAGCTTTAAGGCATGAACAGTATTTCTAATTAATACACACAAATCTCCGTCTTATAAGGTGCTAAGTGTCTATGCCAATTCAAAGGAAGGCTGTCAGCAGCACAGCTAGGACCAGGCTCCAGACTTTTCCAYCTGATTTTACCAGCAGCCTCATGCCCACAACATCAGCAGAGGGCTTGCCCGTGCAGGAAGGTATCCCAAGAAGCTGAGGCTGGGATCCAATCTGATTTCCAGAGAACAGCTTTTAATTGCAGATCAATGACCAATGCTGTTTGCTTTTAGAAGCTTAGGCTAACCTTGGGAAGRAGATTTCTTTGCCATGGGGTGTTGACCTGGCCAATGCCATTGCTGTCACTGCCTGCACTCAGTTTTTCATTATTCTTCCCCTAAAGCAAGTGACTGTGTCAGAAATAAGGGATGCTTCCAACATCAGTGTGGACTTACAGAACAATTGCAGCAGAAGTCTGGGCCAGTACTGTGCTTGRGAAAAGACCCTCAGGGGTCATCTGTGCCAGATGCTGCCCTATCTGTGTCAGTTCACACCAGTGCTTGTACCAGTATTATTTTTTTTTTTACCTCATAGACAATACAGCCAATTTTTTTCTCTACTTCTCCCCTCCTTTAGAAGGAAAGCAAATCACTGCAGCTAAAATCAGAAGTCCTCRAAAATCTGCTTGTGCCCAGAAAGCTAAGTATCAGAGCTTGCTTAAAGCTTAGGAAGAAGTGGCATCTTTTTCAATAAATTTACATCTCTAAATAGATGATAAGTGTTGAATCAATTTCCATATGTTTAAAATAGCAGAGCATTAAGGATTCTGGCACTTCAAGCAATCAACTAATTTGGGACTATTATGAGAATATCTTTTATATTAGTGGAGCAATTCATCTGAAAATCAGGGACAGTCTGTAGCTCTATGCCCTCTCAATATCACAAAGGAACACAAATTGACAGAAAATCCTGTTTGTTTGCCAGAAGAGATTATGGTGCCTTCTGACATTCAGGTCTTTGCAAAGTCACCTTTCAGCTTTTAATAAACCAATTCATAATGTCTCCTCCACCTGCCTTCCCTGGCCTCATGSTCTCATGGATACACAGATGCAGCGATAAACAAGAGCGTTGGCAGAYGCTTCCTGGTGAAAAAGGCAGAAACTTACATACCAGCTTCTGTGTCCAAAAAGGATGCAAGGGCAGAAGCTATCCAGTACTCTGCTCCCAATTTCTCCCATCCCTGTATCCAGTCTGGGCTCACTAAGCCTCATCTGTGGCCATGCTGGCTGGCTGCTTGCTGAGCCTCAGCTGACCAGCCCTAAACAAAGTTCACAGCTCTTCATTCTTACCATTGTGTCTGAGTCTGAAACACCRTTTCCAAAAGGACACTGAGTGTTAAATGTGTGTGCAGCCTGAAMTTCAGAAAGCTTCAAGGAAAATCAGCTTCTTTCAAAATCATCTGGTGCTGGTTTTACCTGCACGTGGTAAGATGAGGGCTTTGTAACAACCAGGCTTGGAGGGTCAGAATAAAGGGAAGATGAATGAGAAGCTTCAGATGAAGGGATCCACAGTTAATCCAGCCTCGTGTCACCCTCAGCTTGCTGAGTCATCAATCATTTCCATCATATTTCAATACAYCACTCACAAACGTGACATGCCATTGCTCTAATAAGTGCATGGCATTATCAAGCCAGTGGAGACACGGWGCTGTTCCTGCACAGCACCCAGCAATGTGGTGTGATACTGCTGCCCTGGGTGTCAACAGCAATACAGACTTCAAAAYTGCCTGCCTGCAGGACCAGGAAGATTGACAGGGCATCAGCATATTCTCCCTCACACTGAACACATGATCTTCCTATTCCTAAAAAGCAGTGACTAGGAGGAGGACTGATTCAGGGGTTGTTTGATGCCTTTCTAAAATTTAAGTTCATGTTTTGGAGCTGGCATTGCCACCAGGGAAAGCTGCTAATGAAGTAAGTGGATTTTGCMTAGCTCAGATCTTCATCACTATTTATGTGTTTAATTTCTTACTGCCAAAGAAATAGGACGTTCAACCACTGACTTCAAAAGGAGGATTTGTGGAAGCAGCAGTATCTGTATTCTATATAGATTTTTAACTAACGTTTTAACTTCATTGAGAAACCATGCATTTCTAACTCACTTTCCCTTTACAACATGTTCTTGGCTTGGATTATTCCTTCAAGTTTTCTTGCTCTTTCTTCAACTCCATTTACCATCTGATAAAAAAAAAAAAAAAAAAAAAAAAAAAAAAAAAAAAAAAAAAAAAAAAAAAAAAAAAAAAAAAAAAAAAAAAAAAAGAAAGAGAACCCACAGGAAAGAGGACAGCCACAGCTGTGCTCCTCATTAAAGACAAGATAAACACAGACTGCTGTCTGGAAAGCTGAGTGTCCTCAGGAGCAGGGAAGTCAGGTGGGGGAACAGTTTGCAAGATACCAACATGTTGGCTCCTGGCCTCCAGCCTAAAACTGATCTGTTGGCCAACAGTCACTCAGCTTGAGTCCCTGGAACAACACCCTGCTGCTTTGCTGCTGCAGGACATGTAATGCTGTTACAGACTCGGTGGAAATGCTGTGAGGGTGCAAACACCRTTGAAAGCCCTGCACAGACCAGGCTTTTGCAGGCGCGGCTCTTTCAGCACCTCTCTCAAGCAAGTGCAAGTGTCAAGGACATTCTGGATGCGTGAAAAGTATGTTCTGAATGAGCCAGTACTGGTAACAGTAAGAAATTTTTACTTTTTAAAGATCCCCCTCACCTACTCTATTTTCCCTACAATTTCTTGATGCTTTTGTTTTTTGGAAGACGGGAACCAGTCTTTCCTTTGGAAAGGAAATTTGGAACTGCAAATACAGTGTAGAGATGCAAGAGAACAAGCTGACACAGCAYAGCAACTAAGGGTGTATCTCTTATAATTTACTGGAGCTCACCCTCCTGACCTTTCTGTATTTAGATCAGCAGGGAGGGTGTGTAATGAGGGCTGCAGGAGGGCAATCGGGTTCTTACAGCTGGTCAGGCAAATTAATGYGAATTGCTTGGCAGTTCACCAAAAGCAGACCAATGAGGGCTCTTCATCAGAAAAAAAAAAAAGAGGAAAAGAAATCTTGCATGTAGTCCGTCCATGGGCAGGATTTGTCAGATTTCTAACCTGCTGCAGAAGAAAGCAGTGGTTCAGTGTTTCAGAAAGACACCACAGCTGCAGGCAAGTTGCTTTTGTCTGACACATTTCAGAAACCTTTCTGCTTCCCCACCTTCCACAGCTTCTCGCTTCATTTTCCCTCCACGCCTTTTCCCAGCGTCATTGTRTCCAGGAGGAGTAGAGAAATAGTAAACACCTAGCAAGATACTCTGCCCTTCCTTAGCCTTCTAGACCACTCTCATAACCAGGCACTGCAGAGGCAAAGACTTTTGTAAAGGTAACTCCTGGGAGCCAGGTACTTTGAACAGGGTACTTTCCCCTCCACACCCCCTCCAATCCATGCAAATGGCAGAAAATTGGTTTATCCACTCAGCCCTCATGTGGACATTCCAATCCGACCTGACTCTTTAATTTCTGAGGAGGTGGARAACCTGCATAAATCAGAAGTCACCTGTAAAATGTATATTTTTGTTCCAACTAGCATAGTTGTGGCAGTGCACRTGCTCTCCCTTCCTAATGTTCTCCATATGCTCTTCAAAGTGAAATGCCTTTTCCAGCAGGTGATAGTTATTGGCTTTGGGGCATGGATGCTCATGGGTGTTTGGAGCAAGTAGGAAGAAAAAACATACGTGTGATTTCAGTACACTTTTTCAGAAAAGCTCAGGCATTGTACAGGACTGTTGGCCATCTCATCTCATCAAAGAAGCAGTGGATTCTTTTGATTTTGACTTGCAGAGAGGCATAAGGGTGTCATGAGCATTGCACTTGCCTCGCATCCATATTGCCATCCCTCAGCCCCTGACATCAGCACAATGGTCAAGGGCACTGAGCCCGGCTTGCTCTGCAAGCAGCACTTCTGCAGGTTGCTTTCTAGCGCTGCCAAAATCACTACCCCTTACCAGGTTGTTTTTATAATCTGCTTTTGGGGTACAGGTGTTAGAGCAAAGAGACTCATCACAKATAAATAAACAAATAATCACATCTGTCTGATTTGAATGGCTGCACTATCAGACATGACAAAGGATTTTGCACCACATGCTGCAATAAGATATTTAAAATCTCACTCGAAACCTGTCAGGTTCCCTACTCCACGGAAGGGAGATAACGAACACCACATACTTCAAAGTGACGTTTTAAGGACTGAAAAATGTTCATGTGGGGCTTTGAAAATGCACATAAATCATAGGTGTTAACATTGAGACCCTGTTTATTTGAAATTGTCCCTGTTTGCAATGCAGCCTTTACCTCCCCTTTCCGCTATGGGCCAGGGCACTGCCAAACAGGAGGACATGGCTGCCTGGCTTCCCACCTTGGGAGCCCCAAACCCAACAGCCCCAACAGCAACAGAAAAGGCCAAGGCTTCACTCCCACCACCACATCCTCATCCAGTGCCAACATGGTCTTTGGGGTGAATGGAAAACAAAGCCAGATCTCAGGGAAGCACAAAGAGACAGTGGGATTGGGATTGACCTTGGTGGCTGAGCCCTATGCCAGGGGAGATGTTTGCCCAAATGGTGGCTCCCTGCCCGCTGATTGCAGGCAGGCAGTAAATGTCCCTTATAAGGAGAAAATATTTTCTCATGTCCTATTTTCATGCTAATTACTTAAATGTATTTGGAAAAGATAGCACCAAATATCCAACAATGAGAGAATGTTAAAGTGGAAAAGTCYTGCACAGGGCTCACAGCTCTGCCAACGCCTGGAATCCCGACAGCCTACGGTAACATTTCCTTTTCTATCTCTGCCTGCTTCAGGAAGTGTCAAGAAATTTAAGATTTCCTTTCCAGCTATTCAGTACTCACTGCTCCAGCTCCAGGCTGTCTGTAGAGCCACAGGTTTTCCACAGGTGCAGATATTACTTCACTCACCTTCACATAGGCATGTGCAATAGGTAGGAGACTGATGTAGCTTCATTTTCCCCTGGAGAAGAGACATGTACCAGGACCAGGATAAGTACCTACAAGAGCACACCCCGGTTCTGAGATTTGAGACACCTAGCCCAAGAGATTTGGAACACTGGTAATTTGTACCATGTTTTGCACATTCAGAGCACAGCTTAATAAGGAATGTTCAGCACTTGCCACTCTAATAGAACCCCAGGAACAAGGGCATTATCTAGAATATCTGTGCAGAATAAATGAAAAATCCTTCGCTGGAAAAAACAGCAAGAACTTACATCCCACATGCACAAAGGAGCTGAGTTACTGTTGCACAAGCACTCATGTTGCTGGCGTTTCCTGATACCTCGGAGCTCCGCTGCAAAGCTGGTTCAGGATTTTCTCTGTGGTATCATTAGCAGCGAGTTTTGCTGCACCCACGCCCACCTCTGTGACAAGACAGCAGCAGGAGACAGAGACCGTGGGGCTGAGCACAGCCGTGTGGGTGCTGAGAGCGTGCCTCAGGTCAGCTGGAGGTAGGGGGAATATGTCCTTGTCACAGCTCTGCTGGTGCTGCCATGCTCAGTCACATTCTCTCTGCAGCTTAGAATCAAGGAATCCTTATTGTCACCATGCTCTAACTGAGCCAATCTCGGTGTCATTAAGGTTGGAAAAGACCTCTGATGACCTCACCATTACTTTGGAGCGGTCGAATGATTTATGCACCAATGCATACATACAATGGGAGTGTATGATATGAGACACTGACCCCGTCAGCTGGCTTTTGGTACCTGCCACGGAAACGCAGGGGAACACCACTCAGGAGACCAGCAAAAGCCACTGGGCTGTTTTAGAAGCCCGAGTTYTCTGTCTGTGCAAACTTTCCTGCCCACTGCCACGCATGGGCTCTCTGCTTCCTGTTCACCTCTATGAATTCCCACGGCATCCAACTAAAAAACATCCAGGCCTGTGGGGATTTGTTTTTCTTTGTGGCACCATGCACGCCAACGCAAATCTAAGGCCCTTTATAAATGCAGATCAGCTCTCATATCTCTTATGCCTYGGCTGGACATATAGATGATCCCTTGGGATAAGCTTGGAAGAGTAACGTGAACCTCACTGCAAACCCACAGATCCACGGTAACAGGATGGKGAGCCGGTGGAACCTCCGCAAAGCTTTCCAATGCCACGGGGTGAATCTGTCTGCATTGGAACACCCCAACAGCCCACATTTGGGCGSCTCCCACGGAACCCAGCGCGGGGGATACTCGTGTGTTCAGCCCAATGGGCAGCGCCAAGATTCCGGCCCGGTTCGGGGAAGAGGGATGGAAGCGGGGACGCGAGGTACGGTCTCGCCGACAGCGCCTTCATGCGTGGGCTCTTCTTTTTTTTTTTTTTTTTTTTTTTTTTTTTTT
>NW_026623409.1:1115891-1126170 GCF_030028575.1 Malurus melanocephalus | reverse complement strand
GCGATGGCTTTCGAGGCGCTGGCGGAGGCGGCGGAGCGATGGTGCGCCCGCACGCCCTTCCAGCTCATCGCCGCCGAGGAGACGGAGCGGCGCATGGACTTCTACGCCGAGCCCGGCGTCTCCTTCTACGTGCTGTGCCCGGAGGCCGCCTGCGGCGACAATTTCGTGAGTGCCCCGGGAGGGGATCGGGTGTCGCGGGCGTGCGGGGCGCCCGCCGTGCCGTGTGCGTGGACGCGCGGGGAACCCTCGCACCGCTCCGGGACGCCCCGTCCGCGCGGGTCCCCGAAGCCCGGGGGGAGCACCCGAGGGGGAGCGCCGGAGGGGGGCGGAGGACGGGGCCGTGCCCGCGAGGGAGGGATGCGGTGATGGAAGGCGGCGGGGCCGGGGGCCGGGGGGATCCTCCCACAATCTGCAAAATGGAGTCCGCTGCCGGTGGGGGGCGGCCCCGCGGGCAGGGCTGCGGGCAGGGACACCCCACCCCCCCGCCTTCCCCATCGCCCGGCCCGGGGAGCTGCGGGCTCCGGGAGGGCGGAGAGGAGCGGTGCGAGCCCCCCCGTCTGCCCCGCGCCCCGCGGGGGCTGCAGCTGCCGCTCCCCCCGCGGCCCCTCCATCCTCCCGGGGTGCCGGGGCTGGGGCACGGCGCGGGGACGGGCGGACTGGCAGGGCTGTCACGGCAAATGGAGAATGGGCAGGAATAAAATGGAGTCAGGATGACAGGAGGGCCGCGCCCCCCCCGCCGCTCCTCCGGGCCCGCCGCGGGATCCGTGCAGGTGCCGGCCGGGCAGCGCCGCGCCCCCGCCCCGCCGCCCCTCGCGGAGTTCAGCGCCGAGTTTGTGCAGAAARCGCTCCGTCACCACAACCCCTGCCTTTGGGAAGGGTCGGGGGTTGCTTTTCCCCTCGCCCGGACTCTCCCGATGGTGAGCAGAAGTGCGGGAAGAGTCGCTGTAAAGCGGCACCTCGGCACGGGGTTTGTAGGCTGCCAAGTGCCTGTTAACTTCAATGAAAGGATTTTGGTTTGCTCTTTTTAACAAAACAGCTCCTAGCACAGACCATTATTGTAGGAATGTTGTAGGTTCTTCCCTTCACGGAGCAAGTTTCATCTCTCCACCTCCTTGACAAATGTTCCCTTTCCAACAGGTAAGTGCAGAGTGAGCCCATTTGACAGATGGGTGCATGGAAACAAAGAGCACTGAAGGGACTTCTCCAGGACCACAGATCCCARCGAGCTGGATGCTTATTTATTGTGTCGGGTAGATGGTCATGCTGAATTATGAAAGAGGTTACCCGGAGTTTAGTTATGTGTCTGTTGAGGGATACGTGAGACCTTCAGATGTAGCAATAGAGTATCTCAGGGTGTGGATTCTCTCAGTCCGCTGTGGGAATAGCACATCCATCTTCTCAGCACCTCTGAGCCTGTCAGACCCCAATGCTCATTCCTCTCTGCAGATGCCTGTGCCCTGAAAGGGCCATGCCTGCTGCACTCTTGAGCTGCAGTATATATGAATCCAGTGCAGCACTAGGCTAAAACTGTGATTGGACATTAATGATAAAGGAAAATTACRAAGAAATTCCATTTCTTTTTCTTAGACATGTATTGTTTCTTTATACATTGTTCAATAATTGAGTGAACTCTTTCAAACCAAGTCTAGTCAACTTCAAAAAAAATCTTAAGCTGTTTCCAACTTTATTCCAATGCTGCCCTTTTTTTTTTTTTGAGTTTGCAAATCTCATTTTGCAAAATCACATTTTCCCTTTTTTTTTTYYTTTTTTCTGGAAAATATTTTTGTTCCAGGGTTGCTGTGGGACAGACTGCCTGCCCAGAGTCACCACTAGTAAAATGGAGTGARGGGCCAACTCCTGTCAATGTGGAACATAAACAGTGGAAAACTAAAAGCAGTGTTTTCTTCTGTCTTTTTTAGCATTATTAGTAAAGGCAATTTTTGTAATGATAATACCTTTAAGACTGGCAGATAGGTGTCATTCTTAATTCTTTTTATGTTGATGGTATTTCTTTAATATGATTAAGACCCACTAATGAGCAGAYTCTCCGGCATCCCATTTCCTGCTCCTAGTGCACTGTGGGACCTAATTTCTGCTCCCAGCTTGATTATCTTGGTTTTTTTGCAGTCACTTTCTTTTTCTTCTTTTTGTTATGATCCAGATTATAATTTTACTTTCTGTGTGCAATTACAGGCTAAAGTTTATTTTAAGGAGACTTAATACAAGCCAAGGGACTGATTGTCGTTTTCACTTTAAGCTTTGTTGCATGACTCCTTTAACACAGTGGAGTGTGAAAGTGAGTAAATATGAACAGAATTCAGTGACACACTTTACAGTCTTTTTGCACCCTGTGACTTTCTAAAGGAGCCCCACATTTAATAAGCATCTGATGCTTGGTATTCTTGTTCTTTACGTCTTCATTTCATAATGATGCGACTTAAAAAGCTATGTAGGAGGTGCCAGAGAATTCCATGATAACCCACTTGTAAGGAGGAAATGAGCATATTGAACTTAAAAGGAAGGAGGAGTGGATAAAAACATGGAAATGTTGCCAAGATGCAAACTGTGGGAGAATTAACACAGCATTTTGTCTAAAATCAGAGATCTCAGATCACAACAATCTAATATTTTTCATTTCCTGAAAAGATATCTTTAGGCTAGGCTTTTGATATTCTAGAGATGCAAAAGACTCATGTAGATGCTTATTGGCACTTTCAGTACCACCTGGATGCTAAAAACGCTCAGAATCAGCATTTTAGRTACTGAACTATGTATAATTCCATTCCCAATGCTCCTGGAGTTCTCAAGAAACTGTAGCTGTAATCAAGGAGGATGAGGGTTGTGATGCTATTGCTTATAATATGTTGTTTTTGTCACCATGTTATTACTGGTATTCAAAGTAACCGATAAAATAAATAAAAATAAGATGCCATCTTGCTGCAAGATTTCCTGAAAATATTTTAGAACAGAGTCAGCGGGTCTGAATATTTTCTGCAAGTCGAATTATCTCCACAAATAAAAAGTTTTGCTATCATGCACAACAAGTGGGCTGCTTAGAAAAAGGTGGGCCAGCAAGTGATTTTGTCACCCAGCTACACTGAGTCATCTAAAGGTGTGAGGGAAAGCAAACCCCTCCAGATGCAGTCCTATTGATTTTCTCAGCTATGTGCTGTGTGTAGGTGCTGAACTAAATAATTCAGCCATGATCCTAGGTCAGCCGAGGTGGAAATGAGTGRCTGTGTGTTTTTGTACTGACACAAAGCAACTATGAGTAAAACTGGGCAAGCTTGGAAAACACATACTCTGATGATGAGGTTAATACTTTTTTAATTGAACAGCCACAGCCAGGCACTGTGGTCCACCAGTTTGCCAGCAGCCTCCTTCTCCCACTGCAGAGAGATCCTCAGACACTGGGTTTTCTAGGAAAAGCATCCCTGTATATGCAGCCTTACTGACTGCTTTAACTTTCTAAGCRGGAGCTGAATCCTCAAATTATGTTTGTTTGTATTTTGAAAGACCGAAATTCCTTTTGCAGGTTCCAGTGGAGATGGGTGAGTCAGTGCTGAGACAGTTCCCGYGCTGCTTGGGTGCAGCACTGAACCACCACAAAGAGCTGTAGATGAAGCTGAACCTACAGGCATTACAACCCTGGTCTTTATTATGGTTGAGGTTTTTCAGGGAAAAGATTAAATCAACCCATTTCCGAATGAGATACGTGCAGTAATAGCATGTGAAACTTTTCATAGGGTGTTTGTTAACTACAGGCAACATTTTAAATCCTCTGTAAATGGGGAGATTTTTGGAACCCTTACTTGCTAATTGTCCTATGATGCTATGCAAAAATCTCAAAAACTCAATAATCAGCTTACTCCCTTAGGTTTTCCCCTTGTGCTAGATCATCTTTTTCTGCCTACTGCTGACAAATTCATAGTGGAGTCTAAAATGTTGTGCAGCTTGAAAAGAGATTGTGAAAACATGATATGACAACATGGGGTTAACTCTCCCTGGGGAATGAACCAGCTATTATTTATTGAAGGGCAGGGCCTGATTTTCATTTATGTGGAAGCTCCTGTGTATAGCTCTGGCAGTCATAAGAAGCCACAATTTAAACAAGAATAAGGATCTCAGTAGTCATAATCATTTTAAATATATAAACAATTGCAACAGGTTTAGCATGAGCCAGGAATTGCCAAGCTGCAACATTCAGCTCTGAAGTTTAGGAATAACTAAACAGTTATTGCTAACCCCAAGTATGAAGAAGTCATGGGCCAGACCTCCAAAATCTTTTCCAAAGGCTGTTCTTATAATGTGACTTGAAAATGTTCATTTGATATTTTGAAGAGGGCTTATATGAGTTCACTTCATGTACCTTCTGCCTTTTTAGACCATAGAAATCACAAAATGTAGACTTTTCTTCTTTTTTTTTGTAAACAGAAGCTGAGATTTAGTTGTATATTTATAGGATTACAAGGCCCATGACTCTTAAGATGGCGTGGAGTATCATGAGACTTGTGGTATGTGCATTTGAGAGTTGGCAAGACTGTAAAGAACTTATTTTTATTGCCAGAATGGTTAAGAGATGACTGGTTATATGGAAAGAGCAGAACCTACTCAGTAATGCAGGGCTGTTTTCATAACAAAACATTTCACAATGTTTATGCCAGTAAAGTGCAACAAGCAGCAAAGAAAATGTAGGTCAAGTGAGGTTCATAGCAAAGCAGTTACAGGTTTTATCTTAAAGGTGCAGTTTAGGTGATGTTAAGTGCTGTTTTCTTTCCTTAAGTGCGAAACTGCATCCCTGGCAGGTGTTCACCACTGAAGAGGAAGGCAATGTGCAAGCCTTATGCTAGGGATTGAAACATCTGTCGTTTTGAGTCTTTCCCTGAATGTTAGTTAAGCTTCAGAGAGACCCTCCTTTTTCCTTATTTAAGCATAACTTGCTGTTTATAGCAAGTAAAAAGGCACTTTGGGGAAAAGAGCTGCTGTGCAAGAAGAGAGGTGTAAGTGTCTCAAACCAATTTGGCAGTATTGCACTTTTCTGTGTAGCAGGCTGCCTAAGACAGCACTAAGTCTTCAGCAGAAGGTGTTTAAGATCATGCATTAGCTTATGCCCTTGGGCACTGGAAGCATTGTTGCCTGGGTGCTCCCTCCATCACTTGCCAGCTCTTTTTCAATCAGCCTYGTAGCAGCAGAATCAACATGAGCTTTGAGAGAGGCTTCACAGAGAAAGGCTGGGGAACCAGCATCTCCAAAGCAGGAGTAAGACAAGAGGAAGATCTCAAATGGATTTRAATATGCATGCCTGGGAAGAGAAGATTGTATTCCAGGAGGAGTAAATCTCAAAACAGGGTGGGAGGCTTGAAGTGTCAGGATGCTGTGAGTGCCCAAACATCTCTCCTTGGCTCTGTGTCTAGCCTGCAGGCAGATTTCGCATCTTTTCTTCTGCATYGTCAAGAGAATTACACATCAAGTTCCACCTCCAGGGTCGCATCATATTTGCACTGATGCCAGGAAGACAAAGAGATGCTTTAGCTCTTCCTGAGGGCTTCACTGCAGCWGATGATGCAGAAAAAGAGAAAACCCAACATGACTTCCAGGTCTGAGCAGGGCTGATGTCAAACAAAAGCACCTTTTTAGGTAAAATGTGTGTATGCAAAGTGTGTGTACCCTTCATGGCTGGTGGAGTCATGAGGCATTTCCACTGGATTGATTTCCCTGTTTTCTAATGCATTGTATTAATAAAATCCACGTTCCTCCACAGAAATGTGGTTTCTGAAACAGCCTGCAGCGCATGTCTGCAGGGCGGGTCTGAGCTGCAGGAGGCTCGGTGTACTTTGGCAGATGTTTACAACATGTCACCTTATAAAATCACATGGAAAAGTTGGCGTGAATTCCTGTTAATGCCTTYCCTTTCTTGTGTTGCTGTTGGCTTTCAGCACGTGTGGAGCGAAAGTGAGGACTGCTTACCTTTTCTGCAGCTTGCACAGGATTACATCTCCTCCTGTGGGAAAAAGACACTCCATGAAATATTGGAAAAAGTCTTCAAATCCTTCAGACCTGTAAGTCTTCAGACCTGCTTTTTTTACCTTCTAAATATTGACAGTTACCTGGGACTTTTAATAGGATAACACTGGATAGAGCAAGATGTTTTTTCTTCTCCAGAGACTTACATCTCCACTTAGCTGYCTGGGTACCGAAGTGTTAGCGCATAAGCTATGGTCAGGCAGTTGGAAATTGTTTCTTGGAAGTCAGCTGCCTTTTTATTTCCATSTCTGGGTTTGAGAGGATGAGATTCCCGTGCGGGGTGGGAGGCCAACTGGTGTGTCAGCCGGTGGCAGTGGCAGGGATGCGCATCCTGCTGATGCAGTGCTGACTCTGAGGAACGGGATACGAGTCAGCGCCACGGGACTTTGTGGCAGAGTTGTTTCCTGGCACTGGAATTGGGGAGTTTTGCAAGGATATGAACAAGAGTAAATCTCTGGGAAACTGGAAATATGGTCTCTCCTCAGARTGGTTTATTTTATTTTATGGTTGGGATTTTTTTCCCTCAAGTGATACAGGTTTTGCTATTAGGATGGTTTCCACTTGGTATTTGCASATGCTGGTTTGGTCACTGCATGAGAAGAAGTTGGAACAGAAGCTGGGTTTTGTGGGGAGGGGGCCTGTATTTTTCTGTTTTGCTGCTACTCAGCTTTCTCTGTCCTTGTTTAACACTAAGATTTATGCCAAAGCCTGGATTTCATCAGGGTGAGGTGTCTTGGGCTGGCCGTTGTCCTTCATTTTTGCCAAATGCACCCTTTACTCAGCCTCTCCTTTTGAATGCTTGGGCCTGGCTAAGATTTAAAGCAGAACAAAGGTTTGTAGCCAGAGCCACTCTCCCATGATGTCCATGAGAAAGTTGACCAATGGACATTTTTATACTCAGCTGAAAATGTAGACCTTTTCCTTCCTGTCTTTTTTTGGCTGACTAATTGAGAAGACTGAAAATGTATCCCAAGTATTTAGTATGAAAGGGAGGGCCTGGAGCACCGATATGAAAACACTGGCCCTCCCTGTGTTACACCCTTGCAATGGTTTGCACGGATTGCCGCAGCTGGTCGACATAAAAGAGCATCATTTTAAAGAATCCTTTGAGAGGCTAGAAATAAATAGAACAGATGCACACTTTCCTTAGAAAGGACTGGAMATCTGATCTGTCACTACAGCTGCTTGTAATTGTGAAAACATGCAAAAAATATAAGTGTGTTTCCTGGAACAACACTGGGCTCTGGGATCTTCCTAACTGTTTTCTCCTATTCAGGGAAGCTGTGTCTTTGATGAGAAACTTCCACTGGTTTAACTAAAGAGGACTTCAAAAAGACTTAATTAAATTGGTGCAGATTACTTACTTCATTTAAACCACATGTATTCCAGCATACCTTAAGTTACTGAGAAATTGACTTCAGTCAAACCAAGTTGAGCTACTCTTCAGAATAGAGAGGTTCRAAGCAAGGGGAACCATAATGCTCATTTAGCCTGGGCCTTTCATTAATCCATCACATTTCACCTCATGATTTCCACAACCAAGCACATAAATTGAAGTTGAAATAGAATGTGTCTGSTTTTCCAAAGACACCCACTCTTGAGGTAAAGTCTTCAGGTGACTTAAAGGATACAGCACTGCTGGACATTTTTTCTTCTCATGGCTAGTTATGGTGCTCTGAATAGCTCTTTTGTTTACAATCTGCATTTTTCTAGTTTTGCTTTCTTCAAATTGTTGAATTTCTTTTTCCTTTTGTTTGCTCAGAAATGGTGTTCTCAATTGCCAGAGACCTCTTGCAGACTGTAATGAAGTACCTCTTCATTTTGTCTTGGATATATTGCAGAGATTAAGTTTCTCAGATTCTCCTTTGACCTAGTATTGAGAGATTTGTATCAGCATAACAAAATTGGGTTTATTGTTTCAAGTATGGCTGTGTGTAGACAAGTCTAATAAGGAATGTATTGACATTTTTTCCTCAATTTTAACTATTAAAAATAGCCCATACATGAGAGGGAAGACTTTTTAAATTGAATGGTGTTACAATAGATGTATGGGAACAGTTATTTTGTACCCGTAGGCCTTTGCTAGAACAAAACTGCTTTTTACAGTATCGGGGAATTATTTTCTTGGCATCACTTCATGCTGTCGCCCTCCTTTCTCTGCTGGATTCWTTTTACTAATGAAACCACCTTGCTGTCAGCTTCAAGGCAACRGTGCATTTGCAGAGCATGTCTTCTCCTCTATCCCAAGCAAGACAGAGACCAGTCTGGAAAACTTCAGTTTGAAAAATGGAAATTTAGGAAAAAACTGTGGTTGAAGGGCAGACTGGGCTTTTCTGAAGCATCTGGTGGTTCTGGCTCTCAGTCTGGGACACTGGGGAGGAACYAGGTTTTTAGCAGGTGCTTGCTAARCACCTTTTGAAAGTCTTCTCCATTTTGGTATTCCCAGTGAACATCCAAGATTATCAGACTGTTCTGAAATTGTTTGTTAGGGTCCTTTGAAGGGAAATATTTAGAAGAAAACAGTGGCAGTGCATCTGCAGCTTTCTGTGTCCTTGTGCCTAGCACGAGCATCTACCTTCCGGTAACTGAGCGGTCCAAAACCAACTTTTTCCAGTAACTCAACTCMGCCCTGCTCTGCACATTCATGATAACAGCCCAGCCTTGTCTCCACAAGCTTACCGTAGAGCTGTGGAGTGGGAAGGGACTGGCTTATCATGCTGCTGGGCCCTGTGTTTTGGAGACAGTGAGAACATGAATGCCCAGCAGTTGGTGTTACTCTCAGTGAGAAACAGAGATTTCCCTCTGCTTCCTGGCCACAGAAAGCAATGAGGGTGGTCKAGGTCTGCTCACTGTTCCTCACTGCTTTCAGGTATCTCTCCCTAATGTTTTATGGGCCTAAACACGGTGCCAAGTAGGATATCTAATTAGATGAGGCTTTTAAAAAGTGCTGCTTTACCTGCAACAACTAAACCACACATCTGTCCTGCTGTAGGCAAGCTCAAGCTGTTTCCTTACTGAAGGTGGTGAGGGACATGCTGTCTCTACCCATTACTGCCTTCCTGGGTCAGTGTCCACAAAACTCTGTGTTGTTCCTTATTGTCCACTTATTCAGGGAGCATCCAAAAGTGGCAGACATCATGAAGGTACAGGATATCAACCAATACCACTGGGCTCAAATACTGTTATTTGCCTCAGAGCATCCCATCTCCTTCCGTGCATTGGTCTCTCTGGTGTCAGGTGCCCATGCTGGTGCTTTTATGCATATYTGCCTGGAGACTAAGTCTTTCCCACAGGGATTTAACAGAACTGTGTTATCTCTAGTATAGCATCACATGGACCACTAAAGCTCAGTCTTGTACTTAGTTTATTTTTCATTGTGCTCATGTGCCAGCTTTTAGTAGGAGRTGATGTCACTCTGCTTCCATGAGTTAGTAACTACAAGGTTATTTGTAAAATCAGGGCACTTTGAAAGAGTTATCAAAGACAAATACAAGAAATGCCTGAGGGACATCACACCAACTGGCAAAGTTTGCAGGAAACCAAGGCATGGTTTATAATTTAGCAGCAAATTCCAGGGGTCCCACACAGCCTGAAAGCCTAAATCTTAATTAGAGGGTCTGTAGTGTAAAAGCCATTAATGCCATATTCACTGMATTCATGTATGTCCCAGTGAGCTCTCCTTTACCTCCAGATGGGTACTTCRGCCAGCAGAAATAAACAGATGTAGKTCAGGCAATGCTGCTGGTTGTTASCTTCCCTYCCTCCTCACCATGCCTCTGACCCCGTAGTCATGCATCCCCACCTGGCAGTTTTGTTCCCCTTGGCTTTTCTACTGATGGTTCAGCTCTCTCTTTCTACACCAATTTTTCTCCTCGTTTTCCTCTACAGTTAAGTCCTTTCAAGTCTGCTGCATAGCTGATACTTTTAATAGTGAAGCAGCTATGGACTAGAAATAGAAACTAGTGTGTGTGAAAGAAGACAAAGTGGGAGTCAGTCTAGGGTTTGTCCTTATCTTTTGTACACCTTTCTTCTGTTTTGTGCCAATATTTCTAGAGCTCCCTGCACTTTGGACCCTGATCCTTCCTCCTTGTGGGCTGATTTGTCACTGCAGAGAACAGTGACAGATTTGTCACTCTGGAGAACAGCAAGGGGTTAACAGCAGTGAGGGACCACCATGATCTTGTGGGAAGCAACAGGATATGACACCTAAAAGCAAGACCTGCATGGTCAAGGTCCTTGGTGTCTTGGAAGGTCA
>NW_026623409.1:1070526-1115596 GCF_030028575.1 Malurus melanocephalus | reverse complement strand
CCTTAAGGTCTGCAGCATCACTCTGATTTACGCTGCTCCAGGGAAGCAGGAGCTGGGTTTCCTGGTGTCTGAGAAAGACGGGATGTGTGGAAAGCAGGATKTACTCCCCATCCTTTGGGACTGTGTGTGTCTTTGTAGTTCTTGTGGTGCATGTTGTGTTTTCCATGCTAATTTTGCGTGGGAAAGGCTTAGAGTGTCCCATAAAATGAAGCTTCATGTGACTCATTTCCTTGCAAATCAAAGAGGAATTATGACCAGAGGTGGGAAATTGTAGTCAAAACCCTTTTCTGCCAGGTGATACAAACAGGAGTACAACATTCACATTTAATTTGAATATACCAGGTTAGTTTAGCAAAAATAATACTGGTGTATAGGAAAGTCTAGAAAGAGTCCTTTCTTTTACCTTTTGAAAACTGAGTAATTTAATTTTAGCTTTAACATGAAATAAAACCCCCACATCCTGAAAATGAACTGAGCAGTTCATGTTCAGTTAAGCATTTGATTTGCAAAATATGTATKCATAGGAACAATTACTTTATTCTGTTCGGAAAGCAAGAACATTTTCCATTTGGGGTCTCTCTGTAACTATTTTTAAAATGTGGAGGAGGGGATTTAGTCAGCAAATGYGCTTTCCATTTCCCTGCCAAAGAAAACTTGCAACTAAAAATCTGATTTTCTCCCAGTGATGGTGAGGAATGCAAGCTTCATTGCACCCAGAAGCTAATTCTGTGCATTGTATTTATGTCCACTGAAAAATTTTGAATGTGGGTCACAGACTGAGTTAGTTTAGGTCCCTGAAAATCTGCCTCATCGCAGCCTTCTCATTTCCATGCTCTCACCTAAAGAGTGTCACCCTCCTGATGATTTTTCTGGGCTTTGCCTCTTTCAAGAGCTAACAGCTGCATCACTCTCCAAAGAGGGTGTTACATGCATCTGTGCTTCTCTTCCAGCTTTGGCAAGCTAAATACATGGTATTCCCAGTAATGCCTGGCCTATGACTTTGCTTTGTAGCTATTAATAGCTGTTAGTGGAGGATTCTAATATGAGATTTCCACAACAGGTGCATTATTTTGACTATTATTTGATTTATCCGTCTTCCTGACATCTGTTGGCTTGGCAACCTTTTRGCAGAGAGGGAAGAAGTTCAAACACAGTTGCTTACTCCTTTTCCTGTAGTGAAGAAGTGATGTTGCAGAGATGAGAGCCATCAGGTGGAGACATCCAAGTGTTGTCCAAGGAAGATGGGCTGGCAGTTCCTTGCAAGCCCAAATCTAATTTGCAGAAGTTTAAAGGGTCGATTTTTGTGTGGAATACCCAGTATTTCTTACTGTAAGGGCTTCACCCAGCATGCAAGGCTTTGTCTGGTGTGATGGAGTAAAGCGTTCAAGAGAACCACTTGACATGGTGGATTCCTTAGGTTTTTAGGGACTCCTTGCCTACTGCAAATGAGCCAGTCCTGCATGAGGATGCTCTCATTGGAATTTATAGGGCTGACAAAAAACAATCTTAAACCAACATAAAAACTGCTATTATCATGGTTCTTTCTGAAGTTAAACCGCCGCCAAGTCTAAACACTCAGCTATTCATAATGCGACCTCAGGGAAGAATGTGAAGCTTTTTGCAAGTGCTTTGTTTCAGTTTTATTTGTCTTCCGGTCTCTGAGCACTTAATTTGGTGTGAGGATGCATTTTCAAATCTTTCTTTATCCCAGGAGGGAGAGAAAGAGAGTCAAGATCATTATGCAATACTGTTACTCCACAGTTTGAGGTTTTTAAGAAGCACTCGTAGGATTTGTGTGAAGATTTGCAGCAAAGCTGCATGAGTGGGTAATTCACTGTTACACAGTATTTTCTCTTCTTTGTAGTTACTTGGGCTTCCAGATGTTGATGATGATGCATTTGAAGAATATAACGCAGATGTGGAAGAAGAGGAACCAGAAGCCGATCATCAACAGATGGGTGTCAGTCAGCAGTGATTTTTTGGAAGCTATAAAAAAATTCGGAAGCCTTTGGTATCAGGTGGGGTCAGGTGGTCCCATGTTGGCCTGTTCGAATTAGCACATCTCAAGGGGATATCTGGCTGCCAAGAAAAAAGTTTTACAAAACATGGTTTTTAAAATAATAATAATAATTTGTGATGAGCTTTGCTAAGAAGTGACCTGAATTTTGCTCCTGCTTCAGTGGGTTTTCTATGGAGTTGTCTTGGTAGCATTCTGCCATTATCAGTCTAGAAGTAGTTTTGTCGCTGACTTGTCTCTTCGATTTGTGTTCAAGAGTAGTGTTTGCTGACATGAATGTAGAGTACCGAGAATGTAGGAGGCGTGTGGGGAGAGTGCTGAGGCCTCGCCTGTGACCTTTCCGAGGAAACCAGCGCAGAGAGCAAACACCACCTGCGCTTTTCTTTTTAGTTCAACAGCTATAGGTTTGTGACAAAGTACCAAATGTGGAGAGACTTTTCCTGAAAAACAGTCATTTCATAGTGGTTGGTGCTGCAGAAGTGTATATGAAGGCTTAACAAAAATGGTGGGAAGTAGGAGATCCAGGGGGTGTCAGACATATTGATGTTGTTTCACAGACACCTGAGTTTACAAATGCTGAATTAATAACTGGCAGTAACTGGTACCAGCACCACACAGARTAACCAACCCTGGTACTCCAACACAGTGTGATCCAAAGGCAAGTGCTGCTTTCTTACAAATCAGGTGAAAAATAGCCATCGCCTTTCCCACTTCTGCATGACGACTGACTTCAGGCTTCGCTGGTTTTGATACACTGCCAAAATATTACTCAAACCTTGTGGCATCATGCACTAGAATCATAGAATTGTAGATTATGCTGAGTTGGAAGGGACTCATCGGGATCATTGAGTCCAACTCCTGGCACTGCACAGGACACTCCAAGAATCACACCGTGTACCTGAGAGCACTGTCCAAATGCTTCTTGAACTCTGTCAGGCTTGTGCTGTGACCGCTACCCTGGAGAGTCTATTAACAGTGCCCAACCGTGTTCTGGGTGAGGAACCTTTTCCTAATATCCAACCTAAACCTTCTCTGACCCAGCTTCAGGCCGTTCCCTTGGGTCCTGCCACTGGCAATGAGAGTAAAGAGATCTGTACCTGCCCTTCCTTTTCCCCTCCTGAGGRTGCTGAAGACCACAATGAGGTCTCCCCTCAGTGTCTTCCAGGCTGTACAGCTACTCGTCACCAGGCTTCCCCTCCAGACCCTTCACCATTCTTGTTGCCCTCCTCTGGACACTGTCTCATAATGTCTTTACATTGCGGTGCCCAAAACTGCCCCCAGCACTCGAGGTGAGGCTGCCCCAGTGCAGAGCAGAGTGGGACAATCCCCTCCCTTGCCTGGCTGGCGAYGCTGTGCCTGATGCTCCCCAGGACATGGTTGACCCTTCTGGCTCTCAGGGCACTGCTGGCTCATTCAGCTTCTCACTGATCAGGACTCCCAGCTCCCTTTCCACAGTGCTGCTCTCCAGCCTCGTGTTCCCTGGTCTGTACACACAACCAGGGTTGCCCTGTCCCAGGTGCAGAATCCAGCACTTGCCCCTATTAAAATTCATACAGTTGGTAATTGTCTGATTTATTGAGGTCTCTCTGCAGGGCCTCAACTCTCTGCTCCCGAGAGACTTGACAGCTCCTCCCTATTTAGTGTTGTCAGTAAACTTAGTATTTCTTTGAGTYCTGGACCCTGGTTGCTAATGAGATGTTGAAGAGCATGGGAGCAAGGATGGAGCCCTGTGGARCCCCACTGGTGACAAGTCGCCAGTCTGATGTCACCCCATTCACTATAACCCTTTGTGCCCGACCCATGAGCCAGTTGCTCACCCATTACATGGTGTGTTTATCCAGTTGTGTGCAGAAGGATACTCTCGATACAGTATCAAAAGCTTTATTGAAATCCAAATATATTACATCAACTTTCTTCCCTTGGTCAACTAGGTGGCTTACCTTGTCATAAAAGGAAATCAAGTTCAACAGGCAGGATTCCCTTCATGAAGCCATGCAGCTGTGAGCTGTGACTGCATTGTCCTCCAGATGTTTTTATATACCTCCCAGAATAATATTTTCTGTGATTTTACCGGTCACTGAACTGACAGTCTGACAGCCTGTAGTTCCAGGATCTTCCGTGAGTGTAACTTAAGTGCAACTTGAGTGTAACTTAACAATGAAGCCATAAGGGTATCAACCAGCACCTGGCTCTTAAAATTGTGCTGGACCTCTTCCTCTTCCTGGGCCTTTGAGCTAGTCTGGGCATTTTATTGGAGGGGAGCTAAAATACTGCTTCAGCTGATACAAAATCTAATGAGGTTTTACTTATCAGGGGGCTTGCTCCCCGGGGGTTTGGCGAGGGTCTTGCTATAAAGGAGATGAAGACCCCTCGTATTTTATGTCTGTTTTGCATAGTTCGAAATTACTTGAATGAGTGCCAGACTGCGAAGATGCAGGGTCTCCTGGTTTACTTGCCTTTTGTACCGAAAATGTAAGAAGCAAAAGTAATTCTGTTGTAATGCAGCTGTTTTCCACAATCAAGAAAAGTGTTTCTAAATTTACTCCTTTTTYCCAATTTTTTAAAAAATTGTGAAATGAAGGTCACACGCTTCAAAAGCCCTTTTATACAGARTTAGCTTTATAAAAACAAAGAGTGAGCGAAGAGAAAATGCTTGGACAACTCCTATRAAACAACTCGCCTCATTTTGAAAACCCTGTTGTTAACGATGTCTCCTTTTCAATAGATTTTTTTAAGACTCTTTTTCCAGGGTTACTAAAGAGACCAAGTGTTCTTGATGGTTTACATTTGTGATGGTGGCTTGAGAGATGCGCAGCGTATGATTTTTTCAGTCGAAGGCAGAGGTCTTCCATAACTGGGACAATGTGTGTTACCTGAGTCTGCACAGAAGTGTCTGCAACATTGTAAAAGTTAGAGTTTAAGAGTATTTAAGAAAAAAGTGGAAGAAAAACAGAGCTTAATGCAACTTTGTACATTCTTTCAGCATGCAGGCATAAACATGGTAGTCGCAGCACCTTTCCTATGGACTAGTGATGTGAGAACCGTGGCCATTTGTTGTATAACACTGTACAGCAACAATAGGCTTTTTGCTTACTGAAATAAAGTGTAAGACCAGTGGTTTCCATCCCTGCTTTAAGTCCCTAAATTTTTCTTTCCTCTCCAGCTGGGACAGATGCTCTAACCTTAAACAGAGCCTTCCTTTGGGAGAAGCTTTCTCTTCGTAGCATCCCGTCCTTGGGTCGCGTCTCATGGGGCTGACTTTCCTCTGCTCCAGTGTAAAGTGAGCAGTTTGCAGGAGCACAAGCTGGAGGCAAAGTCCTGCTGTTGAGGTTTGCTGMSCACTTGGCACCCGTKTGTTTGAGGGGCAGGTGCTGGCAGYGCCCYGCAGGTGCAGGTGCCCCACACRGCCYCKGGCATGGCTGCWCCGTGAGCTGRGCCRTGGGCCCGGCCCGACGGCGACACAGCCCTGTGCCTTTTGCAGACGGGCATTCTTCCAGCTGGATCAGTCCCTCCATCTGGCTCGGTGTGTGCCTGAGCAGTGTGCTGGCACAGCAGAGGGGAGGGTGCAGGGTGGCCGTGGGCTGGAGCTGCTGCTGAAGGCGCCTTGCACTGTGTCAGGGCCCATGGCGGAGGCGCGCACYGGCCTGGACGCTGTGAGGGATTGGCTCCACAAGGATCGGGGGAACCGGGCTCTGGGTGGCAGTGGGATAGGCAGGAATTCATGAAATGGSCAAAGGCTGTAAGATCCCATGACTGCAATTGCATACAGGAGGTTGTAATGTGCACTGCACTCTGTTCCTTTCCCTGCATATTGGATGAATTGTTAATGAGTGGTTGAGCATTAATACAGTTGCAAGCAAACAACACTGTAAATTATGTAGACATGTTACTATTTTCTGTATTCACTAACTCACTTTTTCTTTGGAATGCCATATGCCATTTGAGTGACTTCCTCACAGACTGCAATTGCTGGACAGCCAAGGGCCCTTCTGCAGCACTCTTCCCTGCAAATCTTCCACGAGCCAGTGAGATTTTGTTCAGACAGGACCTGCAGGACCAGCGGATGTTGAGGCTTGGTCCTGCAGAAAGCTGAGTGCTCTCATCTCCTCCYACTTTGCTAGGAACCGAATGTGTTGAGCGCTGCTGCTGAACTGAAGCGTGACCGGGCAGCACTGAGAATAAACTGGAGTTTTATACATAGAAAAATTAATTTACATGTAATAAATGTGAATAAGCATTGATATAGAATGTATTTTATCAAAAAAAATATTGATTCCTTACTTTGACCAAATACATTTCTGTATTACTGTGTTACTTTTCCTTACTTGCCAAATGATGCAAGAGATGTGGAACTGGTTTGGTTGTACTTGGAAGTGTTTTTTATTTATATTTCATTTGTATTTTATTTTTTTCTCCCTCCTGCCACATACTGCAGTTAGTAGCCATTCAATGATTAATCAGGGATAGCATGGCCCAGTGTCTCAGCTGCCAGACTGAGATACAAGATTTGCCAACACATGCATAAATGCTTGCAAACCTGGGTGCTCAGTGATATGTGAGTTCACAGCTCTGCCATTGCTTGCAAACCTGGGTGCTCAGTGATATGTGAGTTCACAGCTCTGCCATTGCCTTGCCTGAGTTTTAGGTGGGTCTCAGTCACTGGGAACTCAGGGCAGGCCTCCAATTATGCGTCCAGACCTCTGGAATATTTAGCAGGAATTGGATAACTCCTTTGAAAGTCCCACCTTTGGCCTTTTGTAAAAGGGACTGTTAGTATTATTTATCCAGCAGTGTATATAGTGCTTCAGGTCTGTGGGTGAACAGAGATAACACTTYATCATTGTCTATCCTCAGAGCAAACTGGTAATGAAAGGACACAGAAGGGTCTGCCCTTTCCCTCTGCCTTTCCCGTAGGCATTATCATGCTCTAATGAAATCAAACACACCAAAGCAGAGCCTCTTGCAGAGCTGGTGCTTCTGAATATGAGTTGCATGAATGCAGAGAGCAGAGTGCTGCTTGGGTGATGAGAAATACATGGGATGCCAGAGGGAAATGCTGATTTCAGAAATGTGACAACTGCAGGGGCAAGAGTGAGCAAAGCCCCTTCAGAGAGAGAAATGCTGGGATTTCTGAGAGTCCAAACCATCCTGCATACTGAACCATGCAGTTTATAAAAAAGCTTCTCTGGACATTACTGGGGCCTTGAGCTCAGTTGTGTTTTCTTGTTAGTGTCCTGCCTGATTAATGCATTGAGATAGTTGAGGGAGGAATGGATAGAGAAAGCAAACTGAAAARCCTGTTCCTCTTCTCCAAATGATATTGTGTGAGTGGGTAGGAGCAGCCGTCAGGGTGCAGGAAGCTCCTTTTTTAGGTGCATGGTGACATCTCTTAAAAGGACTTGCTGATGAGAGAAAAAGTTGTGAGACTGCTACCTTGCAGAAACAGGGGGAATAGCTCACCACTGAGCACAATGACCTGAACCCCTACCAGATTTCAGCTCTGCCTCCTGCCCTGCTCTGGGCTCTTTTCCAGGCAKTTTCCCCCACCGTGCATAGTGCTGTGCCTTTGAAAGTCACATGCCTGTAAGAATGCCACTTTTCTGGAAATAGCCAGAGTTAGTTTTCCTGCCTCAGTGACATGCATGCCAGCTGCTGCATCTTGTCATTATGTCCCACCTAAGGTTGCTGTGTGAGATGGTGGCTGGGGGCAGTGGGGTAGAGTTTCTGCTGCAACACTGCTTAGTAGGTCCCTATCTTTTCCCCCTCTGCAAGTTGGAACATGAGACTGTGACAGTAAAAACAATTGCAATAACATTGTGGATATCATTTTGGAAAGCTGCCATTCAGGACACATCCCTAGCCTCTTTCAGCATGTTTCCTGATCTTTCTCTGGGATCCAGGGCTGATGTCTGTGGCTGTTTTATTCAACGTTAGCTTTAGCAGTGGCAGGAGGCACAGCTGCATCCTTACCCTGTGTCCATACTTCCCTCCTGTCCATCCTTACCGTTCTGTTCTTCTCAGAGGCTCTCATTCCCCAAAGAAGGGAAGCATAGGAAGGAGAGAAACACCTCTTCCCTCCCACAGCTTGCAGCCAGGCACATCAGTGAAGCTGCAGTTGTGTGTGAGTTGTGCTGTCCTTTCTGTGCAGGGGATGAGCTGGCATGGGAGATGTGCTATCCCTTGAGGACCCATGAGTGGCCCAGGCAAAACAGGGGTTATGCAGAAGACAGCAGTCATTTTGGGTGCCAAACACAGTGTCTTTTCACAGGCAGTGATGTCTGGCCAAATAATCCAGTCTCTGAAAATCATAACCCATTGAGGCTTTCCAGGTTGGGCATCCAGAAAAATGAGACTTGTCTGTTTGCCTGGTCAGTGGGAAGTCTCTCTCAGTGCTGGCTGTTTTCGGTCTGGCCAGAGGGCATGGGAGATTGGGAAAGATTCCTTCAGGGGCATTAGCTGGATGCATCTTTCTGGAAATTGCTGAGCAGGGGCAAATGCTTTGTTTTATGTGTTTAATTCTGGCAGGACCTCCCCTCCTCCCCAGCAGCTTGTCTTCTGCAGTCAGCTGCAGCTGGGAAAGCTTTGTGTGACAGGCAGGCAGGAGTGACTCAGGACAGCAGCTCCTAGACCCTGTAACAGGCTGGACTTGGGGTCATCCTTGCAGAGTAACCACAGAGCAAAAGCCTCAGGGGACATCACCTCCAATGCAGATATTTAAATAGATTCCTTAAATTTGGTCCTTAACCACAATCAGTTGTTCAGTGATCCAGATTATCTTTTACGTGGTATATGTTTAACTTTTTTTTATTGCTGATTTTTTAAAAGAAAGTCCCTAAAGGCACATCTGCATTATTGCAAATCCCAGTTTATACAGAGCTTCATAGCACTGCACTGTCAGTATGAGCTTGGACATATAAAAAATACAGATTAACAGAAAGGGCCTTCATTTGTCTACAAGAAAAAAACCCCAAAGTTCTTTGAACTAGTTATTGCTGACTATAGTGAAGCTCACTGGTTTCATGTAAAATACATTGAACTTTGAAATTCCCTTTCTGTACCAATATGCTGTTGCTCGTGTAGGCAAAGATCTGTGGTAATGCTGCATGTAAAGGAAGCTTTCATCTTCAGGGGTGGTGGTGGTGGA
The DNA here is from genome assembly GCF_030028575.1 of Malurus melanocephalus. NCBI lineage: Eukaryota > Metazoa > Chordata > Aves > Passeriformes > Maluridae > Malurus > Malurus melanocephalus. Next base: position 1,106,435 of record NW_026623409.1, on the reverse strand, counting down.
AATGTCAGCTCTGGATTTCAGTAAATGCATTTTTTTTGTCAAGTTTTCCTTTACCAATGCAGGGACTAGTCAGCCCTCAACACATCAAGCAGAAATCACGTTGTGCCACGCCATGCCAAGCCTGTCTTTAGTATGGTTTCTACTATTTTTCTGGCTGCAAGATCTCTCTGTCTTTGGGACTACAAGGCTGTGAAGCGAGTCACCAGAAGTTGCCCTTTTGTTCRGCACTTTCAAGGGTGGAAAGGCAGTGGAGCACTTCCTTCTCTCTGATCCTGCTTCCTCATCTAACACCAAGGCATCAAATCCAGCAGTGTCATTACACCATGAGCTTGCCATTAAAGAGCTTACCAAACTCTGATGACTGATGGTGTCTTTTGTCTGTGAGTAAAATCAACTGGGTTTTGAATTTGTGGGACTAAAACACAGCTACAATGCATGTGGCACAGGGAATGACAGGCTTGATTTTTCTGGGCACTGGTGGTGCATGGTGAGATAACAGTGTTTGCAGTTGTAAGGAGAAGAAAATTATGTCATCTGAGCTTTGGGCACTGCAAAGCCAACCCTGCTGGACCCAGAATCATCAGGTGGTTTGGTTTGGCACAGTCTGAGGCAGTGGGTTTGCTGTCAGAAGCCAAATTATTGATGTTAATATTTGTGTATGAGCCAGTATTTCTGACCTCTCAGGTCCTTTTCTGTTTTGCACAGATTAGGGAGACATCTGTTCTAATTAAGAGACATGTAACAATGCTAAAATGAAAATGGTGATTCTGTTCAAAATAATTTATCTCTTTTCTTTAAACACTTAATTGCCGCTCTGACATCTTCTCACCCTGATTTAGTCGAAAGAGACAAATCAGTTGTTCCCTTTTGTCATGAGCCTCTGTGGATTGATATCCTCCAACCAGTGGAAGTGCTTTAACTTAGCACTTGCCTTGCATTTTTTGCACTCCCCAGGGCATGAGCACTGAGTAGGAGCATGCCCTATGGTGTGCCCAGAACCCCAAGTGCTGCCTATAAAGTCATCCCTGTGGCTGGTGGAGTGCCTACCAGGACTGACTCCCTCATGTTGGACACGATCCTGACCACACAAGCCCCACAGCCTCTTGAGAGACCTGTGCATGTGGTGGAAGCCACTGTGACAATTAGGCTTTGGCTACAGATACAGCTGCCTTGTAGAAGCAGTTCTGCTCCCAAGAATTTCTTCAGCTTCTTGGGGCCTGCTGCCCTCTCAGGTCTGCTGGATGGGCTTCTTCCTGCGTCAGAAGGTGCAGTGAATTTAAAYAGTTCAGACATGAGCTCTCAGCTTACATGGACCTCAGCCCAGGGACAGCCATCTGCCCTGCTCTGGTGGGGAGCTGTCCCACAAAGTAGTGGCTGCAGCTGGGGGCACTGCCATGTGCACGGTTTTTGTTCAGTCCGAGTCTGTCCACACCCCAGCTCTCCCAAAGTTAYATCACATCTTCCCTAAATCAAGAAAACGGGATATTCCAGGGCAGTGATAGGCTTTGGATCAAGGAGAACAGGTCCACAAAGGTACACAGTTTGTGCTGCCTCTGTTGGCTCCCCTGATGCTCTGTCCGCCACCGCAGCTGTCCTCAATCAGCCAGTTGGGAAGTGCTGTTAACCTCCTTYGCAGCACCATGTGCTGTTTTAAGGAACTCATCAGATTTTACGTTTTCTTCACGTTCCTTCCACAAGGTTCTTGCATCTACCACTTGTTTACTGAGTGATGAAATGCCATAAAAAAGCATGTTTATTTACAGTGCCTGGGTATATACGTCCATGCTTTTCACTGGGTAGTGCTGTACTTGTGATGCCAAGGCAAAGCTTTTATACTTTTTATTAGACAAACTGATACTGAAAGCCACAAGCTTTCAAACTCCCAAGTGCTCCTCCATGCTGAAAAGCAGCAATTACAAGAGGCAGTCTGATAGCCGATATTATGTCCCCAACAGCCTAACCTTGCTTGTATACTTTTCTTGAGGTATTGCTGCTGTAAAAGTGAGATGGAAGAGGCAGTRTTGGAGCCACGGTTTTATTTACAGCCCTTAGCAGTGCTGAAGGGACCAGGAGTGGGTTGTGTCAGCTGTGTTATGCCCACGACAGGGCTCCGGAAGAGCCTGTGAAGGGCTGTAACATGCCATGAGCTTTGGAGCCTTGTGTTTTTGGATTGTAGCAGTCCCCTAGAGGTCAGCAGAGCCTACATTTTGAAATCTTTACAGGGATAAAAAAGCAAGTTTGCTGCTGGCCTGTGAGATCCTGCTTTTGCTCTCTGGCAATTTCAGCTGTTGCTGGGGAAGAAAGGAATCAGCACATGGGACAAGAAGTGCTGCTTTGGAGACAGGGTTTTTCTTCGTAGAAGACAGGCAGGTTGAGAACCTGAAGCAAGGGGGGGAAGCAGCCTGAATATGTATTATCAAAGCTACACAGGGCAGTGGCAGCTGGTACCTACACCTCTGGGCTCCGATGGTAACCATTCCTTCTGGGATCACGTCATGGCTAGACCGTACTGCATCAGGAGCAATATCCCAGCAGAGCAAGCTCTACCCCAGGCATGCTTTGTGTGTGTGTTATTTGCACTCYAGTGCTGCAGTTCTGTGGCTGCTGGTCACACTGGTCTGCTCTCACTGTTCATCTGTGTCCACTGTGCCACTCTGGCCTCAGCCAGAGTGCAGCTGCTGACCAGATGTTACCTCTGCTTGCCCAGATCCTTGCAATTCCAGCCTACTTCCAGCAGGCAGTCCTTTCACCTGTCTCTCTGGCCCAGGACTGGAGGTGAAGCTGGGTTCTCTTTGGACTTTTTCAGCTTCTGGTGTTGGAATGGTAGTGTAAGGGAGCAAGCTSTGCCACATTCAAATGGCTTGAGGCTGACAAGCAGGTCACAGACAGTTGTTCCATGTCCAGTCAGCATGGACRTTGTCCGTGCATTCTGTGTCCTCACCTTGCAGCAAGCAGCCCTGTCAGGGTTGGGGGGAGACCTAAAACCAGTGCCTGCAGGACACTGCCAACATGTGCATCACATTTCTCAGTAATGAGAGAATGAGTTACTTTGAGTAGACATGAGCTTGCATTTGCCCACACACTGCTCACCCTCTCCCCAGCTACAGCTGCAGGTTAAATAATGGAGTGCAGTTGGAAGAATATGCTTCTTTCTCTCCAGCTTTTCTCCTGGTCAGCATACTCAGGTCTGTGAGTATGGCTGCCCTTTTCCCTATTGTTTAGCTGGAAATGTTCCAAGCACAGCTCTRTATTTTCCTCTGCATCCTTAAGGATCATATGCTCAGCTGCAAAGAGCAGAGACTTGCAGTCTTCATTCAGGAGGACATGTAGTGCTAGAAATGCAGTGATTCACACAGGAAATCAGTGGCAGTTTTTATGCCTTCATRCTGTCTGTTTTGGTTAATAAAACTTTGTAAGTTTTTATTTTGGCTTTTCTTGGAAGTTTTTCTTATTTTCTTACTCCCTGTTTGCTGTATTTCTTTTTATTTCTGCAAACCCTTATCAGGGATGATTTTGAGCTGTCTGTGAGTCATGTAGCAGCAATGGGGAGTGGCAGCTCTGAGAGCCAAGCATGTAGGTTTGTGCCCAGCTCTCCTCATCTCATGACAAAGGCTGCTGATGTGTCATCCAGCTCTCATGGCCCTTTTGGCTGCCTTGCCTAGGGTGGTCAACYAGGTGCTGGTCACATCTCTCCTCCTCCATGTATCTCTCGCTATGGAAGATGAATGCCTTAACCTTGATGAATTCAGCTCTGTTTTTTGAGYCTTCTGAAGTCAGTGTAGCAGGCTGCAATGAAATTACTTATGCAAAACCTAAATTACAAAGCAGAGACCGTGGACCCTTTCTTGCCATTGCAAAATATCTGAGCCTGARGGCATGACAGTTTTATGGATGCAGMAAACGATGAGCTGAAGATCTAAAGCGGGGTAATGAAATCTTTGCTGAGACCTCTCCAGCTGTGCATSAGGACCAGTGCATGGGTGTGTGTTTTTCCGGCTCTGCAGGATAGCAGGAGTMACCTTGCTGGTAATCACCAAGGCAAGGCTCTTGCTAAATTCCTTTAGGTTTTGTCAATGTACAATTTTTTCRTTATGTCATCCAAAAAAAAGGAGGGCGCTACCTGCTGAACTGGTAATGTGTTCACTAACCAGGGTTCATCAGCACTTCCTGAACCCTCCAGGCAAAGGTGTGCACTTAAGTARGTAACTGGCCCCATGCAGCATCCCTATTGAAAGACAGATTGCACTGCAGCAGCAGATCAGCAAAGGCTCTGGGGACATGTTTTCATCCATCAGCACATAGAGTCATAGAGCCATTAAGGTTGGAAAAGGCCCTAATGAATCATTGAGTCCAGTCTTTTATATAACACTGCCAGGTCCACCTCTAAAGAGTCTTCAGAAATATGTAAGAAGGGTGGAGATAACATCTCAAAACTAGAGTGTTTCTGGAGAGAAGAAAAGTCATCGGTGTGGAAGCCAAGAAATGAACAGCAGCCACTGCACCTCTTCTTCCTCCTCACCAGTCCCCAGTGAGGTGCTCTGTACCTGATCCGGCTCCAGGAGCTGCAGCCAACCTCTGACCCCCTCCCCTGGTACTCAGCTTCTTCAACCTATGCAAAAAGAGCATTAGYAGACCCCAAATCCTTGCAACTAAGCACTAATCTGCTGCCACAGTGCCCCACACCCAGCCAGCCAGCATGCTGAATGGACAGGGCTGTTTGCTGCTGTGTGGGGGAGGTGCTGCTGCAGCTCTGGGGCTAAATCCTCTGCACCCTTGGCACACCTTGTCCCCATGTCCATTTGCACAAACTCATACATGTTATYACGCTTTAGAGCTTTCACCACCAACTGTTCTTTCAGAACTATAAAAATAATGTTTTCCTTCCTAATAAAATCTCCTTCCTCCCATTGGCTCTGCAATGGGGTTATTTGTATACTTACTGTATGGCAAGCCTTACCCATGGAGAAGGGCCTACAGGTTGCTTAATGGGATGATGATGGGATGTAGTAGCTAAGAGCTACTACAGCCAAAGCAAAGTGACCAAGTTGAGCCATTCAGTCTTGTGCATCAGACATTTAGACACGCAAGCAAATTACACAGAAAATGTGAATAGCATGCTTCTGACTACTGTCACTGAAGCCAGCATGTCTGATGGGCAGCTCGTGTGGTTGTGCAGGTCTCTGAACTTCTGCTCTCTTTTGCCTTTGCAGCTGTTGTTTGGCAGAGTAAACCTTCCAGTCAGTGCCTGTCATCTACCCATCATTTCTCAGAATGCATCCACTCTTTTCCAGCAGTGGTACTTAAATAGTCTCAATCTGCATTCCCAATATCCCATAAAAATTATACATTCGCTGTGATAGCAGAGGAGTAGAGCTTCCAAGAAGGAGAAGATTGATGAAATAACCAGTGTTAGCCATCCTGGCATTGGAGGTGGTGGCAGTGTAATTCTGCATGGACAACCATKCTCAGAGTTACGTCTCTACTGCCACCTCCACTGTTGCCCCCAAGAACGAGTCACAGTTCACAGCCTCTCTGACAAACAGCACTGCCCATCATAGCTACGGTGGGCATTTTTCCATGAAGTCTCCTTTGAAAGGTCCTCTGTCTTCTTTCCTCTCTGCTGTCTGCTGCTGCTGATAACAGCCAGCAGTATCCAAGGCAGGCAGTGTTGGCGCAGGGATGTGGCTCACCAAACCACAGCCAGACAGAAGAGCAGGTCAAACCCATGGGCAGGAGCCGCTGCCAGCAACCAGTGAGCAGCTGCCTTGCATGTGGAGCTGTCTTGACCACAAAAACACATCAGGACTTTGCAAAGTCCCCATCACTCTTAGAGAAGCAGAAGAATGTGGGATGGCAAACAGGGCTCCTAGAGGCTGACCTGCCAGATCTGCAGTGTGGACCTTCCTGGCAATTTTCTCTTTCAGATCATGTCGGTACCGTATGAGAGACATCATGTGAATTCAGACTGACCCACCCATGGAAGAAAATCCTGTGTGGGAAGGAAATAACTTGATCTGATGACCCTATGTTTGAARCAGCAAAAGTCTGGTTTAATTCTCCTCCTCTGCTGTGACTGACTACATTCCTTCAACTCCACGTGATATAATCTTGCTTTAGTGCCATGAGGGTTCTCTCAGAAATCACAGATTCATGGAATTACAGAATCACTAAAGATTCTGAATCATCTAAGATTCTCAACGCCAAATGCAAGAACCTTTTCTATTTCTTAAAGAAATACATGTTTTGTGACAAAGTGCAAGGAATGGAAGTATCCCAGGTCTGCAGGTGGGCTGTCACTGGGGATATCCACTGGATTTTCATTCTATGGGAATATACTGGGCAAGACAACCTTAGTTCTGCAGTGGCTCTGACCTCCTGGCATGTTAGCACTCAAGACATTAAGTAATACTGCTGKGTTTGTTTACTGATAAACTTGTTAAGTTGTGAAATCTATGTGAAAATACACAGATCTGATATTACTGACATAGCTCAGTGGTTACAAGAGCCTCATAAAAGAGTAAAACCCCAGTTTCGTCTTCATCTTAATCAGTTAATCTCAGGGATGATTTTTCATCCAGCTCCTGCACTTTTTGTCCACCTAAACAATTGCTTTATGGCTGCATAGAGAACTCCAAAGGATGTTTTGGTGTTACCTTTTCCTTTGATCTTCAGGATTTTCTGGGTCATGGAGTCCCCTGTCATGTTGCCCTGGCATGTGTCCATGACTGCTAGAAGTGCCTCAGAGGGCAGACAACAGGSATGAACCTTGAATAATTTGGCTGTAATCCAGAAGAACCAGACAGCCCACCTCAAAGCCTGGGCACAAGGTAAGAAGCTACCTGCTGGCCAAAGCCTGCTGGAGTCATCAGCTGGGTGAGCCACAGCTCTGTGAGCCAGTGTTGCTGTGCAGAGGTGGCACAGCCATGCACTGTGTGCCAAGGCAGGCACTCTGGCATGACTCTACATCMCTCCGCTCGCCTGCTCCCTCCTACACCACTGTAGGAAGTTTCMTCCCCAGCCCTTCCCTAATTGTTCATTCCTGCACTCTGGCCATTGTTTGCTGCTGCCAGTGCCTCTGGTGCAGCTATCTGCAGAACTGTGAAATGAGCTGGGTTAAAGACCAACAAGGGCAGCCGGCTTTCTGATTTCTTCTGAAGGAGTGATTTAAACCTTGGTCATGGTAGCAATTAATTTTTATGGTTGCTTCAACTCAGGGAGCAGAGGATGACAGCCTGTCTCAGTTTGAGACAATGTTTTCAGAGAAAAAYGCTACAGGGTAAATGTTTCCTCTGAAGTGAAAAAGTTGATAATTTTTTCCCACCAATATGAAATAGATGTTTGGGCAGAAGTGAAGAGAAAAATAGTTTATTAACAAAGCAAGGTGCCCACAGGACACAGATAAAAAGTAACTGTTATATATTTAAAAGTCCAGGAATGCACGCCACTCCCTAMCCCCACAGCCGCTCAGCCACGTGGTGTGGAGAAAGATGGTGTGGCTCTTGTTCTAGGGAAAAAAGGAAGAAACAAAAGAAAAGTCCACCTGGCCACTCAGGCAACAGTGGCAACCTGGTGGTARTCCTCTCCTCACTGTKGATGAAACAGAGGKCTYGGTGTGCTTTCCTCTGGCCGGCTTGGCTTCTCTKGAGTYCAGGATGATACRGAGTGGTGCCCGCCGCTTTTCCCTGCCAGTGCCCGGCTGGTCGGCACTTGCCTCCTGGTTSACAGACTGCAGYCCCRCCAATCCGCTCCAGRAAATCACAGGAGTCGTAGAAGGGGTRGCAGCCCAGGGAGAGCGKTTTGCCCAAGMTAACAAACCCRAGCTAGCTGAACGGCAACAATGTAACTCCACTGCACTCAGCGAGCTGAGCTCCAAAGGCCCGCGGCAGGGTGGCAGCCCTGGSTTTTAACTGCCCAYACTGCCTTCCCAGTGGCCMCTGCCCSTTCTTCTGGGTCGCATTTAAAGGCACAGRCACCTTTTGGGCATACAAGCTGACAGAATATAGAAATACAGGATTGGCACAAAATCAACCCAAGACACAGTCCRAGGGGACAGAGATGGGGACAGGATGGATGGGAACATCTTCAGTTGGCTTTGCTGCCAAAGCTGGYGAAGCAACATCCCTAAATTTCAGCCCTGTTAGAAGCTCCCTCTACCCTTCACAGGCTCCCATCACTTTGCTGGCAGATCCTACATTGCTTGAAGGATTTACTCCATTTTCCTTTAAGTATTAAATGGTTCACATAGTTTGACATTTATTCTGTCATGTCAATATGTGGGACTATCATTAACATTAARAGGAATGACACATCCATCCAGCAGAGAATAATCTGCTTCATGGCTAAATAGGAAAGCTGTGTACATTAAATTGCAGTCAGCTTCATGACGTAGTTTTCTCTATGATAAAACTGAGACTCATTTTGAAACAGAAAATTAATTTTCTCTCTTTTTATTCATTGGGCACCATAAATACAAACCTGCCCCTTGACAACTTAGAGAACTCTCAACTGTGATGTATTTATAGGAACAGATGTGTCATGGATGCCTTAATCTAAAATCAKTTTCTGGTTTTAATGGACTGATGGCTTTTGAAGTGGGAGATAGCCTGGGACAACATTTGTCTCAGCTCACACACTGTGCCAACCCATGAACAGCATTTTCAGGCTGAACTTAAGCATTTGAAGTTTTCTATTCTGGAAAGCAGGAGAGAAGGTGATATGAAAGAAGGCTGAAAAAATTCAGGTGGGCAATAGGTACTTGATTTGTAGAGGTGTACCACCAAGTATGTAGTTGTTCTCAAGAAGGGAGTAAAATCTGGATTAATTTCGTCAAGAATTCAGACCAATTGTACTTGAGCCCATGCTATTCTTTCAGTAACTGAAGTCCTGGCTACAGATTTGCATAACCAAGGATAGAAATTCTTTGTTATGTGTTTTAATGTATGAAATAGAAGTAAAAGTGAGAAAAAAAAAAAAGGGAGGTGGGGAAGAGTCACTGAAGAACCAAGAGCATCAAGGCTTGTGACTAATTCTTGAACTACTGCCTTCTCCCTTACATATTCAGCCCTTCAGCAGATGTGCAGCAGTTGCCAATATTCAGTATTTAGAGTGTGTTTGCCACAGTGCTGCCCTTGTGGATTCTGAGGAGTGTGAGCAATAGGCAGCCCCTGTGTGCACAGCAGCAGCGACATGAGCAGGAGATGCATCTGGATGTCATGCACACTTCTGGAGGAGGTCTAGCTGAAGTGGGACTTCATTCTGCATTTKCCCACTTATTTCTCTCCAGCTCTGCTGTCTCGGTTGTATCAGTGAGACTATTTGTCAGAACACACAATAAAGAGATGAAAACTTGATTTGTGTTTAAAGCAACCTCCATAAAGATGAAGTTGTTTCTCACCCAAGCTCAAATCAGAGCTGATGGAGTAGCAAGTGGGAATTCTTTAGGGGTGAGGAATGGCAAGAAAAGAAGCTACTGATGAAAGCAATGTGAGTCAAATGGATGCCTAAATTGGTGGTGTGTCACTTTTCCTGTATGCGCTTCACAGCTGTTTGGCTATGGACCAGGATGTTCAACCCAATCCTCAAGTGCTGGTTGAAGTTACATCTAAACCAYGAGTGGTCATGTGCTTGAATGCACCACTGTGTTAGTTAATGAATATTAAAATATCATCAAAAGTAGAAGAACAGAATTGAAGCTCCTTTCAGTTGTCTCAAGGTCACAAAAGTACCTGGAGAAATCCATACAAATTCCTACATCACCTCCCCCTCCTTCCCACCAGATAAGCACTTCTGCTGCTGGACAATGAGCAGMTCTCAACTGCTAAAAATCAATTAGATCAGGCCAGATGTGTGGGACTTACACCTGGTTTAGAATAACCCCCTCAGCCCCAGCATCTTCCCCAAAGACAGGGGAAACATCTGAGGTGGAGTGGAGCAACAAATGAGTTTCTCTAACGCCATCCCAGCTCATCTGCAAACCTGGGGGATGGCTCAGGCTTCTTTTCAGCTAATCTCTGGTTAGCTGGAAATATACCAGGCTTGTACCAAAGTGCAGGCAAACCAGAAACCAAAGGAATGTGATCCTTGGTATTTTCTTTAAACAACAGTTTCCAGTATAAGCCATGTATGCTACAGCAGCACRTGCAGCAGTACGGTAATTAACAGCTTGTTGTTCATGTCTGGGGTGGATAATAAATACATTGTGCCCTGTCTTCTCCTCTTCCTCTCCCCATCCCAAATAAGTGSGTTCTGTGAGTGCCTTTCAGGGCTGCCACTGGCTCTGAACATGAGCTATCCTCAGCAAAAGGTGCACTAAAAGGGGATAAGCAGCTGTCATAAGTGAACACCTCAGTCCTCTCTCTGGCCCCTTGCCTCCATCTGTCTTTGTAGCCTCTGACAACCCGTGGGGAAAGAAGCTGCAGYATAATTTCTTCTCTCTTTTCCCCCATCATTGCTCCTGGGGAAGCAGGAGGGAAGCAGGGTGGTCCCATCCAGCCTCATGGCAGCTGCAGCAGCAGCTGCAGCCCTTTACCGTACTGGATGCTGCAGTGTGAAACCAGGGGAATGGAGAAATTGGTGCCTTGCAACATTTTGTATCAGTATACAAGCTGTTTCTTAGTTGTTTCCCTGCAAATATAATCTCAAAAGCTACCGCTTCTGTCATCACTTTTGAAATAAAATAGACTTTTCTGCCTGGCATCAGGATGAGAAAGCTCAGCCACAAAGCAAATGCTCTTTAGAGCTTCAGACTTTGAAGTGGCTGTTCTCAACACAAGCAACAGGCAGCATTCATGAAAAACCTGAGCACTGGAGTAGGGTCAAGCTGAGAAACTTAATATTCTGCTGCTTTTAAGAGTACTAACCTGGCACAAATTCATCCTGCCTTCTGCAGTTGCCCAGTATCATGTGAAGAGAATGAAGAGGGAAAATCTAATGAAGAAGGAATGGAGTTTGGGCTAGTAGATGCACTGGACACAGGGGAGCTTCACATATACTGCTCCTTGTTCCCAGAGGAGAGGGAACTCAGATGGCTTTGGGCACTTTGCAATTGCAAGGGATCATATTTTATTTTTTGCTTGTGGCCAAGTCAGCTGCTGTATTAAAAAATGACCATGGTCAAAATCAGCGCTGGCCACGGCTACGATATGGGAGTAAAAACCATGCTGTGGTACATCTGCTCCCCTGGCACACAGCCCAGCACGTTAACCAGCAGTGCTGGGGAAGAGGAGGAGAGAGAAGAAAGAGCTACAGCACCCAGAGGCTTCYCTGTTCTGGCAGCGAGTCTTTCTAGGGCAAAATCTTCCCATTTTGTGCATCCCTGTGCAGGACACTCTTTATACATATGATAGATAAGATGTTTTCCTGAATRGGGGCAATCTCAAGATTCACAAGCTTTTGTCCTGATCTCTGACTGGGACTTATGAAAGTACAGGGCATAAGATGCCTGAGGGACAGTGTGGGGGGGATGCAATTGGCACACAGGCATACAGGGAAGCAGCCACGGGGACTGGGAGGTCAGTCTGGGAGTTTCCCTGAGGATGCCCTGGGGTTGGCAGCCAGAACAGTAGGGCCCTATTATTCTTCTGAGTAACAGCCTGTGTTTGCTGTGGGGAAGCAGATCCCACTGTGCTGCCTCATCCCACTTCYCCTACCCAGCTTGCTGAGACTGCAGCAAAGGGAGTCCCAAAGGCAATGATTTGGGGTCAGAAATCTCCTGACCCCCACCAGCCTCTTGCTGGAGCTCTGCAGGCTCTCACACATGCTGCCAGTCCCCAGGGGATGATAATTGTAGGYTGGGGTCTTGCAGTATAAGTGCTTGGGGAACTATTTCTTTGTCTGGATTTCTCTGCAGCCGCCACAGAGGRGTAGTGATCTCTGCCTGGGAGCCCTGTGTGCAGTCACTGTGTCAATATTTAATCATGGTAATTAGTAACAGGCTGGGTGGCTCGGGAATTCACAGCTCAGCATTTACCTCATTCACCTCGCCCATCTTTTGGGCACRTAAGGGATGTGTCTATGACAGAGAGAAGCAGAGGCTTGTGGAAGTGCAGCTGCCACATTTTTTTTGGTAAACATTTTATTTATAGGCTTTTACAAATCCTTTTGCTCTGGTGGCACATGATGCTGTGAAACTAGGAACAGAGGAAATTCATTCCCGGTCAAAAGAAATTATTTTTGTAGCTATCCCATGGGCAGCTGTCCTTTGGTACCAGAGTTTTAAGGCATTTAAAAACCACAGACTGGTGGCAGAGCAGCAAGCTGCCTCTTTCCTCTGAAAACTGGGGTGAAACAASACCCTTCATGCCTCACATAGCTACAGCCCTTCACTATAGCAGGGTAGAACATATATTTGGTTACATCAATCAATGCCCTGCACCTCTTCCAAAGGCATCAGCTGCCAGGAGTGGGTCATCTCTGATTCAAGGTGTGAGGCTCAGCCAGCAGAGTGGGGCTAACTGCTTCTGAAATCTTCAGGAATTTCTTTCAGGAGTTACAAATTAAGCTCTCCCTGGAGACATCATAAATCAGATCCAAGGCTGCCTGCTTTGAAGAGGCTTTCCAACACAGCAGAAGGACTCTCACTTGTGGTGTTCATGAGCCATGGCTCCAGGATATACCCATTCTTCATCTGTGAAAGTTCAAGTTAATAGCTGCAGGAAAATGAATTAATAGGTGTAGTAAAATCAAAGCCAAATGCAAAGAGTTGCAAGGGGAACGGGCAATAAAATGGCAGATAAAACTTAACATTGACAAATGTTTCTGGGCTTCTTTTTCTTGTAAAAGAGAAAAATGCAGAGGGGGGATGCTAAAGGTCTGTGAAGTCATGATTRATGTGAACATGGAAAACAGCAAAAAGGTTTTATTTTTCTCCTCCAATACAGGAGGTAGRGGCCACTAAATAAAAGTAGCAGAAGGCAGGTTCAATTAAGTTCTTCACCAAAATGTACTCAAGTRCTGGAATACATTACTTAACACAGGGTGTGGATGCCCAAAATTTCACTCAACTAGGCATATTTGTGGAAGRACAGATATTTGGGAGGACCAGAAGTGGCTGTAATGACCTTCCCTCCCCTTTCTTTTTAGCCTATTTTCTTTTTAGTAGCAGAGGAGAAGCGGCATGTAGCCATCAGAATGGGAACTGCCTTGAGTCCTGAACTGGGGRCAGCTGTCAGACAAGGAAACAAAATTCACAGTTCATATGAGGAAACATACATCTCCATCACATATTGAAACCTCTGTTGTCAGCACTTATTGCTCAGCAGAARATAARTCACTGGGTCAGTGTCTCCTCCTCRTCTACCCYTAYCCTCTCGTATCTTCATCAGGGCACTGATCACACCACATCAGGTGTCAAGGACTGTCACCATGGGCTGACAGGAGATGTAGCTTTGAGTTGGCCTCACCACTCACCAGCCTCAGTACCCTRCAGAAATACAGATCAGTGGGCCAAGTACTGATAGCAGTGCTCCAAGGCATGGGGTGAGCTGTGCTCCTGCTTTTTTTAGTCTAAGTACTACAGAATATTGAAAATACAGGGTGATAAGCCTCTCTCCTGCTGCTGGCCTGTGTGACCACAAACTGGTGTAGCAAAGGGAGCAGCGAGGCAGAGACTATCCAACTGGAATCAGTGTGAAGGAACCCAGCTACTTGGCTCTCTCAGGCATCTGTTCTGAGCTGTCATCTCTGTGATGCTTGCTGAGATCCACCTCCCACGCTATCGTCTGCCCATGGCCTCACACAGTGCAGGGGATACTCAAGATACGATTATCACCTTTCTGTGATGTCTGTGTGCACAGACCTGTGTGTGTGCACTAACTACAGCCATGTGAACACCTATGCATCTATTTTTATAGAGATATACAGTGATTTTGGGTCAGCTATTTTCCAAGCAGATGAGGATTTGGAAAGGGYCTTTCCTTCCCAGAGGAGGCAATTAGGTAGTCTGTTTTAATTAGACCAGTAACCTGTTCTGCCAGTGTTCAGTGAGGATGACTGCCACAGCAGCCAAGTGGTGCAGCCAGCGAGCATTTGGCTTAATCACTTCTTGACAGGASCTGGTCTCTGTGGAACATTCATAAATAATTATGCTGGGGGCACGGGAGCTGGCTCATTGCTGCAGACCCACAGCAAGACAGACAACAAAACCCCAAACAAATCCTGAATATTTTCTAATTATTGGTGTGAGGCTTGCTATTAAACTGAGTTCAGAACAGAGCTTCTTGTTCATGCTGCAGGGGAGAGGGTATGGCATTARCATCCCTGGGGGCTCATGAGTGACAAGGAGAGGGAGGGGGGAATATCTGGAGCCCAGATGAGCATGGATGGCAGGAGGTGAGTGAATAGGGAGCTTCACTCGGAGCGTGACAGCTGCGAGGCTCCATGTCCCCCCTGCCCCTGACAGCAGTGCCTTCTGGAGCTTTTGTTTCTCCACAGCCAGGATGACAGAATTGTGTGACTTTTCACCGGGTGTATGCCTTCCTTCCAGGCATGGATGCTTTGCACATGGGATTGAGCATTATCAGTGCCTGACAAACAATGCAGCATCAAGGAATAACAAAAAGATGGCTTTCTTCAAACACAGACCTCCTTATTTCCAAGCAATCTAGCTTTCAATGAGAGCAGCTTACCTGACTAGACCTCTCCAAATAGCCAAGAAAAATGCTCTGGCATTGTGCTGGCAATGATTAGGAAAAAAAAGCTGCCTTCTCAATGCAAATTAAAATTGGTAAGAAGAGAACAATATGCTCAGAGCTTCCCAGGTTCTGTTTCCTCACTCCCCATCCTGCCACCCTTGTGTGCATCAGGCATCCTTCCTGTGCTCTGTTGTCACCACRCTGTGTGACCTCTCTGAATTCAGAGCTGCAGCCGCTGTCCCCAGCGCTGTGTCAGTGAGAGAGGGAGGGGGCAGCACTCAGCCAAAGTCATGGGACAGTGCTGTGGAGACTGCCAGCCTGACACTCCCCTACAGCCCCGAGTGTTTGCTTTGCTGGATGGTTTCACTTCTGAACCACACAGGCACGGCAGAAAAACACTCATGGGGGACTCCAGGTGTGTGTCCGAGTGAGCCAAAGTCCCAGTTTAGGTTGGTATTGTATGGCCTGCACCACCTCGTGGAGCTCCTTAAGGGCTGTGAGTGCTACATTAACTGCKTTGGTTTGTCTGGAGCAAACAGTGAAAGCTCCAGGACAGGCTGGAATGCAGGAGAGTGGTTTGGGAACTGGCTGCAGCTCAGAGGAGAACTCTTACTGACAGCCTGAGGGCTTCCCTCTGAACCTCTGACACTTGCATTCCTATGTTCTTTCCCTGCTTTTCACAGTTCTCTAAAAGCAATCTCCCCTTGCCTGTTCCCAGCCCTGCCGCTGATCTGGAGGGGACTGCTCGAGCCATTTYGCTTCTGTAGCTCTTGCTGTTCCTGGCCACCAAAAGCCCTGCAGAAACACCTGAGGGTGACGTTTTCCAGCTTAACATGCATGGATTATAACACACTGTGGTGAAAATATGTGGGAGACACTTGATCCACTTAGTAAGAGTTGTCCATGAGACACTGTGAGCACCACAGCTYTGATGGAGACCTGTGTTTGGCAGCTAACAGCACACAAAAACAAAAGCACTTGCTATATTCCAATATTCAGTGACCCAGGGAATGGGGGTGTCTAAATAACACTACCAATAAGAAAAGACTCTACAAATGGGCAATGCTCAGTGAGACCAGAAAGGAAAACAGAACATTTAGAATGAGGGCTGAAGCCCTCCAACATGCTGTTGCTCATGTGCAGGCAATAGTGCTTMCACCACAGGCAGGACAAGGAAAAGTGAACTTAAACCTTCAGCAAGGGAGATTTAGACCAGAAAATTAAGTTTCCCAACTCTAGGCATTGTGAAACACTGGGGGAGATTGCCTGGGTCTGTTGCTGAAGGTTTCTAGGAGCAGTCCAGGAAAACGCCTGTCAAAAATGTGATTTACATCTAATTGATTCTGTCTTGGAGCAGAAGGATAGACTAGGTGGATACTAAAGGCCTGAGGCAGCMCTATTTCCTGAGGCACTTTTGGATRTGCTAATGATCTAAAGWGTTCCTAGGAGCTAGGTATTTGTTTTTAGTACCTGGCATTGCTGGTATGTTTGGCATGGTCTTAATCATGGTCTGGCTAAAAAGAAAAGTTTTCCTTTCAGTCAGCAAGCAATGTTCCAAGCAAATTACCTGTATTAAAATTGCTATTCCTGGCACATATTTTAAAAGCAGCATATTCTTCAGCTAGCCAGCTTCTGAACACAGAGSACATGAAATCCCCGGGTCACACATTTGTGAAACCTGTGTCCCCATGGGCTCCTTAAGTTGCCAGGGATCTGTGATTTATGGCAGTAAGAAGCTTTTACTGGATTTGACCAGGGTTGGAAGTGCTTAGATGTGCAGGTAAGATKTCAGGTCAGAGGAGCTGGGAATCCCCATCAACAGCTGGAACAAGTCCCAGGGACACTCCAGAGTGGAGACTTCCAGTTACTTTCCAGTACAGCATGAGCTAGCCTGGTTTGGCTTACAGTGCTCACCGAAATCACATGGGTTCAAATGAGACAACATGCTAAAATCCACTGCTAACTTGGCACCCGTGGAAAAAAAAGAACAAAAATATGTAAGAACAATGAGAAATAAGTACACGTGGAGCACTGCAAAGCCAGCCATYTCCTTGTGATGCCAGCCCTCTCCCTTCATGCGTGGACCCTGCAGGAATGCGAGGCAGAGAAGCGTGCACAGCTGTAGGGGAAATTATCTCCCATGGTGGTGATGCAGAATGAACAAAACTCTATCCCCAAACCCATGTRGGGAGTAGGATGGTGCTAAGCTCTGCCCTAAATCTTCTTTTGTTGGGAAAGTACTGACAGGATGGATCAGGGATTCTGTGGCAACCCAATTTAAATATGAAAACATACAAAGTACTAYGGAAATTATTGCACAATTCAGAGCCCTCTGTACTGGGCTGGGGCTTACTTTTGACAAGCTTAGGCTAAGAAGCAATTAACTTTGGAAATGAGCTGATTGGACCGAGAAAATGAGGTACAAATTTTCTGTCTGACAGCCATTTCAGGCCAACTTTAGTTCTTTGACACTATTTCAACATATTCCATTTTTCATCTGCTATTATTGTGTTTTTCTCCAAAATACTGCACAACCTTAAAATCTCCAGGCCTTGGGGATTTTGGGAGAATATGGATAAACTCATTAGCAGGAGCAAAATGATCACTGAATGAATYAATTTGCATAGACATTTCAATGGCTACTGGCAGGGCATTGCTTTCACTAAAAGGAGTAGAACAGTTTCCTTTTCAAGTTGCTGCCTGAAACTGTCTGGAGCTTTGGAGAACAATTTGCTGACAGTTYGCATTGAATTTTCTTCATGTGCTGATGGTTAGTTTGAGAATAACCGAGGTAAAGCTTCACCAAATACCTTGTTCCCACTCACACTAGCTCCCGAGCTTGTCACTTGCTGAAAGCTTTCGCTTCTTGGTCTCAGTTTTGACATTCCAGTTTTTCAGCAAGGTGTGGAGACTGTGACAGTTGCCAGCCAAGTGCAGGAGTAAGGTAAGTCTGAGCCTTTGGTAAAGGGGACAGATGCCTTAGTTACCTGCCAGAACGGAAATTTACCAAGGGTGTGTCTGTGTTTTTTTTTGTGCCACAGACGTACAAAGTCTGCCTTGGCACTCAAGACTGGCACACAGCGAGTTACTGTGCGAAGGATGGAAATAACAGARAAGGTGACAGCCGCCTTAGATCCCTTTGCCTTCTGGGAGCCCTGGCTGCTACAGCACATGAGCCCTTCTGTCTCGATGGCAGCCAGCTGGGATGAGCCCTGGGAGCAGCTCCAGGATCACCCGTGCTCCTACAGGGAGTACCGACCCATCACAGGCAGCACCTTGGGCCAGCATGTGGATTGAACTTTGAGGAATCCCYTGGACAACATGTTCCAATGCCCTTATTAATAAAATTACAGTTTCTGAATAGGTGCATGTGATATTACCAGTGGATAAGATAATGCATAATACATATACTCATCCCCAAGAATACACATGCATTGATTGACAACGCCCTGATATGTGTGCATGGGTTATCATGCTGTCATCCACCACAATGAAGCAGCGAAGGCACAGTGTCCCTGACACTGAGATACACACCTGGAGGGACAGTGGCGGGCTGGTGAGCAGTCACAGGCTGCTGAGCACACATGGGAAAWCAGCAAACCTGCAGGTTACTGCTCATACAATAACCATAATCCCTGTACAACCATTTCTGGGTCCCCAACACACACAGAAACAGCYAAGCAAGCAGTTGGTTCTCCATATACAAATAAAGAAAATCGAGGAAAAATAAAATTACAACCGCATTCATAAAGCTCCACATGCTCAAGGGCACTGGGATCAGGCATCTGAAGCGAAAGGCCCTTCATGCCACTTCCTGTGTGCGTGCAAACTGCACCCTCGTGAATTGCTAACTTGTCCTTTCGGAGTGAGTTAGATAAATGAGATTCCAATATCAGAGCTAATGCTCTTTTGAAGTGTCGCTCTGCCTTTGTGCACTTTTCTCTCTGCATTATCAAAATGTCTTCCACGAAGCTTTATTATCACTGATAACGTAGAACTAAGAGGCAAAATTTTCTATTCAAGGATTGAGTAGTTAAAAAAAACAATACTTCCCTGGATACTGGAAAATCAAATAGAAGACTCCAGGGCAGAAGGGCTAAAAAAAAAAAAAAAAAAAAAAAAAAAAAAAAGCCTGCTTTACTATGAAAACCCTTGAGGGGAGATAAAAGCTTAAGGGAGGTGCATGCTTGAATAATAAAGCCTTAATGAGTTTGGGTCCGTGTCTAATACAAAGCATTGATTTTGGCTGCTTGATGAAGTTAGCTATTTGATTAGAAAAATTTAATTTAAATGGCCACTGCCCACTTAGATGATTCTGTTGGAGAAGTCTCTATTGCTGTCATAAGTAACTACTATTCAAAAAAAAAAAAAAAAAAAAAAAAAAAAAAAAAAAAAAAAAAAAAAAAAAAAAAAAAAAAGAAAAGAGACAAGAGTGAAAAAAAAGTCCTTTGGGCAATCACTTTATTTAATACAGCAGGCAGAATTAGTTTTATGTTTTAGCTTCTCTCTTTGTTGTGTCCATTCCTTGTGTGATTTGTTTGGTCTCTCAGTAGCTCATCTATAGAAAGRGGCTGCAGCAATATAATTTAAAAGATAACAGGAAGGCTTGGCTGTAAAATATCAGCAATATGTAGAAGCTGGCTATATAGAAGCCAGGGACAAGGAGGCATTTCCGTGATATTTACACTTTCCTTGAAACTGGRTTATTTCCAGTTTGAGAGTGCCCACTTAAGTAGGTGTGAATTAGACACATCATCCTCAGGGCAAACGTTTTGTTTTATTTAGAATGGACAGACCAGGARTTCCACTGGGCCACTGACACACCTCAGGATATTAAGAATGGTGCTCGGCTAGTCTGAATGTCTTGAGGTGTTATCTGTGCTTGCGGTCTGAGATTCCTTTATAGTTATCTCACCCCAATGCAATCATTTAGAAAAGGGCAAATGACTCACGCTGCAAGTACCTACTTCACTGATGATAAAGGCCAGCTCRGATGGAGATATCTGATGTCAGATGCCTCCCACCTTGACTGGGGACATTGCTGATGCAAAACCTGAAGTTACACTAAAAACAAGAGACACAGACAGCTCAGCACCTGTATGATCTATTACCCCAAGTGGGGACTTGATGAGAAATCTTGTGTCTGATTGTTTTCTCACATCCATGTACACCACTAGAGAAGAAAGTCASCATTCACCAGGTCTGTCCTACTTATGCTTCTACCTTACAGGAATGACCACCTGGATCAGTTCAGCAGAGGCAACGGTGGGTTAAACCTTGTGGCCACGTTACACAACCTTTCACACCYGTGGCTGTAGCGGTAAATTTAGTCTGAGCATCCATGAGAACCTTGCCATCAGACACACTCGTGCATGGTTTAGGAGCATGAATGGCAGCAAGGCAGCAGATTTTCAGAATTAAGAGGAACCAAGTAGCTGTTCCCTTTTTCAAACCCACTGTGTTCATCATCAGGCCTTGTCCTCCTCAGACTGTGACAAACGGTGACAGTGGCCACTGGTTCATCCCCAGCAACTTGAGATCCATCACAAGGGTCACTGAAGAGATCATCCAGCAACTCCTGTTTGTTGGTGACTGTAACACAATTCCATGCTTGGGAGGCAACCTCTGTAGTATCACCCAGGAGCTCAGCCTAATCACAAGTATTGACAAAGAAGGTTTTCCCCCAGGGTCACAGTCTCCCTGAGGGGCCACCTAAATAGGGGTTGTCAAGTTTATCAGTTGTGGCACCATCCCTTCAAATCARCAGTAAATGCTGCTCTCCAAAAGCAAACTTGTCATTTAGTCATCTACAAAATTGTTTTTGGAATGCATGAAGGACTCAGGGCTCAGCCAAAATGACTGCATGTCTAATGCATGTTATTTCTGCTCTCCTCCCTGCATGGTTATTTTGGGCTCTGTAGAATTGTCCAACTCAGTTTCCCCAAATGCTGCCCATACTGGGTTCTGGGTATGTGTTGCATGGACACATCATTGACACTGAGACTCTGTCTCAGGCATCTAAAATTCATGTGCCCATCTTGTAACTCTGCACATTCCTTACAGATTGKTGTTTTCATGTGACTGCACAAAGGGTTGATGCATGTTGGCTAAAATTAGCTACAACACATCTAAGAAATGAGCAGTATAACCACATCCATTAATCATAATAATACTTGAAATACTTCCTCTAGTTTCTGAAACAAAACYGGTTTAGCCATTCAAACGTCACAAGGAAATTCTGCTGTTAGGGTTCACCAGCATTACCAAGCAGACTCTGGTGCTGAAGTTTGCTGCGTTTGTCTCATGCAAACACATTGCTCTGGCAGCAGCAGAATAAATAGATATTGAATTCCTACAGATTTTTGTCCTATTTACCTCATTTGCCTCCAGCTGTGYCCTCCACAGCACTCCCAGCTTCCACCCAGGTCATCTGATAAAGTAAAAAGGTCTTTGATGCTGTCCCTTCTGAGTCCATKCACAGAAGGAAACTAGGATTACAGAGAGCTGATCTCTGAGTTGCTGTTTGTCCATATAGTTTGTCATTTCACCATTTATGGAAGAAGGACAGGACGAAAGGAAGGGTCAATGCACTCAATTGTGCACTTCTGCAGAATCTCATATGGTACAAAACCACACTTCAGACACAAAAGATTTGCCTCTGGGACCAGAGGAGGAAGTGTTGTGTGCCAAACTGTCTATTTTTTATACCAATGACAAGTGTTTTGAAATCCTCTCATTTAAAACTACTTTGACATATTTGTTTTGTCTCTCTCAGACTTGGTGATGTTCAGTGTTGAAACCAATTCCCAGTTTGCTCCTTCCCTGGGAACTACTGAGTCCCACCCTGCATGCCAGCAATTGCACCTGCTGTGGGCAAAAGGGTTTAGAAACCCAACTTACCAAGTCCTACATTATTGTAGTTCAGTTTTTATGAGCACTCACAGATTGTTTAGATAGTTTTTCTTGACTATGCAAGTTCCCAAATAGCAATATTATTACTTATATCCTTCAAGTGTCTCATTCATTCAAATCCTGCCCTCTAACAACAAAAAAAAAAAAATTAATGACTCCTAAGGGAGGAGGTTGCCTCTGAGTCATTGGCAGAACAGYTTGTGCTCTGGTCTCATGGGCTGCCCAGCATAGCTGGCCTTCATTACCCCCTCTTTCTGGTTTTATGAGTCCTCTCTTGGATTACAATCAGCTGCCAGAGTCCTGCAAGGTGGCAAGAAATAAACAGGAACATCTGGGTATTYCTCTTAGAGCTGCCAATCACTGTCACTACTGAGCAAATGACCTGGTTCTCATTCACACTGCCAARTAGCATTGAGTGATAGTTTGGGGCATCTTTTAGAAAAGAAATGTAAAATGATGGATCTGTCCTTATTTTTGTGYTTTGGAGGCTATTGGTCTGAAGCGATTAGGCATTGGAGTGTGCATGTTCTAACACGGCACGATAGCTAGCCATGMAATGACCTAGCTAATGAGGAAAGATGATCTCAGTCTGTTTATGAGAAGCAAAATGCTTCCAGCAGTGTCCAGATGGCAAAACAACTTGGTGTGTGGTAGCATTTCACTTCCACATGACYGGGTGAAATCCTGTGTGAGGAACAGCGGTGTTGAGCCTTAGTCCTGGAAATGCTCACACGTGCTACGCTCTCACCACACGGGCATTGTCTTTTGAATCAAAAACACAACTTTGGCCTCACCTTTAAATGCAGTAGCCGGGCTTGTGATTGCCCACAAAGGCAAATTACACCCAAAAGTTTCTTGCTGCTGGAACATGAGGAGCATGGTGGGCCACTGCTGCTGTGGAGCGAGGACTTGCCGTTGTCTTGTGACAGTGATGAGTGTCTCTAATGAACATCGGAACTAATGAACTCCCTCCTTAGATGGAGGCAAGAGCAGCCCTGACCAGACCTGTTAGCATCACTGCTCATTTTCTGGAGAGCARGACGTTAACTCATCRTGACAYGGGGAACAGCGAGATTGGGGTTGTRGTTTCTGCTTGTTTGTTTTATTGTTTGAGTTAAGAGAACTGTAATGAGATAAAGTACCCTCTAGAAAAAGCTAATTTGATTTGAATAGCTTAATTAACGGAGACGGTCACCTTCATAACCCCTTTTTTTTCCCTAAGTAATGGGGATCTGCAGTCTGCAAGGAGTAAAAATCAGCACAGTTTATGATACACTACTCACGTATTGGTTAACTACAACCTTATTAATGGTTGATGAGGAACTGGAAATAGTTCTTCCATTCAGGTAGAATATACGTGCATTCAAATGTCATGAGCCATACAGCAAAATAGCAAAATACTCACCACCAAGAAAAGGGGAAATTTATAGCTTGGGGATTCTTTTCTTAAAAAAAAAAATACAACCCAGTTATAAAGGAGAATTAAGAAGATGATGAAMTGATGGACAACCAGCAGACATCTACTTCATGGTTTAAGTGCTGGTTGAAGGTCTTCATCTGAAATKAAAACATTTCCCGTTTACCCTGAAGAAATTTTCTTGTTATTACTGTTAATATTGATTAGGCTGAAGAAYTCAGTTGTAGCATTCTTGGCCACAATTTAACAACAGTGAAAGGAGAACATTTGTGTAACATTCCTGCTGTCTGCTGGAGCAGGAAAAAGRTATAATCCAGGTAGTAGAGGTATGRCTGTTMKCTAAACTGTCACCTCCCATAGTCTTCAGGAATCACCTGAACCAGGTAATGCTTAGCTGAGAGTAAATTTGATAAATGTCTTTGTTAGAATAGACAGGGGATTCACAGAGCAGGAGCAGAATTCCCCGTCCCTCAGGSTCCACAGGAGAGAGGTGTCAGAAAAGAAAGAGTGTTGCTTTAGGCAGCTGGGAGAGGAGAATGATGATGGGATGGGACACACAAACCACTACTGTCTTGGTAGGGACTTCAGAGATGCTGGGAGAAATAGGTTAAGATACACATTAATGGCAGTGATAGACTGATCAAAATTTCCTTTCAGCCTGTCTAAAGTGAGCTCTGCCACACTGGTACTGTGGTGGACCAAAGGGACAGAGTTAAGGTTGCAACATTGACAATTCTGGTGTTCAGTTATGACACTCAGTACCATTTTCCCGGTGTTAGGTGGGATGTTTCTATGAAACACAGCTCTTCTGTTAGGTTTCCATAGGGTTTTCCTTTAAAGTAGAACCATGCTCTTAACGGCAGTTCAGTGTACTCAGGACTTTACCTTCTGGAGTCCCTGCTGACACCAAGGAAGCTTCAAGCTATTGAGTGAGCTGGAATGCTCCTACCTCCTGAGGTATCCCTGACTATGTCCCTGATGAGGGATTGCTTCTCCAAGACTCTCGTTTTGGCACTTTACATTCTGCTTGCTAATTGTAGTGCTGGCAGACTAGYTCTGTGACCATGTGATGAAATCAGGCATGATCTTAATTGCATTACAGGGTTTAGATTTTTTATGTGCTCAGTGCTTATACCCTGTGTAGGTTTCTTTGGAGATCAGGTTTACTGTGAAGATCAGTATCAGGTCTCCTTTCAAGTGTAAAGTACAAAATGAAGCTACTGTGCAGCAGTGTAACAAAGACATCTCTTCCCATTGTTTTCCCTTTGATTAAGAGACAAAGGAATCCATGGCTGAACCTCTGCCACTTGCCAGATGTCTCTTTGACTACCCTGCTAAACTGCACAGAACACCGTGATTTGATTTTTTTTTCCCTTTTTATTTTCTTATTTTTATGTTTTTTCAGTCATAGTGGCTTAATAGTGAGAGGAAATATTTGAATCGGTTGTTCAGCAGATTTCTCGATATTCTAACAAATGCTTTGTGAAAACTCATATTGATCTGGTGAGGTGTAATCAAGTGGCCTTAATGTCACTTTATTATTTCAGATTTCTGCAAGTCTGTATCCTTCTGCAAACAAATTCAGAATCCCTCTAACCAAAATTACAGCTTTTTGAGTCATCAGGCACAGATTCTAAAATACATGAAATCTAAGATTAGTTCCTACTTCTCCTTTCATTTTCTTTTTTTTTTTTTTCAGATTTCCTTATTCATTTTCACCACCACATTTAATGCATTGGTCCCAAATATCCTTAACAGAGTAAATAAGTTAAAGGTCTCATGCTCTTGAAGCATCCCGTCACAAAGGGGTTTTCCTTGGAATATAACTGACACCTTCAAATTTGCCTTCCTTACACCAATAAAGCTATTCCAATGAGGTCACTTGTGGCAAGAGCATTCTCCAGTGTTAATCCCCTTGCAGGTCTCTTCAGGCCTTTGGAATAATCAGGCCCATCACTGCTGGTGATCAGTCACAGCTCCCCTGAACAAACATTGGCCTCGGTGGCACAGGTCCACAAACCCATGCCAGGATAATGGGGCAGCATGAGCAGGGCTTTTTTCTTTGATTGAACTTTGGGAATTCAAATTCTTTTCTCACCCTYCTTAAGCAGTTTGGGTTTTGACAGATATGACATAAAAACCCTGGACCAGAGATAAAGCTCTCTTTAAAACATGACCTTTACWTTACCATGAACATTTGCCTACCAGAATGCCCACATTTTGCACTCCAAAGTGTAGTCATAAAAACGGGCAATCCATGCTGGGACACGAAACCCAATTGCACTGTACAGAGAAAAGGGATTTAAGACATAARTGGAGCATGAAGAGGCCAACCATCTGACCAGGGATTATACAGAGAGTTCCCAGCAGGTGTCCATTTCCCAGAGTTAACAGAAAACCTTGGGAAGCAGAAGATAATGTAGTTAGGCCTTGAAACCCTCTTGTCTTAGAGGGCTGGAAAAAAAAAATAGAGATTTTCCCACTGCTTCCCTCCAGGTACCTAATTCAGAAGAAACATAGCCCAGTTTCTACTTAGAGCAGGGTCTTATGTTGTGTCTGGCCAACAAATTTATATATCTTATTTTGCAAACTTACAGTCACAGAGATTAACAAAACCCAGAGGTGACAAAAGTACATAAATTAAACTCTTCCTCAGCAGCCACTAATGTCACTGCTTTTCAAATGAAAAGCATSGAAGTGTATACTTGACAATGTTTATGTACAAGAAGAGGTGCTATGTCTGCAAAATGTACATTTACATAACAGCCAAGTCTTTTTCTGAGAACTCATATCAGGAAACTATTAAAATAAATCACAAAGYAAATGAATAATTTAGATAACTCATTTGTGTGAATCCACGTCATAAAATATGTGTATGTGTGAAATGGAAATCAACTGACCATAAAACAAAGCAAAAAAGACATGAGCTCACTGTGGAAGGAAARCTATTTTTAGCCAAATTTTAAAGAAATGCATTCTATTCAAGGCTTCACATCATGCTCTATTAAATTATAAGAGTGAAAACAGGTTCTGATGTAAGAAGAAATAGCACAAGATGYGACGTGTCAGAAATGTAATTGTGTACTGTGTGCTGATGTTCTGCTTGTCTTSAATTTGTTGGAGCTGACCAAACAGGGAAGCTGATCATAGCCAGGAGAATCTTAACCCTCAAGGGTCCAATCCCATAGTTCTTACATACAGCAGCAATATTTTCCCCTTGTGCAATCAATAGGGCAATTATTTAAGCATTCACAGGAAATAAATCCCCGAAAGTACAATTTCAGTCACTGGGGCAGGAGAGAGCCATTTCTGAAAATTAGGCCATGAAGATCAAACCCACAAATAATATCAGCATGGATAGGGTACCTCTCAATGGCAAATGAAGCCTGGGTGTCATGCAATTAAATTTATTTTGCAAATCTGGCTCCAAGTGCTGCTAACACCCAACCTTGTCTGACCATGTTCCAGCAGCATTGGAAAACCTGGTTACCTCCAGGGAGCTGGACTTGTCCTCAAGGCACTCATGACCTCTCCTGTGGCACAGTAGACTCTTCCAGTCCCAGTCCCAGTCCCAGTCCCAGTCCCAGTCCCAGTCCCAGTCCCAGTCCCAGTCCCAGTCCCACATGGTTCGTTTTGCATCTTGGTTGCCAAAATCTGACATACAGGCAGTTTGAGCAAAGGTAAATGTATGCATAAATAAAAAATGAAAGCTATTTTGGGGTTAAAATGTCATCTCCAACACAAAGATTGACAACCCTGGTCATTTGGAGGAGAGAAAGGAAGGACAGGTTTTGACYTCTGTGATCCAAAATGACCACCCTTAGGCTTCTTACAGCCTCAGTGGGGAAAGGCAGCATCAAAGAAAAGGAGGTTGTTATACCAAATGAGGGGTTACAGTGGTCAAGATGGGTGCAATCTGTGGTCATTATGTCCAAAGTACTAAAAAATTCTTACAATTTAGGAGTGCATTAATTTTACCCAAATTTAGTCTTCTAGATACCAAGCAGGGTATCTACACAAACCTTGACACAGAGTGTACCTCTACAGGGCAATTATCACATCCTAAGGAAAGGAATGTGAGATTGGTGAGCTGCAAGGACCTGCAAGAGACCCTCACTATGCCAAAAAAACTCAGCAACTATCCACACTGCTCAGAAATTAGGACATCTTTACTCTAGAGAGGAGCTGAATGATGGACTCATTAAACTTCAATTCATAATGCTTTTCTCCTGAACTCCAGGAATGGAACTGTTATGGCAAAGCCAGCCAGGAGAGCCAGCAGGTGGTTCTAAAGCACTTCTATTTACCAACAYAGCTATTACAAGACAACTATTCTGAACAGGCAGCAAATTCAAAGGCAACAGGAAAAATGGGAAAAGAAAGAAAGGAACTGAGCATTTGACTTGATAAACATCTCAGGAGGCTTGCCTGCCTGACATTATTTGATGAATATATGGGTTGCTTGGTGCTGTGCTTACGTCAAACCTTGCTTTTTTTCTAGGCTTTTCCTCTTAACCCGTAATATTTATTTGGTGCTGCCCACAAGGCTAAAGGGCATTTGATGGTGGGTAAAAGATAGAGAGAAAATCTCAATAAATGTCATTTGCAATCCGAGGGAGGGAGTAACAAGGGTGACTCATTTTGAGAACAGCAAACTTTCTGAGCCACAGTATCCGTTTACCTGCAGATGTGATGTAGTTGATCTTTGCTCCAGAATTTTGTCTGTGGTGGGTTCTGACTTGCAGAGATCTGGGAAAATAAGTTGGAGGGAAAAACAAATCATGTGGTTTTCCTCTCTTGCATCCAGGCTGCCAAAGGAAAGTTCAAGCAAAACCTGCAAAAACTCACAGGAGACCTCTGTTTCCCTTCAGCTTGCTCTGTGCCTAGCACTGGTGTCTTTCTGCAAGTTGCCTGTTGCATATGACTGGGTCATTTCATCACAAGCATGTGTTTTGYGTACCACAAAATAAAACTTTTAGCTCCCTCAGAGTTCTTTCTTGTCAAAAGCTTTGCTTTTCCTTTAAAAGCTCTCATGTGCTTTGAATGCAGAGTGTCCTGTGTCTGACTTCAGCACTCCATTAGACATAGAGAGGGCTGACCTGGGGATATAATGGGGCAGCAGATTGGCCTGTGCTTGCACAGGTTTGTAATTGCTTGTTCCTGGCTCCTCTGGAAACMATGGAGGAGCAGAAGCAGCTGGTCTGCAGAGGAGAGAGGTGGAACATCTCCCTGGGAGCGCCGCCTGCCCAAGAGCCTTGGCCCTGCCGGTCCTGGCGAGGGCAGCCCAGCTCAGAGGCCTCTTTGGGGGCTGTAGTCTATTCTTTCTGGCTACCATTTGCCCAGCATGGGCAACTTTCTGCAACCTGTTGCATTTCTGCACATGCACGTTCTGAAAGGAGCAGCAATGGTGCTGATGGGGTTGGGTGTTGGACAGCCTGGACAGAAGATGAAAACAAAGAGCACAGAAAGCACCAAAGTGTGGCCTAAACAAAAAGGCTTGCTAAAGACATGTCTTTTTCCATGTCTCCAGCTGGACTTGCTGATTAATTTTCATGGAGTYATTCCAGCCTACCTAGCTGAGAATACAGCCCATTAGACGATGTATTGCCATGTAAAATTCCAGTGAGTGGTACAGTTTATTTTCTCATTTGTTGGCTCTGCCATCTGGCCCAGCCTTCCTATATCCTTCCCCATTCACTATCCTCTGGAAACATTTTGTGCTCTCCATAGATTGTCACTTTTTCCTTGCCAGATATTAGCTTCATGACTGAGCACTTCTGATTCCTTATGAAATCACTTCACAACATCATTTTTTCCCCCTCAGGTGTCTGTTATGAGATGTTAGAYTGTGTTGCCAGTGCACTAGGAGTTAAAAGAACACAGCTCCAACCTGGCAAACATTTGTGCAGCTTCAGAGCTTTAATGGGTCCCGGTGACCACAAATAATAAAGAGAAATTAAACAATACACTATTTCCTGTAAGTCATGTGTAGGTTGGCTCCATTTCTGAATTCAGCTCCTGAGAGAAGGTTTGCCTTCATTTTAGAACAGACAGGTCACAGGACACAGGTCATCCTGTGATGGCWCTGCAGGGTCAGAGTGTAGTTGGTGAAAAGTCGTGGATGTCACATACATCGGAATGACACATTTAAACTGTGAACTCTTGTGGCATAAAACACATTTTCCCAAAAAGGCTCATGTTCACCTGCTGAGGGGTGGGATGTGGAATTTTCCTGCAAATATTCCCACATTTAATTTCCTTTGACTGGATAGCTGCTGTAGGTTGTTCTAAGTGTAAAAAAGTGCTGCTGAGCGCTTCTCTCTTTGAGACACACCTGAAGAGATGCATTGGTCTGGTAGGTACCTACCAGCTGATGGTCAGCAAACAGGAAAGGTGGGAAGCAGATGYATCAGGGGAAGCCTCTCAGTCCTGCTCTGCCAGAAGAGTTAAGGCAAAGCACAAGGGGTTACTTTGAACCTTCAGTTCTCATGGAAGTGGGAAGTGTTCAGCAATTCTTGGGTGGTCCTCRGAGTGTTTCAAGGCCAGSTCTTTTTTTTAGAACAATATGTATRGGTTGAACCACTTAGAGTGGATAAACAGCAATTTAAAAATAAATTGTGAATATAATGTTCAGGGTAGGTGACCTCTAACAGCAAATAAAGCAGAATGTTTTCTCCCCTGGAGTATGTSCTTTGATTCAGTCTGTGTTTGTGAAATGATTGGAGAAAATGAGAGATCAGGAGCAGCAAGAACCAAACACAAGAGAAAATATTTAAACACAAAGGCAGGGTGGCAGAAGGGCCATACACAGAGAGAGAGCTCTCCTGCATTTCACTGCTGCTTCTTTCACACTTGCAAATACACCACTGAGAGATTAACAGAATGAAGCAAAAGCAAGGATGGAATGCAAAAAAAGAGGAGCTGTGATTCCCTGATAACTGACTGGCCAGCTGGTGAKGTGGACCAGTGAAGCCATGAATCATTTGCAGACCAGGATCAAAGAGTAAAGGGGACACATTTCACCCAACTGGGCATTTGTGCAGGGCTTCACCAACCTGAAGCATTCAGAAAGCCATTGTTTTTTTCTCTTCTCATCTCATCTTTCACCTTTTTTCACCTCTGTTCCCTTCCAGACTCAGCCATTTACTTGCTAGTCTACTTTGCCTTTTTCCTACTTTATTTCAACATGTTAATGGAGAAGCTGAATTTCAGCTCATTTCAGCTGTTTTTTGCCAAGAGGAAATCACGCCTAAGGATTTCTATTACATCTTGTTCCCTTTCTTCCAAGTGCTGAACCTGTTATTGGATGAAATAGGGGAAAAAAAATCACATTTTAGGAAAAAGTAAGCATTGACTGGTGCTGTGCCTGATCTTATTTCATATTTTGCCTCCATCTRATTGTAGCATCTTGTAATTGGAAGACCTATGGAACTTGCAATTAAATTATCCTGGTGTATATGGAGTTCCTATCCAAACAGTCAGATACAGGCATCTTATAAACATAAATCAAATAAATCTGTAGAGCASGAGAAATTTATCTTATCCAGATACCCAGAGCTGTCTGAGACCTCTCCTAAAATCAAAGTGTGATGCATAGCAAACAGCTTGCAGGAAGAGTAGCAATCAATATATCAAAGACAAGAAATGGAAAACAGGGCTGTAAATTTAAGCATCCCTAATGCCACAGTACTTCTGAAACAAATTTGACAGACCTCTCATGTTTTTATGGATATAGCAAAGTCATGCCTGAGATTTTCAAAATCCCCACTTGAATCTGCAGTTCTGTCAGAGTCTAAGCTGACCAAGGYTGCTGTTACCTCTTGACTCCCTGCACCTCTGCCCCAAGACATTGCTGATTGGATTTTTTGCCTCTTCCTCACACTGGCAAAGACTGTACCTAATCCTGCAGTGAGTTGAAGAGCTAAATTGGAAGAAAAAGCTTCTTTTCCCTCTGCACCCCCCTCTGCACCCCCCTCTGCACCCCTCATGAAATGCATTGCTAGTTTCTCACCCTTAAATGGCTCACTGTATGATCACACAGATACCAGAGAAGAGAAGAATGGAGAGAGCAGGTAAGGAGAGGCGGACCCCTCTTATATCACACACTAAACTGCTGTGGAACTACAGCTTTAAGAGCACAGCCCCACTCCCAGTCATGCAAATGTGTGCATGTGGACGTTCCAAAAGGCCTGCACATTCACTTTGCTGCAGTGGCATATGTTTACTTTAAAACAGGATTCTTGAAACACTGGGTCACCTTGATTCATGAATTAACCATATGGAACCACCATACTCTTTGGCATTTACACTTCCATTGAAGTACAAAAATTGCTCTTATCAATCATGGTTGTTCAGGAAATCTTCCTAGTAGATCCCAACCGTGCAGTGTTTCCTTTCTGAAGTCCAAAAATAGTCTGAAATTATACYAATGAGATATAAATGAGGCAAAATTTGCTTGTTTCTATTCAGGCTTTGACTCAAAACCTTATTGACATTATAAATGTCAACATTTGATACATAATACATGATTATATTTTAGCAGATGGAAAGGAATAGAAATGAAGCCAAGATGCAGTTGAGGCTGGGCTTGGAATTGCTGGAAGGAGAAGGATGAARAAAGGAGAGATGCCAAAAAGGAAGTAGAGCAGAAACAGAGAAAGGAAGATGGGAAGGAAGAGAAATCACTGATACTGAGTTCTGCTGAATCAAATAACAAAGGATTGAAGGGATAAACCTTCTGCAGCAAAAGGTGAGGCTTTGCCTTTGCTCATTCTATGAAGCTCTCTTTGAGACAAACAGGAGTTGTGCCATGGGCAGAAGGCAATATGCTTGTCCGTGCTCATACTGTAGCCCATCCTCCATATCCAGGGACAGAGTTTGCTCTCCTCCACAGGATGAACAGGTCGGAGACAGCTCAACTGAAACAGCCTGGTAAYCACCAATCTTAGATTAGCAAGAGTGACACACTGCCTAAACTCATAGCTTATATAATTACTACAAAGTGCAAAAAGYTTCTGGAAGGGTTTTGCCATAACTAAAAATTATGATCATTCTAGATTAAAGAGATATGAGGTGCTACTATTCATCACTTAGTCTGTAAAAAATTCAAACTATTTAAAAAGACTAATCACTGTGCAGCAGAAACATGTGGCATAGGGAYGAACTGCCTGCAAARCAGCCATTGCAATCTGKTAATGCTAACTTTCCTTCTAGGGAYTAATAAAAGATGCCAGAGAAGAAGATGAGAAACAATGCAAAAGTGAAAATTAAACTTACGATTTTGCATTCTGGGGACCTGTTTACCAAGAACTATTATCACTACCTGTGCATCAAACAGGCACAGAATGCAATTTTCAGAAACGCCTTTTCATTTTCTGAAAARGAGCTCCAATGAATCTTCTCCTTTCTTCTTTTTCCTATGTTGTTTATATGCTGAATATTCACACTGCTTTTCTTAGAAAGACAGTTGATTTGTCCCAAAGTGCCTGCATTTAAAATATAAGTGTACTAATTCTGATATTCACTATTCCCATGCTTTTCTCTATCAAAACATAAAAAAATAACAACAATGCAATACTAGAGGAAATTTCTCTAGGAAAATAAGGAATYTTTTATATTTCAGGTCCCTGGTAGCTCCACTCTCATAAAGCAGATCAATTTGTCTGCTTTCGGTCTCAGAATTGCTTTTCTAGCCTTCAGCAACTGCAGTGCACAAGTGTAAGTCTGACAAACTTGATTTATGTTAAGAAATAATTTTTCTGTTGTCATAGAAACCACTGCAAGATGATCCAGGCATGAGTAAAAAGTAACAATGAAAAGTGGATTGCTGGTTTTGCCAGTGAAATTCCCCTTGYTGATGTCCCATCAGTAATTTCCTTGCCTTCTGACACAAAAAGGACAAAAGATGGTATCTGGAAGGTTGTCTGAAAGGAAGAACTTGCCTAGAGAGAGGCTTCATTGTCATAAAACAGGCACGTGTCCCAGCCCAAAAGAGGGTGAGCAGCCAGCCCATCTTCTCCTGCAAGGCTGCAGCAGGGGAAGCAAAGTAAATGTTTTTTTCCAATAGGGAGCAAAGCCAGACTAGAAATCCCTCAAGCCTGTTATAGTGCTGTCCATGCCATAGTGGAAAGAAACAGAATAATTTCCTTCTCTTATGCTCTTACGGGTTTGCCTCCATCAGCAGGAATGRATCATTTCCACATTTTAACGTTAGCACAGCTCTTGGCACTGCACTGTGCGTAAACAATTTCTGCTTCAGCAAGAGGAAGCATTCACCTGGACAGCAACAAATACAAGGGAGTAAAAGRATCAATGAACGCTGATCATCATGACATGTTCACGGAGAAGCATCTTCACCCACCCCAGCACTGCCTGCCCACGAGCTGTGACACAGCGCAGRCAATTACACCCTGCCCAAAGTAAAGGATCATTCATTGCCATTTCTGCACAATGAGAGCTCAGGAACGCACGCTGTGTACTACAACACCTACACTCTGCTCAGTCTCCACAATCAGTCATTGACATGCTAGGGGTGTTTATCSCCAAGATTTACAAGGGCAATGAACGTTGCTAGTACTTGGCACTACAGCTGTCAGACTGACTTGACATTATTTCCCAAGGGAAATCTGTTTCTGCATCTGCTACTGTTGGTTCAGTTTACAACAGGCTTTCAGCTAACAGGCTGTTGCTGTGGATCCCTGGCCTCACAAAAAGGCAGAAGGACAAAAGTATTACTGCAAAAAGAGTCAGAAAACCTGCAACATTTTTTGCAGCCTCTGWGTTCTCATAAGTAGAAAAGTCAGAGAATTTCAGTCCAGAATTCTCCTCTGCTGAAATTAGTACTGGGAACAGTCCAAAMAGAGGAGGACATGGATAGATTATAATTTTTTTTTTGCCTTTCACACTGAGTAGTTGCAATATGTCAATAATTAGAAAATAATTTCATTAATCAATATTGCTTCTTTTTTAAGCTGGTACACTGACCAGACAGTATTGTTTCCCCGCTGTTATTTTTCATTTGAAAATATCTGCCAGACAATCTCACTAAGTCCTTTCTGAGCTGAAGCTTACTGGTATTAATTTTGCAAGTGTAAGAAACAGAGACAGGTCTGGCATTGGTTCTGATTCCTGATAAAGTGAAAGCAGCTTTCAGCACTGGGCGTGCCATGGATTGTGAAAAGGGRATTCTGAACTGATATTCTGATAATACTGATTACAGTATTCTCTTGTAGGCTTTCCTTGYGGCATTCTCCTTTGTAATAAAGAAAAAAATACAGAATACAAGAGGCAGGAAGAGAGATGAGATAAACTTGCCTGATGATAAAAGTGGATATTAGTGGACCTTTTTGACAGGGCTCACTGGACTCTAGTTACAGGAATCTTGAATGGAAAGCCTCATTTGCTCTTGGTAATTTTCTCACTGTAAATGACCATTTGCAATTTGGTCRTTTGCTTCTTTTCTCGAGAGACACAAAGGTGCCTGGAAGATGGAAAATTAAACCAGAACTCAGTCRTTGTCATGATTGTTGTTGCCAGATTATGAGAAAACTCCTATCTGCCACTTCTCCCGTATGTGCACATGTACATGTCTCTTTTCACGTTCACTGCCTGTCCACAGCTTGTCTCATACATGCATCTCATTATGTCTCATTATCACATTTCATTCCCATGCTCTTTATAGTGCAAAACAAGGTGTGTGTTTGGTTATGAAAATGCTGGAGGGGCTTGAGGGCATTTTTGCATGGGAGATGCTGCATTTCCATGCCAATCACTGCTCCTTCTCTTTCTCAGTCTTTGCAGATGAATCCTGGATAAGCCTCAGAAGGGATGCTTATGGCGCTGGGGAAGCTGAGATTTAGACAGCAGGTTCTCAGCCCAGGTTCCACTGGMATGGGATTCACACACTGTTACCAAACTCGCACTGAGGGGCCTGAAGATTTTCTCCCACCATGCTGAACACCAGGTTTAGAGCTCAGCATAATTTATGGTTGCTGGGGGAAGATGGTCTTTCCATCTTTCACTCTGAACTCTTCACTCTAGGCCTACAGATAAYATTTTTTTTTTTTTTTTCCCTCAGAGGGATGGCTGTTGCCTGTTACTCAGTTTAGATATCAAAAAGGGAATAGTGGAGRGAGACCACAGGCCTTTTCTCCAGCATTATGGTATCCAGTGATGCTGGCTGGGCATGCCATTCCTACTTGTCATCCAGGCGTTTGCCCCCTGTCAATGTGAGCACTGATGAACCTTCTGCTGCTGCTGATCTGCTTCCCACTTTCTCTTCTGAGGTGAGCTGTGTGTTTTGACCGKTGTTCAGAAGGGAATACCATTAAACATCAGGACCTGAAGGCTGCCACGGTTTCTTGGAGGAAGCTTTCTTTTCTTGGAGGCAGCAGGGCGTACATAGGGACTGTAGTGGGAAAGACCGCGGCACCTTCCCCAGGATAGGGAGTAGGAATGGGCGGAGGCAGAACTGCAAAAGCAGCRTTCTTAGAAACAGTAAAACAGCAAAACAACTGCTATTCCATTCAGTTACAATGGCAATGGTGGTTGCTGTGACCTGAGCTATGGGCATTGTGCTGAGCTGCATAACMTACACTTCCCAGAAGAAAGTGGTCCCTGAAAATGACTGTTTAAGTCACCCGTGTGCTCAGATAGCACAGCCTGGACTGCTGCATCCTAGGGCAGCKGTAGATCCAGCACATTGGTCAGCCGTTGGTAGGGTCTCCATTATGGRGAGATGGGACAGAGGATGTTTGGGGAGATGTGGAAGAGGAGAATGCTTGCAGTAGTAGAAGAGCAGCAGCAGCAGGCAGGTTGGTGGGAGAGAAAGTGTTGCATTTGCTGCGATATGGATAGAAACCACACAGCTACCAAATCAAACCGTTCCTCTTGTTTGTTCCTGGATAGAAACCACACAGCTACCAAATCAAACCGTTCCTCTTGTTTGTTCC
>NW_026623409.1:1063501-1070471 GCF_030028575.1 Malurus melanocephalus | reverse complement strand
GTGACTTAAAGACAGAAAAAGATAATAGTATGCCCTCCTTTATATTCCAGAGCGTCCCCCTTCTCCCCGCGGTTTGGCACCGCGCCCATTTCCAGCAGGCACTTTCAGATGCAGATTTCTCCCTGAATAGGTATGGCGGGGCTCTTTGTCCCCATGTCCCCTACCTTCATTAGCGGCTGTGCTTTGGGGCCGTGCTCAGCTCTCGGAGGGACCAGGGCCGGGCAGGGAGGAGGGCAGAAAAGGCCCCCTTAATAGCGATTCATTACCATACAAATGGAGGCACACCCCAGCCATGCGGAGGGCGGTATCTTTATAAAACATGCGTAAATAGCACACTGAACAATGATTACACAGCGCTTATGCACCGGTTAAAATTCACCCTGGCCAGGCTGGATAACGCATATCCATACACGCTAAAATGGATTCGCTTTGGATCTGCAAATGGTTTAGAGATGTCTCTTGAGATAGGGGCACTGCCTGGGGCATGGTGGACGTATCTGGGTAGTAACCTGTCAGCAGGCCAGCGAGCCCGTGACAAGAAGACAGATGAGGAGAGGAGATGATCTCCCCCGTTTGTCTGTTGTCCCGGTTCAGGCTAAATGTTGAAAGATGAGACATCTGTGTACGTGTGGCTCAAAGGCCAGGCATCCARCATAAATGGTGTTTGGATGTTTGTGCCAAGCAAGAAGACTCTCAATTACCAAGATTTGCTTTGGTTCTGAGAGAAAAAGGCTGGGTGACTCCTGTGCTCTAGAACTAAAAAGTAAACCTGGTTTTAAAGTGCTCTTGGTGAAGTGTAATCTGGCCTCGTGCTCAGTGAAAATAATACATTGAAACACTGGAAAATCCATTTTATATGAATGTATTAATCCTGTAGCTTCATTGTGATGTGAATAGTAACAGAATGTAGAGAAAAGAAAGGATTGATTGGTGAGAACCTGCTCCTGGATGAACAGGAGATGGGATGTCACACGTGCAAAATAAGGAAGAAAGAGATTGATTTCCTTAGGCTGTTTGGGATAARTTCCCTCTCTGCTGGAAGTTAAACACTTCTCCATTAAGACTGCTAATCTCTAAATTTCCTGGAGTTACTTAAAYTTACACCTCTGAAGTTGTAAGTACCAGGGTGATGCTTAGGAGGAAAATAAAAAGAGAAAGCAGATGTCTGACAGCWAAGAGTGGTCAGGCCACAAATTGGGTTAATGAAAGAGCTGTCCATACTTCAGAAACTGGGGAGATCCTCACCTGGGCTGTTTAAATCCAGCACTTCTGCATTTTCCCRAGGAAGAAGATACTGAGGCAAAACTGTGAACTTCCAACTGCCCTTACAGGTTTGCAGAAAACAGACCAGGGTGGGAAGAGCTGTGCRTGCCTTTGGGGTCAAATTCCACATACAGCTAAAGGACCATCACAGAGCAATATTGATAAGTCAGTATTGACAGGAGAAATGGTTTCAGTCTCTCTGTGGACATCTTCGGTACTGAGGGCCCAGCCATTCCAGAGGGTGGCTGGACACTGGAACAGGCTCCCAAGGCAGTGGTCACATTCCCAAGCCTGCCAGAGATCAAGGAGTGCTTGSACAATGCTCAGGGACATGGTGAGATTGTTGGGGTGTCCTGTGCAGGGCCAGGAGTTGGACTCGATGATCYTTGTGGGTCCCTTCCAACTCAGCAYRTTCTGTGATTCTGTGATCCCCGAGGATTCACTCAGGGAGCTCAGTGYGATGCCCAAATGTGACAACAAATACAGCCCAGCTCATCCAAGTGTTTCCTTTGCACTGCACTAGGTTATAACACTTTAGGGTTATAACCCTAAATCCTTCTGCTGTCGACAGCCACAGTGGTAACATGGGGAGGGCCATTTTGCAAGAAAATTATTTAAAATGAGGGTTTTCTAGTTACGGCCTGAGCTTCATTGGGAACAAATGACAGAGCAGTTGGGTTAATATAAGGCTGAGAGCTGTGGGATACACCCACAGAAGTTCTGATATCAAATACAAATGTCAACCAAAGGGCTGGTACAGTTCTTCCACCTCTGTGTTCCTGCCCTCCTTTGTCACAGGAAGGGGCACTAGGATGGAGATGGGTGATGGCATTGAATGCAGCCCTGCAATGCAGCTGCACAGGCTCTGGCTGGGTCTGCCACTCACTTGAATTAAACCTGGAGTGGAGACAGATCCTGARGAGCTAAACCTGAGCAACCAGGGGAACCTAACCATGTTAGGAAAATTAATCCACAAGCACCAGAGGTTTATGTCCAAAAAGGAGACAAAGGAGTCCCGCAACTTTATTCATGAATAAAGGGAGAKGTCATGGGCATTTCCCATGGGGTCTCTCAAATTCATAGAGGACGCAGCCTCCTTTTATCCCAATTTCCCGGCCATGGTTCCCTCTCTCTTTCCCCATTGGCTGAGGTACTTGAAAGTTACAGGCTCCCCCAAATGCCTGATGAAACCCCACTTCTATCATACATTGCCCCCTTTCAATATACATCTCTGTGTCTCTACTCAGGTAGTCTATTAACATAGACTGGGGTAAGCCAATCAGTAGAATTCCTATGTAAATCTTTCCTATTGTTTCTTTCTATTTTCCAATATCAGCTTTATCTCACCCGAGTCAGAGTCTGTTTGTAAAGACACTACCTTCTCATTCTTTTCAATCAATTCCAACTTTTTTCTTGCCACTATCAAAACATTTTCGGGAAGCATTATAAAATGTCTATGCACACCAATAGCCACAAAAATATGCTGGATTTGTAAGCATTTAAGTACACCTTCCAAAATAACATATTCTTACCCTCTAAAGACCTCAAGACATAAGTAACAAACACTTCTGTGATGAGTACTCTGGAAGGCCTTCAAAAGAACAGTCTGCTATGGAGAGGAAGAGGAAYGAATCACCCTTTCTATAACCTGTTTGATTTATGGAGGGGGAAAAACATTAAAATCCACCATGTTTCTTTGAAAACCAGCATAAGGCAATACTGTCTACAGAAATCTGCTTTATGTCCTTTCAGGTTCTCACTTTCCAGGCATATCCGTTTGCGGGTATGTGAAACACATATAAGTGTCTCAGTAACAGCTGAGATCTTTATTAACCAACAGAACTGGAAGACTGGCATATCCCCAGTCTGGAAGAGGAGGTTAAGGAAAAGATCTGAGCTCCATGAAAACCAGCATTTGGAATATAATTCGGGATTTCTCGCAAATGTTGATCGATTGATCTACACATTGGACATGAGCCAGGTTGTAGTCTCATGAAGAGATTCCAGATTAATCACAAGCCTCTCAAAGAGGTGTCTTAGTGAGGTTTTTCTGCAAAGACTATTGATGTGGTTGCAGTCATGTTTAATTCTGGTAAATGTAAGGGCAGGTTTTTTAGTGTGTGTGCTACAGAAAGAGGTGAAGAGATATGTYAGGCTAGTTTAACCACAATTTCAGCACCAGTCTGGCTAAATCTGTTTCTGAATCAACCTAGCTCTGCTACCTCTGTGACCAAACMAAACACAGAAAGACCTTSAAATCTGAAGTGATAAACAGCCAARGAACAGTGGTTTATAATGAAAACAACAAGGATGATAATTAAACATCCACCAGTGGTCTGAATTGGCAGGCAGCTCAGTTAGCAGACAGCAATAGAGAGACAGAGCAAATTCTTTATTGTCTGTCTGTGGGACAGATCAGCCTTGACAATGTTTGACTCTACCTCTCTAAAGTGGGGTGAAAGAATATTCAGGCAAAGCTGTTTCCATCTGGCACAGTCCTCCTTTCTCATGGGTTTTCTCCTACTGTTTATTAAGACGCTGTTTTATATAGACCTTTGGACTCCCAGCTCAATTTTGTCTCATTACCTCAGTTTTGATGCCCCCCAAGACTTTAGTAAGTATTAATTTCTTACCTGAGAAAGCCCTAATGTTTACCATACAGCAATATTAGTGAGAAACAGTAGATTCTGTACCATCTGATTTCTGGGATTTTGGGATTAATTGTGACTGCAACATTGACAGTAAATACTTTCAGTTTATGTCAGCTGCTGATGAGAAAAATATGTATCTATTTTCTTCCACCATTGGGCATATCTATAAATCACCAGGTGAATTCAAAAGTGGCTTCTCAGGCCACTGCAATCATCTCTACATGACAATGTATTTCTCTGACTATTTTTTTTTTCAGAGATATCCTGCTGTATATGAGCTTTCAAGGTATTTTTGCAGAAATATTTATTGCATGTTCTGTGCTTCATGGCTCTGCTTAGCAGGTGAGCATTAGTGACATGGACTTTTTGGGACTGGCATTTGCATAACTTGGATACCACAAGTTCTCTGAAAGTTCTGCATTTCCAAACCTCTTCTTATCACAGGGATCCAATACAAAATGCATTGACCTTCTGTGCTTATTAACATATTTTTACTTACTGTTTGATCTTCTTTCAATTTGTAATGTGTTTTATCCTGACAAAATGATAAAGAGGTAGGGAGTAGGAAGGGAAGAATTGAATCAGCTAGAAACCAGACTGACTTACAAGTAGCCCAAATAATCAAGCCAAATAGCTGAAAAACAAGGACAAGTTTTCTTCTGCTACTCTTCAAGCATTGTACCTTCTTTCTTTTTTTTCCTTTTCTTCTGAAAAAAATACACTCTCCTTCCAGTTTTTTTCCACTGGGAAGATATTCTTCATGTAAATAATGTTTTAAATATCTTTTAGCATCCTTATTCAGTTTRACTTTTTCTCTTCCCTTTGCAAAACGCCCTTCATAAAAATGGACTTACATTAATATTTCTCCTTCAGCCTCCACTGCAAATAGGGACCTGAATCAAAGCCCTGGTTTGAGCACTATTAGCAGAGGCACATCAGTTCAGGTGGGTTACAGCTGTTGAAAACTGCACTGTAATATTGTCAGACAGAGCAAACTATCAGATCATCAAATGTGATTTAAATGAAGTTGGAAGTCTGAAAGGATTCTGGAAAGAAATGTTTTGTTTTTTTTTACATAAAGGCAAGGAGAATTACTCAAAATATAATGCAATGAAGAAGCTTCGAAAAAAAAAGCAAAAAAATGGTCCTCACCTTCCTCATTTCTAGGGGTTTTACAATGTATTTGTGAATTTTCTAAAGCATTCTTTTCCTCTACCATCACTGTGTAGCACCACACCACATAACCGTCATCGTGCATTCACATTTTTCTTTGTTGCTGAGGACATTTCAAGCCAGCTTGAATTAAAAGCTGTTCATAGCCAAATGCTGAAGTATCAGGATATTAACTCGAATGTGGCAATGGATTAAAGCAGAGCTGTCCCACCCCTTCTCCAAGGCTCACAGGGGAGGGTGTTGATGGGTCACACAGCTGCTCCTGAGCTGCCACTGTTCCTGACTGACATATTTTTTTGCTTTACTCTAACACGTCAAGCTGTCTGTACCCTTCTGTCAGCTCCAGACAAGGATGCCAGCCTCTAAGATAAGGGCAGCACGATCAGGCAAGGTTGGTACTTGTGTCAGTCACCCCAGCTTGATCTGCTGCTGCGTGGGTCTGCACACTGCCAGAACTCTGTCATTCYTGTCTTGTGGGCAGCAACTGTTTGTAAAAACAATCTACTACTTTACAGAAGTTATTCTTTCACCACAGACTGGAGATTTGTCGAAGTCCTGAGTCATCAAGAGGCCCCACAGAGGCTCTCTGACCTGGGTTGTGGGTGTAGCCCCAATTCACGCTGTTTGTATGAACAGGAGCGTTCCCTTCACTGAACCCCACTCCTAAGCAGAAGGCAAAGGATCAAGTGAGGAATTCAATTTTTAACACCGAATACCAAATTATTACTGTTACTAATAAATACTAAATTATTACCCTTCAACCTAACTCACTGGCTCCCCCCAAATATTTGAAATTCAATTAAAACAGACTGTGCTTTGCACAAAGCAAGTTAGTGCTCTTAGCTGGGAATGTATCTGTTACTGCCTTGTACCACACTGAAAATACATTGATTTCCACACACTCTGAATGTTCCTAAAGGCTTGGGAATGAATGTCAGCTGACTGTGTTTGTACTGCATGCTCAATCACTGCACCAAATATGCTCTGCAAACTAGTCACCTTTAAAATGATAGCAGCACCTTCTCGAACAAATCACTGCCACCAGACTGCATATCCTTTGGGTTTTCTTGGCAATGAAAAAGGAAAGGATGGATGGGAACATGATATAATGACAGTAATGTTGAAGTGATTTAATTCAGTATTATTAATATACATGCATAATTTTTCCCCCATGTTTTTAAATTTCCTCAGGGAAATTTCCTTCATTCTTTTCTTGGCATTCCTTTCAGTCTTTCACTCTCTTTCCCTTTTTCTTTCCTCTTTCCTTTGTTCCCTTCCTCTCCTTTTTCTTTACCTGTTCCTGTTCCTGTTTTTCCTTCTTTTTCTGTTCTACTCTATTCTACATTCTTGGCTTTACTGTTCTATTACTTTTTATTTCAAGAAAGTTCTAGACATGTGATACAGTTTTGCATGCTTTTGCTCCTCATAAAAATTAGGGGTCAAGTTTTGCACCCTGTAAATTTGGAGGGATACATTTGGTGCAATTCTACTGATATTAATGGAATTTTAACTGACATCAGACTCTAACCTGACATTTTAATGATTGATTTGCATGGTCTCAGCTGCGAGACAATTTGTCTTAAGCCCCCATTAAATCAGAAAACGACTGTTTCTGACTGAATATGCCAATCATCCTAGCTTAATCTAGTGAGAGATGCATGCCACATGCTTTCTCCTGCTTTAGCCTTATTTT
Source organism: Malurus melanocephalus (assembly GCF_030028575.1). NCBI lineage: Eukaryota > Metazoa > Chordata > Aves > Passeriformes > Maluridae > Malurus > Malurus melanocephalus. Next base: position 1,063,691 of record NW_026623409.1, on the reverse strand, counting down.
TTGACAGCTACTTATGCTATTTATTATCTAATTGGGTCTGCCATTCCTCCCTGCATATCCCAATTTGCCTAGTCCAGACACAAAAGTCTGAAACATTTTTAAAATCTGCATACTGTTGTTGATTACAAGATATGGGGGCAAAAAAATGCAGCCTAGATGTGACAACATGCTTACTTCTGTATCATTATTT
>NW_026623409.1:1057627-1063441 GCF_030028575.1 Malurus melanocephalus | reverse complement strand
ATCTCTGACAACGCAGCATCCAAAAAAAAAAAAAAAAAAATTCAAAAACTGGAGGAAGAAATAATGTCTGGGCTTTCTGATTATAAGGGGCGGAAGGGTACTCTGAACAGGATAAAAGCCACATTTTTTTCTGAGGCTTTCACACTCACGAGGCAGCAAGGGCTAAATGCTGCCAGTTCTTGCTTGCTGTGCTATGAAGGAGGAGGAGGAGAGGGCAGTTCCCCAGACAGACAGAAGGAGATGCAGCTTTCTGGTGTGCCTCAGTGTGTGTGTCTGAAGGGAGAGAATGCCCTCAMACAGCAACCGCTGGCAGGGTTTGCCTGGCTTTGCCTCCGTGCAGAGAGACAAGGACTCTCCTGTGCTGGGTCCTGCTGTGAAATCCTGCTCCTCAACACCCGGATTGTCTCCATGGARGACACATCTGCCAACTGCTGCTTGATCTCAGAGCTGTGGCTTGCCAAACAGCACACCAGCATTTGGAGTGCAGTTTCTCAGTGGGGTTGGCAGAGCCCTGACATCCACCGGGACCTGATCCAAAGCTCATGGGATTTAATGGGGGAAAAAAAATCCATTGATCATGATGGCTTTGGATCTGTCCTWTTGCTCATCTCCTTTGATGATTTATACAACACTGACATGCATATTTCACTTCTGAAACACAMAGAGCACATGGTTTTAATCTCACCATTTCCCTGGTGACAGGGAARGAACTGTGCTGGCAGCTAAGACACTGAAAAATATTCATTATTCTGTATATTATTATTACTTTTTACTTCCCCATAGAAGGTAGAAATCACAATAAAAAAATCACAAATATTTTGTTTTACAATCTTTGCTTGCCCTTAAAGGCACAGTCAATTATTGTAAAGTGCAAATTTGTATGTRTGTAAAATGATGAGAATGTTTTTTGTTGAAATGGGAGGTATGAGAACATCAAGAACTAAAAGTCACTGAAAAAAAAAAGCCCCTCTTCCCTAGAAACAGCTTAGAGAGAGAATCTTTCTAACGTACCAGGAAATTCTCTTCTCAGGTTGGTAGGTGAGAACATTTCATCCTTGTGAAGTCTTTGTTTGTAACATCAAGATTACTGGGCCCTTGGTAGCAGTTCTCTATGAGTTTCACTGCTCTGGACCAAGTCCTACAGTAGCAGTGGCTRCAAAACAAACCCGAGGTAAGTCACARCTCAAGATTCCTCATGACCTCGAGAGCAGTTTTCAGGGGCAGSCAGGGCTTYCYATGTTGTCTGGCTGTCAGATCTGGTATCCCATGTATTTCTCCAAGGGATGCCCCCTCAGCACCCAATTTCATGGAGACAGAGCACCTCCTGCCCACATAACAGACCTACAGACCACCAGACATTTTCATAAAGCAGGAGGGATGCTTTGCTATATTTTTAGATTTTTCATTCCTGTCCAACACCTTTTTCCTTCTTTGTTTCCTCACTGGCTAGTGCAATTTTTTCAGCACTAGATGTCAGTGTGGACTTGCAATACCAGATTGCTCTGTAAATTTTCTTTAACGAGAGGAAGAATTGCTATCCAGAATGAATCCAATCCCCTCCAGCTTCCTTATATGCTTCCTACAAAACAGGTCTTTTGTTTACTGTTTAAGCTCCACGTGGAAAGTGTAGAGTTGCTTTCTGTCCTTGATTGGGATTAATATGGYTGTAAAAGGACCCTACCTATTTTGTGATCCTATCTTGACTGCRYTGAAGAGGAGTTACCACGAGTCCARAGGAAAAGCTGTGTTTWGAGAATAATAAAGAAAAAGAAATGGTTCTGAATGATCTTGGTAATTTTTGACCCTGCTAAGGCATCATTGTGCAGGTGCTCCTCAGAGATGGTTAATCCTGCAACCAAGAGTACCTCATCTCAACAAGAACCTACTGACAAGACTGAGTCTTTGCATTCCTATTGCCTAGAAAGATACTGCATCATCTTGAAGTGTTTTGCTACATCAGGCAGTTACAAGGACTGTTCTAACTTGCACGTGATTTACTATTTGCCTGGCATTTTCTGAATATTGAACTGAAACCAGCGTGGGGCAGAGCAAGCAGCCAGGAAGTGTATGTTGGCTTTCTGAAGTGGTGAAATGACTGRTTTGTACCACTGTTCAGAAAACATTTGGAGTCTTTAAGAAATTCAAGTCCCACAGACCCTGTGCTGTCATGGGAAGACTGAGGAAGATGCATGAACCCTGAGTCCCCTCATTTTGCAAGCAGCAGTCTAGAAAAAGACACGGCTCCTCTTGCTCTTGGAGAAGCACAAGCGGGGGAAAGGCAAAGTGGAGAGAGGAGGAAGTGGGTTCACAATTCTGATTCCTCATCTCTTACTTTCATGGGTTTTGGCTTCTGTCAAGTGGATCTGAGCCAACACGCCAGATGGAGCCTTTTACACCACCCTCGTGCTTGGTTTACACCAGGCGTGATGCACAGAAGCCGAGGCAGAAAACGTTTCTGGCAGAGAGCACGGAGCTCTCTGACATCCTCCCGACTCAGCACAGTTGTAGCTGTGATCGAGGCCTTCAGAAAAATCCAGTTACATGCTTTTGTATTCTTCACTACACATCAGCTAATAAAGCATTATCCTGATACATACATTACTATCCCTTGCTTTTATTAGACTTTCAGATTGTTACTGTCCCTTTGACTCCTGCTGCAAAAAGTCACTGCCACATGTGTGACTGCCCGAGCAGCTGTGCTTAACATTGTTATGTGTAACTACCTAGTGTGTTTTYGTTTCTCATTGTTAGGCTTATCAGTAGCAGACTGCAAGTAGAGTATAGAATATTCATTAATAATTAATATAAAATATTATATATTGTGCAATATACTGTGCAAATATGAGGACAAAGGTATTTTTTCTTCTGGATTCTGAGAAGGTAATATTTGGCAGATAATGCAGAAGCTTAGAGAATACAAATTCTACTTGGCAAATCTAATGTCACATGGCTTTACCACCTGCTCTCATTCCTACATTTTTCACTGCTATTTTTCTGTAATACTGTTTTCTATTTACTTGCCACTTTCTATAGATGTCTGGCATTCAAAGAATTAGTATCAATAATGAAAGATATATCCTGTAAAGGACCTCGCCTGCAATCAGCTTCTGAAGGCTGATTTACCTGTGCAATACTCACTGTGTCACAATTGGAAGTGCCTTCCTTATTATTAACTACAATGAGCTGCTCTAGATAAGGCTCTCTGTAAGGTCAGCTGCCTCTCTGGGTGTAAAAGGGTTTCAAGGTCCCACCCTACATTGCAAAGCAAATTAGTTTGGTTCAGGGATGTACCTTGAAAGACTACCATTATTTCCCCCTACCCAAGAACAGGGAGCTTAAGGTGATCAATTGTCCTCCCCCAGCTCCCAAATCCACACTCAGCTGGTATTGCTGGATACTGATACACAAGATCTGAAAACAAGAGAGAGTAAACATTCCTCCCGTCTGTTAGTTTGTCCTCCACCCCCTCTTGGAAGTCACAGAAACAGAAAAATTAGCTGGATGGGATCTTTAAATGTCAGCTGTATATGTATGCCCCATACTCCCATACCCACAGATTTGTGTATTGAGCCTTGCCCAGATAAACATGCATTGATGTCACTTCATTARTGAAATGGTGCAGATGCCTCTGGCRTAGAAATGAGCAYAGCCTAAGCAGCTATTYGTCTTCTGTTGTTTCTTGAGCATRTGATTGTAAGACAGCATAGAAATTATTAGGGTGACTATCCCTTCCTATGAAAAATCCTAGACTGAAGTATATTTCTTAAAGGACTAGTTTACATGTGGTAATGAAGCGCACAGCGCAAATTGCCGTTTTGTCAATCATGTTATTTCCAAGTATTTCTTCCTGTACAAAATGGTCAATCAATAAGTCCGGTCAAAATGTCAGTTTATTTTTAAGATTGAGTTATCTTCTCTGTGAACATCAGTTTTCTCTACGGGCAACTCTAAAGTACAAAATACAGCATATTGTTTCCAGTGTGATAGAAACTTCAGAAAAGCATGAACTTCAAACAAAAGACAGRAGGCTTTAAACAGAATTTTTATAATGCAAGGGTGAACTTCCTTACCCTTGTGAGCATCACCACACATTTCCAGAATAATCTTAGAAACCAAACCTTGAGCTTGACAAACAGCTTATTGTTTTTATTCCATGAAGATTGATCACAACACGATGCAGTTTATTTTTTTTCATACATGAGTATAAGCATATGCCTAAATCTTCATAGGATTAAAGACAATCTGTGTAAAGAGCTATTCAATGCAAATAAAAATCTAAGATACTGGATAATAGGGTCTTCTGCATCTATAAAAACATCAGACWCCAGCTGCAGAGTCACTGACACCAAAATCTATCTAAAGAGATTCYTACAATAGTTTTATGTATCGTTTGTAGTYACACTGAGGGGGATAWTATGGAACCTATTTCCCTCAGCATRCAGATGTGAACATAGAACAGCCTTGTCTGCTGGATGGCTTATTCTAACTACACATGTAAGGCATGTGCATTTCACACATATTATTTCAGAGGGATAAAACAGTTCTGTTTCACTTTTCCTATGAGCAACTGAGCACAAGAGAAGTCTCTATTTTCAGTTATCTGTGCAGAAATGGTGTGCAGAGCTATTTATTTTAAACAGATGAAATACACAGTAATGTAAAAACTGCACTGACCTCTTCCAATCACAATGTGCACTTCAAGCTTGGTACCTGTTAAGAAAATCTAGTTGGCCAAACCTTTTTAGAAGCTCACACTGGCTATTATAAAATTAAGCTGTATGTTATGAGGGCATGCCATTACTTTTAAAATCTTTCTTCTTTAGAAAAGAGTATCTGATCTGTTCTGAGCAGAATGAAACTCTGYCTGGCTTTATTAGTTCAGGGTCAGATGCTTCTGTCAGTAATGAAACCTTGCTTAAGTCCTTGTTTCAGTGTCCCTTTAAAAGCCATSAAAGAAAGGGGCAGGAGGGGAGAGGGGAAATGATATGTCTGCATAGCTCACTGTCAAGCAAAATGCAGGCCCCTGTTCCATTTATCAGCACATATTTTCCAAAATTTGCAATATGATGAATTTACAGCTAATTCTKTATGCTTACAGCATACCTGCCACCTGGTATGTTCAAGGAAACTGGTCAAGAATCAAGCTCATTATTTTCACTTGCTGATAGACAAGGTGGTGTAACCAGAACTGAAGGGGAGGTGTGCAGATTATAACAAAGAACAGCGAGTATGTTTGCCTGTCTAAACCAGTTTTTTCCTTCTATTCTGGACAAGAAACAAGTAGTGCTTATTTAAGTACGACTAAGATTCCCTAGATGTGTTTCTACAGGAATAATAGCAGCATTCACCCATATAGGCCAATAGAAGTTAATTTTTTATAACTACCTGCTTTTCCACTGAGTCCTTAAAATCTGGAAATACTGTCAGCAGCAAGGCATTCTACTTTCTCTCTGCACTGCTTCATCTCATCACTGGTTACTTTCTTTTGTAATTTATGRAGTTTTTATGCAAACTACTTCTGGAGTGTAGCAATGAACAAATGGGTGGAGGCTACAGTGCTCGGTACTTGCCTCTACAAGACTAAACAGCTAATAGACATTTGTTAGAAGTGTTAGCTTGAAAACCTAAATGCACTGTTGCCTATATAAAGCAAATCTTCATATGYAGAAAAATTTCTATTCAGCCATATTTAAGAGAGATCAGGAAGAACTGAGAGGAGAAAGGTGGCTCAGAGGCCTGGCACATTGTTTTTCTGAAGATGCACGTTTTATTTGAGAGATGTGTCTTGTTTAAACTCATACTTGATAGTGAGAG
>NW_026623409.1:1053815-1056616 GCF_030028575.1 Malurus melanocephalus | reverse complement strand
GTAAAAAAAAAAAAAAAAAAAAAAAAAAAAAAAAAAAAAAAAAAAAAAAAAAAAAACAAACAAAAAAAAAACCCTAAAAAAAACCCCCAAAAACCAGAAAATACTGTGATACTGTGTAGCAATGTACTATTTTCCAAGTTCTGTTTATTCTAGCAGCTGAACAGCTCTACTAGCACTCGGTAGTGGAAATTTTAAAAACTCCATAAAACTCTGAGCATGCTCCCTCTAACCCTGCTCCAATAGGGCTCARCATGCCACAGGCATTCTGTGAGCAGCAGAAATTATGAGTCATGTTTGCAACATCCTTTGCCCAAGCAGATTCCTGGAATCTAGCGAGCTAGGAATTTCTATGGTAGCTTTCCTTTTTGTGGGAACATTAGAACCTCTATCTTCTACATAACCACTTATTTTCTATACTGTTAATGTCTCTGACAGATTTGGCTGAMGCTGGACAAGGATTTAAAAAGTAACCAGTGGCAGAGCAGACAGCATATCCACACTGATTTTCTTTCTGCAAGAAATTGAACTAGAAAGTGCTCGTGATTGATCTACTTTGGAGTATCTACCACTGCTAGCAGAGTCTGCAGCTTATAATTCACAAGTGGGGATGACATAGCTTGGGACGGCAGATTATCGACCCCAGCTGTCTGCCCAACACCCAGCACACAAAAGACTCTTCATGAGACAGCTGTGGAATCACTGCCTCTTGCTGAAACGGGCAAACAGTTTACAGCAGCGTTCTCTAAATGGGGTTCAGAGTATTCACAGAGTGTCTCACTATCCAGAAATGTGGTATGGGAATGAAGAATTAGGGCTAGTAACCTCCTGTGCCACCCCCAACAACAGTATCACTTCTTGCAAACCCACTGTGYGCTGCAGTGATGGCAGAAGGTGACCACATGCAACAGAGGGGGCAAAAGGAGGGGGAAAGGGAGGCTTTTTGCATCTGAGAAGGAKCATCAGACATGACACAACCATACATGTAATGCTCCACAACACTTTGTGTTTAAATTAAGGTTTGGATCAGATTTATTGTATTAATTGTAAGGATACTGCACCACTGTGACAGAGGCAGGAATGTAGCTGGAATCCCTACTGAGACAGTATGATGGAGAGTCCTGAGTTGGTGTTCAGCACTGCTTCATGGTGACATACCATATTTTAAAGCAGACGATAATCCATAAAAACAAGCAGTYTTCCTCAGATGACTGGCTATAGGAATGATGTTTATACAAATCCAATATATGTGACATTCATTATCAAACAAGGAACAAAACAGCTTTATGCCACTGAATGTTTCGTCATGAGCAAACTGAGCTTACTATCCACATGGGTATTATTCACTGGGGTAAAATTTTCAGTTTAGTCAATCCCTGTGTAAAAACTGCGACTTTGAGTGAGAGACTGAGGTACACAGGATTTTCCTGTATCACCTGTGAACTAAAGATGTTAGAGATTTTCATCCTTCTTGTCCTGCTTCCCCATATTCTCCACATACCCGGAGAACCGAGACTCGCAGCAAACCGCCCGGGCTGGAAGTCTCCGATCCAGGGGAGCTCCCGACGGGAGCAAGCGGCCCTTACACCCGCGGCCAAGCCGGGAGCCGCCCCGGGGCCGAGGTCGGGTATCCGGGCGCATGCTGGAGCCGCAGCGGCACAGAACCGAGCGGCGGCGAGGCAGGAGGGCACAGGAGGGCACCGCCGCTCCGCCACCCCGGCCCAGCCGAGCAGCCTCCCGCTGCAGCCACCCCTCTCCTTCACCTGCCGGGGCTCCAACGGAGCGCGGACACAGGGGCCGCCGCCGCTTGCCTTCCGCCGCCGGCGGTCCGGCTCTTCACTGCTGCCCCGGCGGGCGGACAGCCCCCGCTGCTGAGGGGACACCGAGTGCCCCTCGCGTGTGTGTGCGTGCGTGTGTCTCGGCGGCGGCCCCACTCCGCGTCCCTGCGGAGGCGAGCGCAGCCGGGGCGCACGGGGGCCTCACCTGGCGCTGCCCGGCACCTTGCGGGAGGAGGGCGCGGGAGGGAGGCGGGGCGAGCCGCGGGCCGGGCCCGTTGCGCCGCCGCCGCCGCTGGGGGCCGGTCTCCCGCTGGGCGCGGGGGGGTGAGGCGAGGCGGCGGCTCGCGCCCGCCGTAACCGCTCCCCATCCCGCCCGCTGGTGCCGCCCTCAGCATGGCGACACGGTAGAGGAGCGGCTGCGCCGGGGCGACCGCCCCCTCCCGCCTCCTCGGCACGGGCACGGCGCGCCGCGGGCGAGCGAGCGGCCTCGGCGGCGCTGCTGCCGCCGGTGCCCCGCACAGGGCTGAGCGGCGGCGGACGAGGAGGAGGATGGCGGCAGCGGTTGCGGCGGCGGCGGGCACAGCAGCAGCAGGAGCAGCAGCAGCAGCGGCGGCGGGGCCGAGCGGCCGCGCGGCGGGAGCCAGCACCGTCCCGAGCAGCTCATGGTGGCGCCTCAGACCCGCCAGCAGCGGCCGCGCCGGGGCCGCCAGCTGAGCCGGATCCCGGCGGGCGGCTCTCCCCTCTCCACACCGACCCACCGAGCGATCCGTCCCCCTCCCCCGACGCTCCCTCTCCCCTCTCCCCGGCGCGACCCGCGCCTCAGATCGCCCCCGCCGGGGCCGGACTGTCACCACCCCCGGGCGCCGCGGGGAAGGCGGCGGCGAAGGGCACCGGGCAGCGCCAGGCGGCGGCGGGACCATGGGCGCGAAGCAGAGCAGCCCCACCGCCGCCAATGGCCGCACTCGGGCGTACTCGGGCGGGGATCTGCCTTCCTCGAGCAGCAGCAGCAGCGGCGGCGGCGGCGCT